>NC_059476.1:39221598-39526930 GCF_018139145.2 Gymnogyps californianus | reverse complement strand
TTATTCAGCAATTCACCAATTATTCTGTGCTATTCAGTACTATCTTCTGCTGTGAAAAAGCATTACTATGTTGGCAATATTAGGTTAATATTACAGAACTGAAAATAATAATGCAGCCAAAATACACTTGCTATTTCTTTAAGTATATTCACAGATTTATCATTGGGCTTTGCCTATTCACTCCAGCTGAAGAGAGAGAATTGTGCAGGGGAAACAAGCCAATTCCCAGGCAGTAGAAACCCTTAGACCTGAAGGCGATTTAGCCAAATCTAACACTGACATCTAGAAAAACAGATACAGAAAAAAATAGCTAAATTCAGAAACACTGTGTGTGGATGCAACTCCGTTAAGACCTTTTCTCCAAACTGTGCTCAGACAGCACTTCCAAGCTTCCTCCAAAGAACACAATACGCTCCGTGCATGAGAGACTGCTATAAATTCCACCTTTGAAAAAGAAACTTGTTTCATGCTTAAAAAGAATAATGCACACCAAGCAATGTTTAACAGAAGGAATTTTAGGCAGCTTTTTTCAATCCTTCTTCATGCAAAATTATACAAATCCAGATTCCGTTGCATCTATATTAAATGTAACTCCACTAGACAGACATATTTCCCAGAAAATAAAGATGGGAAATCATCCTATATTACAGGAGAGATGTGTCAAGTACATGTCACATAGCTATTAAATCGAAAAATGGAACTCGCAGGAAAATGTGAGGATGTTTTCAAGAGCTAAAAGCCTCATTTTCCACTTGCTTCTCTTGTGCAGGCATAACTTTCTTATAATATTTCAATAAGGATTTTATTTTTTCCAAGATTCTCTCTGTCCATTGTCCATGTGAGATTTGTGATTTTCTGTCAGTGTAGCACTTCTACTGCATCCTGGAAAAGCTATTTCAGCAACTTTCTCAGAAATAAGGAGTATGTATAAATCAAGGTTTGTAAAGAACAGCTAGCAAATATGGCTTACACTCCAGATGCTGGTCTGTCTGTAATCTTAAAAAAAAAAAAAAAAAAAAAAAAAAAAAAAAATTCAAAGCACCTGGTTTGTCTTGAAACAGCCAGAGATCAGGAAAACAGATCAAGAAGTGGTTTGATTTCTTTCTCCCTTAAAGCAAAGATTTGATTTTAGAAGCACACTTATAAAAGCCATCTAGTTTGAATCTAACTTACCCAGTGACTTTCCCAGCTCTTCAAACTAGCAAAACAGCTGATAAGAAAACCTGTCTCAAGAGAGAATAGTTATTATATTGGCAGGAATTGGCACAATGGGTAATTTTGCTAGAATTAATCAGACCCACGATGGAGTCTTTCTGTATCTACGCAAATGTCAATGCATTTGAAGTCTGTAGTTTCTTTATAGCTTCGTAACACGTGTTACTGTTGCTTGTGGTTTACTTGCTCAGTGTATTTGAATCTTAACCCTGAACACTCAAAACGCAGGAGATTTTAATACCAAACCTACTGAAATCACAATGAACTCCACAGGAGGCTTTCAGTCTAAGGAGTCTATAAATAAACAGCAGAGAGGAAAAATGGCCACTTTTGAAAATAATACTTTTTAGAAAGACCCCAACAATCACAATATACTATTCAAAACATTAGCTAAACAGAAGATACACTACTCAGAATAACCACGACCCAGTATCTGTGGTCCAACTGTGTAAGAGATGGAATATGAGTTTTTGAGAAGAGTATTACTTTTAGGTTTATCATATGCTTTATCAGTAAACTTCAAGCAAAATCACTTGAACATTATCTCATGTTCCTTTTTTCTCCTCTTCTTTTTCTACTTGACATTCATATATTTTTACAGCTAATTCTCCTGTCCATGCTCCTCAAAATTTCAGATTTGAACTCAATAATTGTTTGTTTAGAATTTTATAAGTTAAGTGATCCTCATATTCCATGATTAACACTGACTGCCAAAAGATGCAGAATATTAATCAAGAGGAAGCCAGGCAGTTTACCACCTCTGACCACACAGAATTTCTCAGAAAACATACTCAGCAAGTAATGAATTTTGCCTACCATCAATTATTGTTCTGCATGAGCTCTACAGTCTAGTTATATAGAAGATTTAACAGGATTATAACAAGAACTGCTTTTGCCTTTATAATCTCCAACTGAGGACAGTTACATGGCTAAATTACTCATCCTTGGCACAGCCTAATTTTGCTCTGAGAGTCGATAAGCGAAAAACAAAACAATGCGGACCTTCGATTCTAGCTGAAATGAGTTTATTCTCAACAGAAACGTTATTTGTGTTGAAACGTGAAATATGCAAACAAGTATTATGTACTTTTGCTTGTTTCTTTCACATTTAGCCTCCCAGAGCAATGGCATCAATTCTCAAGGGGATTTAGCTAGATGACATTTGAGGAAATTATATGACACTGACTTTTTTTCTTCCTCAACTGAGACAAAATTATGTAAGAAAATTAAGATTGTAAAAGCAGGATTTTTGACAGGTTTAGAGAACTTACGGAAATATTATTTTTTTTCCTTGAAAAAAAACTGTATCAGTTTCAAACAACCAACACACTGAAGAATATGCCAGTAGAAGGCAATTTTAGCCTTTATTATGGAAGAACTTTCAACTCACTACAGTCTTAATATACACACATATACATGATGAGACATATGAAATAAATATAAATTGACTTTCAAACAAAAATTTACTGAAAAAGAAACAGAACAGTGAAGTATGTCACTCAATGCGCACCCGAAGTGCTAGCTGCTCAGAAAATGCTTCTGTGTGCAAGTTACCTAATATCCTACCTTCATAAGATTAACAGTTTTGCTTCCATATTAGGAAGGAAAGTTGTAAATCTGATAGAACTCACTGTGCAGTTGCTGTGGAAAAACACCAAATTCAATCTCCCCCCCCCCCCCCCCCCCCCCCCCGCCCCGGTATTTACTTGAATGTATTTCTGACAAGTTTAGCGGCTAATCCTCCTCCTCTTATTTCTTACCAAGTCACTTAAACATTACAAACTGATATATTATTACACATAGTGGTGAAAATATTCAGAATTTGAATGCTGTGCTCCTCAGTAGAAAATTCACTGTACACCGATTGGGGCTTTATGATCCCCCAAGTCCAAATTTACAAAGCGCAATGATGCCACTAAGATATATATGATTTTGCTGATGGTAGATTTTTACTTCATGAAACACAATTCCTTCCTCTTGCCATTTGGACAACATATGCTACACTGTATATTTGTTTTTGCTGGAAAAAATAATTTCTTGAAGTACACAGGGTTTGTCATACCAGTCTTATGGATTTTCTTGCAATCATATTTTGAGTATTATCTTATCTGTGCTAAAATAACAGTCACAATTTATTGGGGGAAGAAGGTTTGAAAAACCTTTCTAGCAGAAATAGATATATTCCAGCTGAAGACCTTTAGTATTACTCAGACTTTTGGAATCAGACAGATGCAATTTCATTTATTGAGTGTTTTCTCTGTGTTTTGCAGCAGGATAACATCAAGAACAAAACGAAACTGATTTATAATGTAACGCATGTGGAAACAAAATGCATTTAGAAATCTGATTTTATGATTTCAGTCCAGGTAAATTCAGAAACATCAAGACACACCAGTAAGAACTGATTGCTGTGGTACACGGCAATATTTGATGATAAAAATCTACCACAGGGACTGTGTAACTTCTTTTGGCTGATTTTTATGTGCATACCCAGTTTTTAAAATCTGCAAGACAACCCAGAGTGAGGAAAAACTCATTTGAGAATATTTTGTCCCTCATAGGAGTTGAAAACAAATTATCTGAACAAACCTTTGAAACATGGTCTGGCAGAAACAAAACTGATGTTTACTTTTGGCAATACTGCTTTGGGTCACTACATTTACAACAGGTCACTGAAAACAATTAATGATGTTCTACTGGACAACCTACTGTGGGCAGAAAAAATACCCTTCCAACATAAGTCTCATGAAAGTGAAACATGAAAGCTAGGCTCTTTCACAAACCTTTTGGGAACTGCATCAAAGAGGACAACAGAAAATGAGAGATACAGGGAACTAAAGTCCTTTTCACACCTCTTCCTTGCTAGCCCCCAGTACACTTCAGGCTGCAAGTTATTGAACACCAGTGTCTGCTCCAACTTGCAGCAGCTTCCCCATAGATACTTGGGGTGCCTCTGTGATTAGGACAGAAAAGGTAAAAACCATTTTCCTCACCCCTCTGTTCTGCACTTAGCATATCCTTATGAGATGGATGACAAACGGATCCGTATGATCCGTTCCATCCTGAAGGATCAGCATATAGGGCACAACACTCTCAACTCAATAGCCATGTAAGAGGCGGTCAGCCAAATCACACATTTGCTCTATAGGTGATAGGCTGACGTGCCCAGCAAGTCAGACCATGACTTAGACAAGTTGAATGCGTGATACTGGTGATATCTCTTCTGCTGATTATCAGGGAATGCAGACTGCTGGTTTAGACCAAGCATCTAACTTTGAAATGGCTGCAGTTAAGTGGGATAAATTCACCTACAGTATTAGGGATGAGGGTCAGTTTGATCCAAAAGCTGCACTACTAGCTTGTAAACACAACCCATGAGAGGATAAGAGAGAGCGAGTCCAGGAGGAGGAAGAGAAACAAATCAGACCACCAGAAGCAGTAGAGGAGTGGCTGAGTGAAGATGTGAAGTTACACTGTAACTTGTTGCCATGCAAAAGAAACATCTATTCTAGCATTTGGGACTAATAAAGGGGAAGCAGATGTGACTGTGGAGCTTTCTGGTGTTGCTTATTGTCTCTCTCTACCTCAATATCTCAGAATTGGAGCTGGAACACTGCATCCTCCTTTTTCATCACCCCTGAAGGTCTGGGGAGCAGCTGCAGTGACACAGGGTACTGCTCGCAAGGCTCAACTGGATGCCAACTCACAGCGAGCTGGAAGGACTGAGCGGAAACTGGCAGTACCCACAGCTGGGAGTGGAGGACTGCATCTGAAACAGGCTTATACAAGAGGCCATTGTAACCTATTGTTGAGCTACAGGAAAGGTGATTTTCCACAATGCTGAGAAATTAGACACTGTAGGAAGCAGACCTCTTGTAACATTACCTGAGAGCAGGATTCATCTCTTAAATCACCCAGTTTAAGCCAGTCATCCGGACTCTTGCTATAATTGATGGAAAGAGATAAATACCACCAGAGGTGATTCAGCCCACCAATTTTAGATAATTACCTTAGGATGATATAAGTTATCCCCCAGAGATGCCTATTCTTTTCTATTGATTATCGAGCGAGCCCAGAGCACTTGCCAAGGCCAGCTGTTAGACGATAATTAGGTTAGGTGAGACTGAACAAGCAATTACAGAAAACAAACGGGAGACTTGTCTAGTTTAGGAATTGGTCCCATAGCCTTTTCAGAGATGTAGGAGGTATCAACAAAGATATCCCACACAGAGATTTCTTCTTGCTGAAATAACTTCCATATTTTCTTTACCCTCGCAGAAAAGCAGAAGCAAGGTCATAGGAAAGGCACGCCTACATATTTCTTCAAAAGATACAGAAACCAAGACTGATGGGAGAGGAAACATGAATCTGTGTATGCACCAACACACGACTCCAATATGTCTTTGAAAAACTTTTGCAGGGCCTTCCACATTGCTGTGCCTTTTTTCAGAATCTGCACTTACAATCTGCAATTTATTTATTTATTCGGAGAGGATATAAGGAGAAAGAAATAATACTGGGTTCAAGATTGGTAAACAAGCAATTCATGAAACGTTTCAGTCATGGACATATGCAAATAGTCACCAAACATTCATGCATTAGCATTTCTAAAGCTTCAAGTGGTATTTAAGTTATGGTAGAAGCTTTTCATTCTTGAGAGGAGAGTCTTCTGGGGGAGGAGGGTCGACTTGTCTATTTACAGGAACAACAAACACAAGAAAACAGTAGAAACATAAAATTGTTGGGTCCATGAACTTAACATAATGAAACAAATAAATGTAATTTCATTTCTAAAACTCAACTCTGTTCCACCTATGTTTACGTTCATACACCTGTGCACATACTTGCATGTTCTCTGCATAGGTCCTACAGCAGTTACAACCTAAAAAGTTCAGTCACAGAATTGCCACTAAAGGTCAGAAAGGTGATCTTAAGATGTCACCTCGTCTAGGTCCCTGCCTGAAGGCGTACTCCATCCTCTCTGCCTTCTCTAACCAGCCCACTCCTGCGGGTCACTGTACCCATTATCATTAGAGTTGCCCTAATGCCAAGCTCTCCTGTTGCAATTTCAACCCAACGCTTCCTGTCTGGTCTGCAGTGAACATGCAGAATATTTTGTTATCTCTCCTCTGCAGCACTGCTTCACTTATTGTCTCCCCTCTATCAGTATTCCTTTTGGGGGGAGAGGGGAGGTGCCTAGCCAGCAAATTTCCATCTCTTCATTAGTAAAAGAGCAATATCCTTAAATATTGGGTAGATAATGTCCTAATTCATATTTAAGAACTGGTATCCAGCACAGATAAAGTTATGCTGGTATTGATTAAACCTGTTTTGTCTCTGTAATTGATAAATGTTAACTATGTACAGTCTGTAAATGAAAGCCTGTGTAACTTTTTTAGGTTGTTTCATTTTCTAACCCAAATTTTAACTAATTATGTTCTTAATATCTCTAGCTCTGCCTTATTGCAGCAATTATTTACAATGAAGCTGATGCCACTTGAGAGATGGTCAGTTTTTGATTCAGAGTGAAGTAATCACTAGTTACAAACAATTGCCCAAGCAAGTGAATTATGTGTCAGACTTACCAAGCCCAGTCAACAGCACTGGTGTTTTCCTGTATTCTCCAGTCAAGGTTTGTATTAGAATTATGGATATGTCCGTACGTATGTGTGTTGGGCTTGATTAATTAACCCGTGATTTTCAGCTATGAAGGCTAGCTTGTGCAGTAAATTTTCCTAAAGTGTAATCTAGAAATATCACATGGAGCCATTAAAAGCAATCTGTTTTGCTCTCTCACCTTGTGCTCACTTTGTACCAAACGTAATCACTTTCTGCTTTTTGTCAGACAGCTGTGCCCTGAAATTCTAACCTTTACCTGTTGCTGTAAATTCATCTTCCACATGCCTGTATCCAATATATGAGCAATGCAAAATGTTTTTAGTTTTGTTAGACCCTGTTACAAACATACGGGCCGAGGTATTATGTTTAGGAAACTAAAAAAACTAAAATGGGAAGAAGATTTGTTGTATGAGAGACAAAAGAAAGAAAAGCAAGGAAAAAGGCAAAACAAAGGAACCGATCATATATTAAAGATCTATTCAACCAAATATGGCAGCACTCCAGCAACACACAGTAGTTTGAGCAGAACTTTAAATATGTGAGATGTCAAACAGAATTCAAGAGCTTAAGTGATTTGCTGGACAGGGAACTAAATAAACCAGATGTATTATTTCATTTAAAAACAGATTTGTTCCATAAGGCCTTCCTGTGAAATATTCTAGCTCATGAGTCCGTAGAAGTCAGCACTGATTTTTCTATCAATGAAAACCAAGTGAGAAAATATGCAGTGAAATGAGAGGGATCATCCAAATGATTCATGAGTTATGCAGTGATTTCAGTTATTTATAAACTACTTCACTCTTTTTTCTGGAACAACTTTTTTCCAAGTCCTTACTGCAGGCCACCCGACTGGTATGAACATCATGAAAAATAATTTCAGTCTAAATCACTGCTAAACTGGCAGAAGTCATGCCTGAGAACAGACAGCATCATCATTTCGTCAACAAAGTTCCTTCCATACTTTAATGATATCCTTCTTTAATTTTCTACCCTGCTTCCATAAAGCATATACTTCTCATTCCTCTATGCTGAGCATAGCAGATGATGGGCTGACGGTGTTCACCCTCTGAAAACTCCATTAAAAAAGCATTAAGATTGTGACACAGAACAATAAAAGCAATGAAGAGTTCAGTTCCTGGAGAAATGTACCATATGTCCTCTCACACTTACCCAACACAACAGATTATGCAGTTGGGGTGCTTAATTATGCTGAGGTGTTAAAAAATGTAGATATGCAAGGATAGACTGGGAAGCCCAGAGGTTAAAATAGGGATTATTCGTATATTTGTTACTATTATGTGTCAGATGCATGAATAAAGCAGGATAATCTGTGATCTATTTAAAATGAAAAATATACAACTTGTCTTTTGTAATATTTAAATTACATGTATAGCGAGACAATGCTTAACCCTATTATTTCACTGAGGAACAGGCTTTTTTGTTCTTATTTTCCCTTTCCTCTCCACTTCCCTGCCTACCCTTTATTCATTTCCCTAAGAAGTGTGTATATACACAACAAAGCATGCAACTGCCAGCACAGGCTTTGGTGAAGTTTAGATGAACTTTAGTGGACACTGACTCTTCAGATGCTGACTGACCTGTTTGAAAAACTGCATCACTCTTGAAAATGCAAACACCACAGCCGTTAGTAACCTACATCTTTCATCAAAATTCTGCCTTTCTGTGGCCTGCTTGCTGAGACAAGCAGCTTGTGACTGTGTTTACAGCAAGCTTTTGAGTAAAACTGATCAGAATTTTGGGCTCTAATGGTCACAGTCTGAATTTCTCCTCCTTTTAGCACAACAGTTAGCAAAGTTGGAAAAATGTGTATTGTAAATAAATCCTGCAATGAAGATAGTCCTCCCTTTGGTCTTTGAGATGGTTTTAATCTACTTTTTAATCTTAAGAAATACCTAAAATCATCAGAAAAGGATTCTCAAGGCTACTCATTTGCTTCTGTTCCTGCTGTGTGCAAGGATTGTTCAATTCCAAATGAAACAAATGGGCCAAAGCTGATTTACTGAAGTAGCAATAGATGGGGCTCAAACGCATCGCTGAAACTCATTGCCACAGACCTCAGTGGGCTTGCAGCAGGCCATTAGAAAACCTCAGCTCTGTAAACAGTGAAAGAAAGGTCCTTAAGTCTCAACATAGAGCTTAGGAGGAAAAGCCACAAACCCAAACAGTGCTAGTAAACCAAGTAGCCTCACCATATCAACGTCCTACTTAAATAATCTTGACCTATCACTGCTTTTCATGTGGATGGAACAAAGACTGGGGCTGGCATTTTCTAACTGCCAACATTTTGTCCTAATAAATGCTTTTAAAATACGCCCTAACTATATAACATAATAAACCAGGAACATTTTAAAAATATACAGTATGTGGATTGATTTGTACTTGTCACATTAAGTGATGTAAATTACAGACCCATGGTTTTCTAAGAGAAAAATTACACCACCTCTCAAAGTACATTTCATCTATAGTTTTCAAAGTGCTCTAAGGAAGTCAGTAAGTGGGCATGTTGGCTCTGCAAAGGGAAACGCGATGCAGAGGCGCAGGAGCCAGCAGAGACTGTGCTGGTGTCATGGCTTGGCACAGGACTGCTGTGTGCTGCGCAGCCTGCCTTGCCGTACCAGCAAACAGGCACCGCCTTTAGAGCTGAGCACCCAGCAGGTGCCCATCCCTGCCCCAGCTCAGAGGGTCTGCGGGGGCTCCCACCGGCCTGTGGCACTTTCCCACCTCATACACAGCACCAAGCTGAGGACTGCTGTGGCTTCTCTAAGGCTTCACAGCAGGCCAGTAGCGGCATCGAGGAGCAAAGTCAGGTCACTCAGAGAGCCCCAAGAGGAAAGCGACAAGAAAAATCAGCAATCTAGAAAGTGTGAGCCAGAAGAAAAGACTGAAGAATCTGGGATTTTTTAATTTAAAATGATGTGAACCCTCCGTGATAACACTTTTCAATTATGCAAAAGGTTGCTGTCAAGGGAAAGGGACAAAACTATTCTTCACAGGATAGGACAAGAAGGGTTAAACTGCAGCAAGGGAAATTTAGTTTAGACATTAGGGAAATCTTTCTAGCTGTCAAGATAGTTCAGCACTGAAATCAATTGCCAAGGGAGAGTGGAATCTCAATCACAGGATGGTTTTAAGAACAGGCTAGCTAATTAACTGTCAGGCATGGTTTAGGCATAATTGCTCCTGCTGGGGCAGGGGGCTGAACTACCTGACCTCCTGAGGCTCCGTCCAGCTCTACCTGCATTGATCATAGAACTCCAGAGTATCAGAATAACCTATGTCCCTCATAAATTATATACAGGTAGAATATAAAAAACCTGAACAAGCCTAAAAGCTAATTACAGATGCTTAAGACAGCTAATACTATGTTGTTGCTATCTTAATAATTATAGAATTAAATCCATAATATTACCTCAGTAATAATAATATACTATCAACATTTTAATCTTATATAACTATGGATATTTGAGCCTTACATTGTAATGTATGGCACAGACTTATTTTTATATTCCATGCAATTCAGTATTCAAACCTTTCATTCACAATATATCGTGATATTTTTGTAGAAACTCAAGCAGGACCTGTGTGTTACACATGCACATTATCCATGTATGTATATATAACCGCATGAAAGTGCAGAGGGAAAAAAGATGGTGGAAGACAGTTCTTTGTAACACTCTATTCTGCTAATCACACACAAAAAATATCTAGCAATAATATGGTATCTCAGAGAGCTAAGTCCTGACCCAAGCACTTCTGAAGAGCTTCAGCTTTGTTTCCAAGTGGCAGATTGAAAGAAATATTCTTGCAGGATACTTCTTCCAATACTGCACTATTCTACATAAATGAAAAATTCAAATTCATGTGATTGAGACTAATTTGACATGATCCCTTTCTCTACTCCATCTGTAATTAGCATCACTGTCACGCTGCTACGTTCCACTGTTCTTTTTTTCTTACAGAAAACTGTTCAAATTTGTATTTCTTTCATTCCTCATAGCTAAATGGTTAAAAGGCAAAAAGAAATTAGCTCCTTTACTTTAGGAAACCCCATTCTCTTTGTTAATTGGAACTGCAAAAGAAAAACAATTTAATAGAACTAGTTTTAAAAAACTGATTAAACTGAAATATGCAAAAAGTGTCAATCTTTCGATGAGAACGTGGAAAATATTCCTAAGAATTCTGCACAGAATTCTGTAGTTAATTCTATGACTGGAGGGGGCTATATGAATTTGACACAAATCAGTGAAAGTGCTGGAAGAACTGCCTAAACTCACTTTATAATTATAAAACATTCAATATAAGCAATAAAGTTGCATGAAAATCAGTTATACAGCTGGAAATAATGGAGTGAACTGTAACATTATGCCATGACTCAGGCCATAGTACAGAACTTGCAGTATTTTCACCAAAAATGGAAAAGTCCTTTAGTCCTCTCTATAAAAGTACTTCCACTAACAGATCCAGTCAAACATCTACAATATTTTCTACAAAATAACCATTCTTTGCAATCACCCCTTATGCATTACTAGAGTGTGGTATGCCCCCCATTTATCTCCATTACCATATACCATGGCCATCAGGGAAAGACAGGCAAATGGTAGTACAGAGCTAATTAAACATGATTTATGGGAAGGTCAATAATTTTGCATACAACATAAAGTTTCTTTGAGCGTACCCATATAATTATGTTATTCTATGTATCTGTGTTGAAGAAGTTCATCACCAGCACCACTTCAGTCAATCATAGGCAATGCTGTTGTACTCAAATACAGAGACATTTAGGAGTGACGTTACACACAAGCGTAGACAAGCAGTAGCTAGATCTTGGGAAGCCTGAGTGTGATCGTGGCAGAGAGAGACACATCACAGCATTTACACAGGCAGTACTTTGTGAGCTGCTAGACCCCATGCTCGCAGGTACAAATATGCAGATTTTTCCCACTTATGGCAGCCAGTTTTGTTGACTGTCCCCACAGGAGAAGCTGTGCTTGTGAGGTTGAAGCTTCACCTTGTGGTGAGTCTCATGCCAAGTCAGGCTGGCAATCTCAATACACCACCACGCCCAGTGGCACCTAGGAAAGCAGAGTGGAAGAAAGACAGGTCCCCACTTAAAAGCCTCCATCTAGTCTCCCTGTATAGTGGGGAGAGCCAGACCTCTCCAGGAGATTACGCAGAGATCCAGGCCAAGTCTTTGCTAGGCTCCTAATTGCTTTTTTGAAATCATCCTCTGGACGCTCCTCTTCCCATACATTGTACAGGCCCTACAGACAATGCAGACCCGTAACTTAGACTAAACAAAAGTTATGTAGCAGGAATGCCTTTCTACCCAGAGAATCCCTAAATGCATAAAGAAGTCACCCAGATTTCACATGACTCAAATTATATGCTTCTTGTAATACCATTACTTCTTTACAGTTACTTTTTCATTTCTCACATTATATGCCATATTGGGTATTAACAGTTCATATTTGTGTTTATAGTTTCCATTTAGTCCTTTAATATTACAGTCATAGTGCTGGTTCCAAAATGTTGTGGGGTTTTTTCACTAGTTTTTAATTGGAAAATACTGGTTACAGGATAAATTAGTCATTTGAGTCAAGTAAAGCTTTTTCTGTTTTGCTTTTTAAAATAAAATGAAGCATAGAGTAATACATCAACACATACACACTGCAAAATATTTGAACTAGGCATTGAAACTCGTAGAAAAAAATACTAATAATATTAAGTTATAGTCAAGCCTGGGAATTCAATAAAGTAACAAGGGAAAACTGGAATAAAATTTAGCTAAATCCCAAATCACTGTAATCTTTACTACGCGCATTGCTAACCAGTGGCTGGCTCTTTCTTGTGTTCTCTTTTCCATTTGAGACTCTGGGTAACAAAAGAGAGCATTTGACAAGCTCTGGGTGCTGTTTTCCTTTTTATTGTACCACTTTGTTCTGTATTTTTAATTCTTATATTTTTATTTTTTAATTTTTAATTACTGCATTACAACAGCAATTCTTCTGAAGGCTACCGATCCCTCAGTGAATACCAAACATGAAACAGGCTGCAGTACAACATTTGTCAGTGAAATCCCCATAGCCTTTTATTTATCTGAGAAAGCTTTTTGGTAAATATTTCAAAGAACAATAGATGAAGACAACTTGAATGTAGACTCCTTATGCTGTAAACAAGACATTTTTTATTTCAAAGCAAATACTTGTTTTATGAATTAAATAAAGTACCTTCAAAAGTTGCTTTGCTTTCCTAGGCTGTTTTCAAAAAAAATTGTAACTAGTTACTAATCTCTAGCATTTCACTTAAAAGTTGTTGCCAAAACAGCAATTAAATATGTCGCTAGCAGCTTCCATGTCCACATTTAGAAGTACAGTAACTGCACATTAATATATAACCATTTCAGAACTTCAGCAGTATTACAAACAAGGAAGATACAAAGCCATTTTTTTTGGAGCTGCAAGTTTCCAAGAACACGACTGAAACATTTCATATTGTACACCACTACTACGTAATGGACATGATAAAAGGAACATGAGTGTTTACTACTTTCTTAATGAAGGAAAAAACAACTGGCCAGTTGTTAAACCTAAGACAGTATTTATTAGCTTGTTATTGTGTGCTTCTATAGGAAACACAGTAGTACTACTGCAGTACATTACTAACATTGGATATTTTATCTAAGGCTATGCTATACTACCTCCGTGGGTCCTGTCCATGATAAATGTTTGTCAGCTTAAGGGTGAGAGACCATAAAAACTCATTCTCTTACTCTGTTTTTTAAACTTCAGGTATATTTATCTAAGTGCTACAATGGCAAGTCACTAGAAAAAAGACAGGAGAAATACCATTTATTCTGGTTCTTTAGTGACCATGAGGATGGATACAATGATCTGGATTAAATAAGAATCACTGCCTTCATTGAGGCATTGTACGTAACTGTACAGTCTGTCTGGACTTTTACGTTCTTAGCTCTCTTAAACATGACAGAGGAAAAAACACCCTGCAAAAGGCCATTACGACAGCTTCCCTTAACCGAGAACTACTGGAAGTACTTACAGGAAATTCTGTTCTTACAACATAGCACATGCAGTCTTATACTACATCACACTCAGTCAAAATCACTGAGCAACTTCTAAACATTGGTAAATGCAGTCTTTTAGTTTCACTAGTTACACACAATATATTTGGGCAATGTTGATGAAAGCTTTCTAGACTAATAGAATGGTATGTCTCTAAGTGCTATAGTTTATGACCTTTTAAACAATTGTAACAATTTAGATAATCTGTCAATCCATTTGCTTTCCTGTGAAGAAACACTATTAAATTTACTAAAATTAGATTTCTTTCACATAAGGTATATTTGAGAAAAACAAACAAATTATTTCTGACTCACTTTTAATGAGGGCTTTCCAGAATCTAACGTCTGACACAAATTAATTCAACTCTGAGGGTTAAATAAAAAAAAAGTGCTGTAGAATCAGCAAAGTTTGAGCATCCTGAACTCACCCCAGCCTCTTTATAAACCTAGAATTGAAAGTATTTCTGGCAATAATTTTAAGAATTAGCAAGAGAGATGTATCACTATAATAAATTACCAAATTGCTGAACTGAAACCTATGAGATAAAATGAGGCATGAAGAGTCTCTTGTCCCATCATCCTTGTTTAACTGAAATCTTTTTTTTATTCCAAAGGTCTCTTGCTCAAAAGAGTTTTTTTGTTTACCTATTTTCATCTTTAATTGATCTTTATTGAATGTAGTCAGGCTATGCTTCCCATCATCAATCTATGGCACTATGTCTCCTGCAAGAATCCAACTGTCCTGCTGAGCATTCCTCTGTAAACTAAGCCTTGAGCAAGTCCACAATGATGTTTCTTATCAAGTTCACAACCACTCTACCCAACATACGCTTTTTTAGCTCATACCCTCAGAATGGTATTTTTGGTCATTCTCTGCATTCCAGGTTACTCAGCAGATCTTTAGCTCCTCCTGGATTTGTAACCTTTGAAGCCTTGTCATGTAATTAGGGGCTCTAAGTGCTGGCATGATTACACGTGTTCTCTAATCTCCATTTAGCTCCACAAATATTTATTTCCTCATTCTTGCTGTGCCACCAAGGCTATGCACAGCCTGTTAGTGTCTCCTTTAAGAGAAAACATGAAGCTCAGTGTCTAGCTGGTTAATCCAGATGAAGTACTAAACAAACACACACCAAAGAGCAATACTTCACCAGTGGATAAAGTTACTCTCCCTGAGGGAAGACGACTGCAGGATTGGGCTACCGTACATTCACTGCCTCTGCCCTAGCCTATCTGCCTGAAGTCAAAGGCTGAGGACTTACACCAAAATGAAATTAGCATTTTACAAAGCTCTCAGTGAAGAAAATACTAATATTAATAAAAATAATAAACACATCAATGCACTAGACTTAGACATGATCAAACAGTCTTTGACCTAACCGATTCTTAATAGTTGATCGACCAGCAGTTGCTGTAGTTGCAGGATGTTTATTTAAAGTACAGAACACAGACTAGATTAATTATATGAAAACAGTGGAGTTGGAAAAGAATTTGCTGCAGTACGTTATAAAATTAGCAATTAAGATAACTTTCTGTTAAGTTCTGTTATAGAATCAAAACCAAAAAAGAGTTTTGATTGCATAAATCCAGTTTGTGAAGTCCCTGCCTTCCACACTCATTCCAGCTCTTAATCTGCAGTTCAGTGCACTCCAACTGTGCTGAGATAAATTATTACAGGCGTGTGCTATAAATCAGATAAAGGATAACTAAATTCATGGGAGCAGATGTCATATTCTCCACAGACTGGTAGATGGATAAGTCTAAACTAAATATATTAAGGTAGGTATCTGAGAGTCAGTCAACACAAACCGTTGTATCTCCCATTGTATAACACGGTGAATCAGCCACACAATATAGAAAGAAACTATAGGTATCAGACAAGCCAGGAACATCTCTGGGCCCCAAAATGTGAACCATACTGGTGAGATGTGTAAAGAAAACAATAAATGGATGGGTAGTAGGGTCTTACATTGCTCTGAGCTGAGCATATAGCTCAGACAAAAAGCAATCTGCAAATTATAAATCCAAATTATCAATTTTAGAACATATTAACTGAATAATGGCTTTTCCATACAAGGAACAACCTTGAAAATTTTATAAATCAATATTTACTTGATTATATAGATCACATCAGGGTGATATATTAGTACAGCTCAAGATAAACTGAATGGTTATGACTGCAAATGGTTGTAAGATCCACTTAAAGCCATTTAACAGACATTCAGTCCAGAAAGGTTTGCAGAATGTGCCTCTAACTTACCTACAATGGGTAAAAGAATGCTCTCCAAAGCCCCATTGGGAGACCAGGAAAGATCACAGGCATTGGCAGGTCCCAAGGCCCTGACATACCAAGAGTTTTTCAGAGGAAATTTCTAGATGCTCCTAGGAAACAGAGCATTCCCCAGACTACAGAGCAAGGGAAAACCCCAAGTGGTCCTTGCCAAAGATGGTGTGACAGAAACATAGCGGCGAGTGCAAAAAATAGTTACTTTGTGGAGACAGACCTATGGGGAATTTTGTACCAGCAAGGCTACATTAGAATATTGTTTCAGATGCAGCTAAGATCAGAAAAGCCTCCAAGTTACTGCTGACTACTGTCTTCAGCTGTGGAAAGTTACTAATTGCACTCCATTTCCTATGAAACAGCAATCTACATCCTGCCAGTTAAGGAGAAGCTATCAAACCACAGTTTCAAATTCACATCAAGAAGATTTTTAAATGACACTGGTTTTTTTAACATCGCTTTTTATATTTGATCAAGCATAGGAAAATCACTCTCATTTCTAAACATTTTGTGGGATGTCTTCCCTACCTTTGGCAAATGAGTTCTTTTTTTCCTTCTTCCTCTAGTGTTACATCTGCCTCCCACTTCTGCTTTGCCTGCATTATCCACTCTCACTGTAATTGAAGAAATAATTTTATTACTGTCACTAATTGATTGCCATACATATTTGCTTTCAGATTTAATTCCTTAGCCATATTATGACAAGTTTGAGTCTCCAATTTTAGACAGAGAATATTTGAAATCTGGGCTAATTTAGTCTAGCCCATAATATGTCAAATCTTTTGATTCCCAACCTGTAGGGTACTGTAGTGAAGGAACACAGCACTATTGATGTTTATTTCACAATTCTTCAGACTGTTCTCTCTCTGAATTAATGCTCTTCATGTGACATAATTCTCTCTGACCACCTTAGATTTCAGCATGCACAACCAAGATGAAAATCCACATTCAAGCACTTTCATTCAACATGGATGTACTCCTATCGCTCAAATCTATGGTTATTTCACAGCATTAGATACCAAACCATTTACACTCACTTTATAAACATCAGCAGTCACTGGTGTTTGAAAGTACTGATAAAATGCATTAATGATATCCATCTGTCCTCTGGAAATCTACGGGTTGTTTTTGTTTTTCTAAACAGCACACATTCTTTAAGCTGGATGTGCTCTGCAAGTGCTACGCAACTGTGCTGAGCTGACCTTGGCTGCCTGGACAGCTTTCAACAGGGGAGGGGGACAAAATTAGCTCGTGGGTTGAGATAAAAACATGGAGATCACTTACCAATTGCTTACCAATCACTATCACAAGCAAAACTGACTTGACTTGGTGAAAATTAATTTACTTCCAATTGATATAGAGTTCAGCGGTGAGAAACAAAAGCACTTTACTCCCCCCCTGCCCCCATCTTTCCTAGGCTCAACTTGACTCCTCCGTTCCTGACTCCTCTCCCTATCCAAGCGGCGCAGGGGATGGGGAATGGGGGTTACGGTCAGTCCACAACAGCCCCGCTCTCCCACTCTTTCCTCCCCACACCTTTCCCCTGCCCCACCGTGGTCTCCCCACAGGCTGCAGGGGAGTCTGCTCGGGCGCCCAGAGCACCTCCTCCTCCTTCTGCCTCCGTGCTCACAGAGCCGTTCCTCACACTTTTTGTCCTCGTTCCTCTCCTTTCCGGCGTTTTCCCCTTTCTTGAATCTGTTTCCCCAGAGGCACCACCAGCAGGGCTGAGGGGCTCAGCTGTGACTGGCCGCGGGGCTGCTGGAACCGGCCAGAACCGGCCGTGCCCGCCCCGGGGCAGCCCTGGCCTCTCCTCACAGAGATCCCTCAGCCTCAGCTCCCAGCCCCTGGGCACGGGCACCCACTACAACAACATTACTTTAAAAGGTATTTTTACAAGTTATGTATATATTACACAGCTCTAGGAACCATTTAAAATGTGAGATATAGAGAAAATTTAAATAGGAGGGGTTTGATGTAATGAAGCACTCGGCAACTCCTCTAAGTCCTGTACAGGACCGAGATTCTGCCAGTGAACGTTGCTCAGTTCTTCCTCAGACTGAAATGACAAATGCAAACACACCACTATTTATCTCAGCTAACGTACTAATAGTACTAAAGGACAATGCACAAGTCATTCGGGAAAGGCTGTAGGTATGCTGCTGGGGAAAGTTACGGTCCTGTTGAATGCCTTTGTCATGGTAAATGCCATTACCAGGAGCATTTAGAGAAAGGCCAGAATGTATTTGAAAAAAAATGTAGTAACCACACCCCATAGATACATTTTAAGAGCTTTTTACTTTTAACTAGAACTCTTTTGTCAACAAAACAAAACCGACTTGCTGCTTTTTGTATAGCTTTATGTATTTCCTCATTATTTATTTCACAGGTGCCTGTAAGCATAAGAGCTGATGTCTATATTTGCCTTAAAAGCCATGATTTGAGACTTGTTATTTTCAACCACTAGTGATTTTAATGTTACTTGTTGGATTAGCATTATAATCTGTTCTAGGTAATTGCTACGTAAATAATTGTAAATAAATAAATAACTTGTACAGCCACCAAATGACTATCCAAAGGTAGCACTGGCGGTGGAGGCCCTTTCAAAGACCTGCACACAGGACCTTCAAGCTCTGTGCTCTGTGAGATAGTGCCAGCGAAGCCACTCTGCCTTGATAATGCACAGAAATCCCAAGGGCAAACGAAGAGCCCAACGTAGTAGGGAAAAACAGTGCTCTAGGCTTAGCTGGTGACAGCCACTTCTATTCCAGGTTAACTTTAATTCTCTTCTGCCCATTTGCAGTTGGGGCAGCTTCTCTCCATGCAAAAAAGAGCACCAGGCAAACAGCCTTGACAGGGCTAGTGAAAAATACTGTCATAAATTTTGAAGGTATTTTCCCCTCCTGCTCACCCAAATATTTACATGCTTTAAAACACCCATAGATTTTAACCTGTAATTAACTATCAGTGATTATGACAGTTATTGATTTCTTTCTTACATCAGATCAAATTTAATCCCCAGATTTACCACTGCTGATAACAGTAAATGGGTGCAGGTCTCAATTCAATCAATGAAAGCACTTGCTTAACTCCAAACACATTAGATCTGAAGCGAAGCACACACGTACAGTCCTTCATAAGATTAGCTGTTGTCCATATTCTGAAGCAGTTTTTTAAGTAGTGTTGCTAAGTACTTGTTCCATTCCAGTGTGACCATACACAAGACCCTCTGATTTATAAGTAACTGAACACAAGACCAAGTTTAGCATTAATCTTTTAACCAGCAAAACCTAAAAGCCTTCCATCTCCAGGAGCAGAGCCACAAGAATATACTTGGTGGTAATCCAGGCACATGTTCTTAGATGTACACAGGTTAGGATGTGACCCTCAACTGGCAAAAGCTTTGACTTGAACTAAACATTATCCTTCAAGCAAGATCCCCAAAATACCACCAGAGCTTTGTTAACTCTAGTGCCATGTTTCATTAGGCTACAAACTAAAACAATTGTGTTTCTTCAAAAACAGAGAAAACTCAGAGTAACACTGAACAGAAATGAAAGAAGTTTGCTAGGGAATCTCCCCTCTATCCACTGTATCCTTACAGCATGAGGTCTTTCTTCTAGTCCTGCTCCCATTTCAGCAACCTCTAGAGCCTTTCTGTGCTGTAACAGACCACCCTAAGCCCCTCTGGGCCCATCAAAATAAATTTTCTGTCTTCTCTGAGGTCTGTTTGCACATCTGCCTCGTGCTTTTCTCAAAAGTCACCCTTTCTCTAACAGTGCCATCGGCTTGTCTCTTGCTGAGACAGCAGGTTGCCCTTTACATGCACAATCCCACCCAGAGTCTGGCAAACCTCCCTCAATGAAGGATGCTCAAGTGCTGCCAGGGAAGTGCTCAGATCCCATCCTATCTTCTCCACCTGGAGTAGCCAGGACAGTACACTGCCATCAAGCAGCTGAGATCTTTTTCTGTTATCAAAACCTTTTAAAGAAACGCAACCTTCATTAGCAGATGCTAAGTCTGCATACAGCAGATAACATGCACTGCACTCTTCTTACCACCGAAGATCTGCAGCTCTTCAGAGAAATTACATGACAACAGGGGAGCCATCAGCTGGTGCTACAGAGCTGAGCAATGCTGAGTGATGCTAATGTTGTTCAGCTGAGCTTGCAGATAGCTTTATCTTAACCTCATTTCAAACACTATTTGCAAGCTAGAATAGCTCCAAACGTGTCAAAGATGCACGGGGAAAAAATGTACAGTCAGGATGTTGAGTGGTATGTGTGTGTGTGTCAAGTACATAAAAGTGACTGGGTAGCTCATTAGCAACATCCCATGCAAGGTGTTGAAGTGCACCTCCCACGTGAGGAAGTCCTCACTAAGGAGCATCAGAGTCTCACTGGTGATCAGTCAGGTGCTGCTCATCTCTTTTGGCCAGTGTTATGCTTGGCATTGAGCTGTTCTGCTGCTTGTATTTCTGATTATATTAAAGGCACTGAGAGAAACAGGTATTGGGGAGAAAAAAAACAATGCCACCTTCTCGAATGACAACAGCTTTCAGGGCCAAGCCATGTCCACTGTCCCAGGGCTGGTGCTCTCTCCTCACCATATGGAGGAGGACGGAGCAGGCAGGCAGCGAACGGCCAGTGATGCAGCGAATGACCAGTGACACAGCGAGCAGAAACTCTAACTGCTACCATTGCAACCACTCTGATTGCTCTGGGAAAAGAGTGAAACAAGCTAGTTTAGTCTAGAAAAGGTGAAGCTGTGGTGCAGAAGGCTTGGCCATTGTCTTGGTCTGAGAGGGGTCAGAGGGTGGCAAGAAGGAAGGAGACAAGGGAGATGGCAGGTTGCGCCCAGCTAGTCACCAAGATGTCTAACCCTGGCTCTGGTTCATATAGGCGACAGCAGTGCATTGTTCTGCTTGCTTTCTGGGGCGATGACATTAGCTTCACTTGAAGGAAAATAAATCACATACGTAATAACATTAATGTAAGAACAATGAAGTCCTACAAGAGGTTATAAGGGAGGTTCTGGAGTTCCCTTCCACAGAAGGAACAGATTAGACAAAGTTAAAGAAACATCCCTATTTGATCTTGACTCGCTGTGGACAGGAGCGGATCTTTTCTTGAAGTGCCTCTTTCTACAATTCTAGTCTTTTATTCACATGTATTACGTATAACCAAGTTAACCAAATACCAGGTTCTAAAATGCAAATTTTATCTTCATTTGAATGTATTTTCATCTGTCCTAAATTCAATTAAAACAGTAGGCAATGCTATTTAAGAATGGAGTCTAAGGAAAAAAGCTTCTGCTTAACTGATTTTTTTTTTCCTAAACTGTGTTACCAAGGATATAGTGTATGCAATAATTAAATAATTAACTGTTCTAAGACAATTTTCTGCTTAAATGACCATGCATATGTATAACAGTGTTCTGTGTTTTGCTTAGAGGTGAAAAAATAAATCTAGAGGAAAAAACATCTTAAAAAGAACAAGATGACATAATTAGTACCATCTGTATGGATCTCGCAGCCTCATAAAGGCTTTTTACTGAAAAGAAATAGTAATGAAATGTTATTCTAGGATTTTATTTTTTAAAGACTGATTCAACTGGGCAACATCCCCAGCTTTTATAGAGCAGTGTTGCTCCACAAACATCAATGGAAACATATTTGCTCTATTCCTAAAATGAAAGAAGTGATAACTCCAAGAACCTACAAGAGTTTTTATTTGAAGTGAATGCCAACTTTTGTATTAACTTCACAGAATGCCTTCAAAAGTAAAGTCAAATTTAAAGGGATTATAATACACATTTCAGGGTTCATTAAGAAAATTTCACAAAGAGTATTAGTCGTATAGACAGCTTATATTCCATTTAATATTTTGTTAACTTAGTTTAAATAAAATTGGGGTTTGTGGTCAATTCTGGAAAGGTCTCCTATGTTTTCTAAACTGATTCGTCCAGATGAATTTTATAAATACAAAAAGCCACTTGGATTTAAAAACCACTGGAAAAATAAACAGTTTGTTTTTAATCATCTTTAAATAGAATTCACTTCTTCCAAAGGCCTCAGATAGAAACAGTCATGGAAAATTTTATTTCATAGCCTATGACGTAGTACATGTCAAATTAGTTGTAGCCTAGATAGCCGTTCCTTTTTTTTTAGGCATTTCACTCTAAACAATCATTCCAAAGGTATTACATTCCTAGCTTATGTAAACAGAAAGAGAAATCAAGAAGCAGAGTTCTTTGTTCCTAACAAAAAAAACCCCACCACCAAAAAAAAAAAAGCAATGTGCCACAATCTCCCAAAATGTCACCATAAGTAAAGTTCCAAATAACAACTTCTTTAAATGTGCTTTCCACTAGTTATTCTATATACTTTGCATATTCAGTTTACAACCACTTCTTAACCTCACTGGCTACTATGATACTACTTTCCATTCTGTATCACCATGGTTATATTGTAATTACAAATTATCCTGCCACACATCATTAACACCAAATGTTCCAGTTCAGCAAAATTACCTTGTCTTTAGTCTTACCTTTTAATCAGCAAACAAGGTCAGCTTGACCTTCTGGGGTAACCAAAACCCTTCTGAGTATCTACCAACCCATAATGCAATTCACTTGTATCAAGCAATATGAAGTCTAACTTTTCCCTTCTGCCAATCTAAAACTTCTCCACAGGGTCACTGAGTTGATTACTGTACTCAGTGCAACATATGTAACATGCAGCAGCTTTATAGTTCATTTTGTTTTCAGTACCATTATTCCTATATAAATGAAAGGCCCGTGTTGTTTGCTAGAGTAGATGATACAATTCTGTTTGTGACATTAAAATCTTCTGCTGGATTATAGGTCTATTTTCTCTTTCTGGGTGTGGGGGTGAAGGGTGGGATAATTTTCCTGCTTCAAGCATCATGAAGCACTTTGCATCATCAAGCAACAGGTCTTGGCTAGGAATAAAAATGGGTATTTTTGAACATGCTCAGCATCATTGTTTTACCGCCAAATATAAGGATTACATGCTTCTCTAAATTTTTTATTGTAGAATACTAATATTTTTCAGCCTCCACAAGCAAATGGAGGTGATGCCATTGAAAAGGCACATCTGCTATTAGTGAGTGCAGCAAGAAAGACAAACTGTCTTTAGGTCTATATTTTTTTAAGTAGATGTTTGTAAAACCAAAGTTACTCAGGACAAATTTTTTGAAGATACAAACTCTTAATTGTTGAAGCCCTTTAAAAAAATCCCTTCCTAAAAATAATAATAAGGTTTTTTTTTAAACTTTGGCACAATACCATTTCTTAAACATGGAAGGCACAGAAATTACTGTACACAATTACAGAGTTACCTGGTTACATAATTCTAAGCCTTGGTTTTACTGGCATCAACGTTTATGTGCTACAAGCGAACCTTCTGAAGAGCTCAGGAAGGAGCCCTAGGCCCTGCAGAGACTGGACAGCAAAGGGAGAAAGAGCCACAGTGTCCCTGCAGAACAACCAAACAGAAGGTGTTTAGGGCACTCAAAGGACGTAGGGGGATTCTCCAATACAAAACCCAGCTCCCCAAAAATTAGGGATCTGGAACTGAGCAGGACTCCTCCCTGGTTCGTTAGGCTATCTTACTGCAAGATCACATCACACGTAATTGCTTCTACAGACTGAGCTACTTCACCGAGCATAATTATTCTTTTTGCTCTCCCTTTTCTGGTTAGAAGGCTGTTCTGAGATCCCAGTGCTCTAAGGTACAGAAATGGTCACAAAGCTTACTCTGACATCCAGCCTTAATGTAGTCAACACCAGTTTGAAGCCTTTTGTACTTTCACCAGCACTAGCTTTCAGTTTAAAAGGCTCTTTTCTCACCCTGCAATCATATCACTTCTTAAGCTAATGAGGTCTAACCGCACATTATCACATCTTTGGTCATGTTTGACAGGGCTCCTAGGATTCATTTACATTTTTTAGTGTTGTATCTCATTAGTGACTCACAGTCATCATGCAACAGGACTCGTTCATTTGAATTCTGCTCCTCCTCCTCCATCACTTCCAAATTCCACCTGAAATTATTTCTGTTCCCTAAATTAACGACCTCGAATTGCATACTACTGAACTACTTCCTATTTCAATTATTCCAGTCATTCCATTTTACTAATTTTCTTCTCAGAAAAGGTTAGCAGCACAATCTTACTCCCCACCACAGTTATTCATGAAACTATGACACAAGGTTGGTTAACCAGAAGTTAAATCTGTGTTGAATTCTGTCTCAGTTTCTGTTTATGTCAGAGTTTTTAAGCCCCAACAGGGGCTTAGATTGTGATCTACATCACAATCAAATATAATTGCAAATCCCTGATGGGTCAGAAATGGTTTTTTATTCACACTTAGAAATGGCAGAACAACATGAGAAATTTTAAACCTGAAGGGAGCTTTTGGAAGAACAGTATCAGCAATCAAAAATATATGTTCAAAGTTAAAGTGCCACCTCTGCCTTAATTATAACAGTATTACTTTGACGCTACACTTGGTTGGGTAGTTTCACAAAGCTATGTTTCAAGTCTTGGGAGCAGCAATGCTAGACTCAGACTGTTATACAGGGTGATTTTACACCTGAAGTGTACAGAGGTTTTATGACTTTTGCTTAGCGTTCTGTACTTGAACAAAAATTAAAAGGTCATCTTTTCAACTTCTCTGGGAAAAGACTGATCACATTAGGACTTGGGGCAAACTGGAACAAAATAGGAGCAACTTAATGTTGACAAGTTCATTTATCTTTTGATAAATTCTATCAATGAAAATGTTAACAATAAAGGTGATTGCTCATTGAAAGAAAGTCTTCATATTTTGTTTTTCAGCCAGGATGAATTTGGTTCATACCCAGGGACAGTAAAAAATTTAAATGCCAACTGAGATGTCCAATTTTAGCTGTGAAAAATACAGAGTTAGATCACTTAGGAATTTGAAAACAGCATTTCTTCCTTGGCTGTTGTGTTTGGAAAGAAAACGAGGTACCCTTGCCAAGTTCATTGCAAAACCCAAGTTATACCAGTTTTATGACTGACATCACTGATAGATTCAATCGTAATGCCAAACGATTTTGTGATTTGAAGTTACTTGGTTAACTCCTGTTCTACTGGATTTGCTCTGAAGTATGAAGTATCATTATTCCAGGGTTATGTGAGAAGAATGATGTTTCTTAAAACTTAAGATAAAAGCATTTTTAAACAATTAGCTGGATGTGTTCCCAGCAAGATTCATGACCGTAATCTCTAGTTTATCACTGATGAAGAAAAAAAACCCCACAAACAAGAAATTAAAATAATATTAATTCACACTATACATTCCCAGGTTACAGTAATCACTTTTTGTCTGTAGACTACCTGTAAATCTTTAAAAAAATCTTTAAAAAAATTCTTCAGTGATCCTTAAAAATCTTTAAAATGCCCCTATAAATAATTTGGCATTTTTCTTTTTAATTGTACTTCTTTCTCATTTCTGATGCATATATGAGTTTGTTCGCAAAATGAATGCCTGTCATGAACAACACAAATGCTAAGCAGGCTTGGAACTACTCAAAGAGAGCCTGTATTGCTGGAAAAAAAGAAATATCCATTCCATTGGCAAGTTAGACTTTCTGAAGAAACTGGAATATTGAGCTGTCTGACTAGCAGAAGGAAGATGGATGACTCTTCTTGATTTTGATGCTTGAAACTTACTTCTGCTCAAAAGAGAATATAATCAATTTGGGAAGGAGTTGAATCTAACACTGGGAATGCTTTATCGTAAATAGCAGATTGCATTTAAACTTTACTTCAGTGTTTTAAAGGTATTATTACAGTTTAACCTTCAAAATGAGTAACAGTTTATTTGTGCAGTTACTCACTGAAATGGGTTGAGATATGCATTTTAAGAAATATTCCACCTTGTCCTTTACGTCCTACTTTTTGTATGTATTATTAGCTCAGTTTCTTACTCATCTTATTTGTTCCTCTTTAGGTTCAGAGACAGCAGATTTATTACCTTGCATTGGCATCTGAAGGGCATGTAAGCAAACACAAGCTCAGACCATCCTCTTCAGGTAAGAAGCTACAAATGGACTCTCTCAAGCAAGCACTTGGTTTAGCTTCTGACCTTACTCTGTTCATATATAACCTTCTAGAAGGAAGCGTGGTACTCCAGCGAGCGTCTTTAAAGGTCATACCCTGGGAGAAGGGCTCTATACTATAACGGGATAATTAATTCTAACTCTCCAGGTGATGACTCCTGAAGGCTCAGAACCACTTCCACTCTTCGTAAATTAAATTAATTAAGATCTGGCACTAAGCCTTTTCAGAAGGAAACCTGTATCCAGGATACCAGATACGAAAAGAGAAGTTTCAACAATAAAGTTACAAGTAGCCCATCACACACTGTAGCTATATGTAACTTTTTTTTGTTTTTCAACTAAGGTCCAACACTGGCCAGAACGCGATGTACATGCATCTCAGATACTGTTGTTACTCTTACAATGTTTTCTGGAAGCACTTACACTCTTCTGCGAGCATCCAATCTGAAAACTTCTATGCAATTTATATCCAATATTCATACATAAATATGTCTTTAATATTGTACAGAATACAAGAAAAGTTATCTAATCATTTAATTGACAAAAAAATTCCATCTAAATTCTGGTGCCATTTTAATGACTCTACAAGTAATTCAGCTATCATACAGGCCCGGATTTAACTCATATACAGTCTACATCTGATTTGCTAACAACATTAATTATTGGAAATAAATTTGGATAGTTGTTTTTACATAAACACAGATGTCCACTTCCATTTTTAACCTGGCATGTATGCATCTACCTGCTTGAAAAACTTGTGCCTTAGTTCTTTGTTTCAGAAACAGACACCTAGATCAGAAGCACCAACTTTCTTAAAGAGTGACAAATATTAAGTTACTAAAAATTACTATATGTTTTTTACATTCTTCTATTATGTTTAAATATCTTTATGCTCAGTATAAGGCATAACTGAATTAAATTATTTTAAATACATTTATGTTTAATACTTATGAAACTAGCATTGGTGTTGTAAAACCATATAGATGACAGGAATATAAGTAATGCAGGAGAAAAATAAGAGAGAAGTTAAGCCAGACAAGCCTTCAAGGACTGTTTTTGTTCACTAAATGTGCTAAAATACTTCATTAAATAATGCAGCGGTGAATTATGAATTTCTGTAATAGTAAAATATGGCAGAATTTCTAGGGCTGCTAAAAGTTAAAGTACTATTTTTTATTTAAAATATAATCGACTTGTACTGAAATGCCATGCAAAAATAATGCTTCAATTTAGCTATAGACATGATTCAATAGAATTCAAGTGAAGGAGACAAAATCAAACAAAAATCCAATTTGGGGATATGCTTCTTATGAAATGTACGAATAGATAAAGAAGATGCATACCCCTCCAGGCGAGACTTCCGCCCTGTCAGCCATGAGACTGTCCGTAAGGGATGTGTTCCCTTTGTCTGTACCCATGGCTCCTCTAAGGAAGGTCTCCAGTGCTCTGTTGCCCTTTAGTTTCACTTAAGCTACATTCTACTGTAAAACACTACTGTGAAATCGATGGTATTGTCAGAAGTGAGTGAAATTACCTAGATGAGGAACAAAAAAGTAATGATAAAGAACTATTGGAATTAACAATCATAATATCAAATAATAATAATGTCATATACTTTCATATGTGGTCAACATTGCTAAACTTGGACTTTTAATTTGGGATTGCTTGCTGTACTAAACAGCCTTGTCTTAATTTCTGCTTTTAATAATTCCATTAGTTTTACACATTATTTAGCCTAGCCGTAAGTCAAGCTAAGTTTCATGCAGGTCATTCATTTTTATGGTGATTTTCATGTAACTTGCAGAAGTGGTTTTCCTTGTTCACAAAGAAATCATAGGTCTCTTCTCCCAAGTAACAAGCAATAGGATGAGAGGAAACGGCCTCAAGTTGCGCCAGGGGAGGTTTAGATTGGATATTAGGAAAAATTTCTTCACCGAAAGGGTTGTCAAGCACTGGAACAGGCTGCCCAGGGAAGTGGTGGAGTCACCCTCCCTGGAGGTATTTAAAAGATGTGTAGATGTGACACTTAAGGACATGGTTTAGTGGTGGACTTGGCAGTGTCAGGTTAACGGTTGGACTCGATGATCTTAAGGGACTTTTCCAACCTAAATGATTCTATCATTCTATTCTATGATTTAAGCCATCCTCTAGAATAAACTTACAGGTACAATGAAAGTAAACGTCTGGATGACTAGAAACTGTCAATCTAAGTTTACTACACAAATTCTTCACAGTTTTGGTGAAAAAAAAGACAGCATAAGAATGTATTAGTAAAACTTTCCATATATTTATGTTTCAGCACAGCAAAAACCCCGATTTGTTGGCACTTTGGGATTTGCCAATTTATCCGTCCCAATACATTTGTAAAATACATGATTTTTTTACCATAGCCTTTCACTTTAATGCAGAGCTCCCCCTGGCTTCAGAAGTAAGAGCATTTGCATATCACACTGATTTTTCACATCCATAAATTCCCTTTGAAGACTATACGTTGACCCCAGAAATACCAACATTGGAACCCTCTTAATACATTTGACTGAGAATAGCTCTACTTCAAATTATTACTTGTTGCTGGCTAGTTTACCTGCAAGAAAACCCACGGTGCTGCTATACTGCTCAGGGTAACAGCACAGAAACCACCTCAACTATGGATAACTGCATGCAGAAGTGGCACACTCTTGTTCTTTTGTTCTACTTTGGCATACAGCACATCAGCAGCAGAAGCCAATGTTGCAAGTTTGGTGCCACTCCTTGTGTTTCATACCTGGAAACAGCTGAGGACAAGCTCTCTTACAAATTATTACCTTACTGCAGTGGGCTGGTTATCCAAGACTATATGCAAGGTACAGAACTTAAAACACTTAAAACAGTACTTAAAATGTACTGCAGCCTATTGATATATCCAGAACTGAAGCAGCTTTTTAGGGAACAATGGCGTGAAACAAAGATGACTAAATGCACTTGGTATTATTCCATCTTCAAGCACTTCACTGGTTTCTAAAAAAACAAAGCCATATAGCAGGAGAAATAATAGAGTACAGGGAGGGGCAACATTCACTGAACAATTAAGAGGTTTTTTTGGTTTGGTTTCCCCCCCACACACACTTCACTGTAGACCTTTAAAAGGTTCTTGGAAATGTTTCATGTGTCCCTTCCTTTGAGCATATTCTCCTAAATTTTATTTAAATGTGCAGCCACCAAATAAGAGTTGTTCAGGCAGAGATGCAGAAGGGTGCATCAGGGACTGCTTTCCCAATATTTCCCTGCATGAACAGGTAGGCAGGAGGAGAATGGAGAATAGCAGGAATGGCAGGAACAACGCTCCGTGTCCTGCTCCCAGCTAGCCTGAATTGCTGGCGGGCATAAAAGCTACCTACCTCTGCAGGACAGTATGATCTCTAGGCTACTGCACAAAATTGCCACAGGCTTAGGCAGGATCACCTATCTTTCAATAGTTTTAAGGTCACAGCATTTTGAAGGCCAAAGTGTTTAAAGTCTTTTTTTGATTTTTTTTTTGTTGTTGTTGTTGTTAAAAATTGTCAAGCATTAGAGATAGCTGAGCACAATAAAGACCAATGACAAAAGGATGAGCTCACAGCCTCTGTGAGGAAAAAACGGAAAAACAGCATACCTAGTTTTAAGTTTTCAAAACAGTAGGGCCTGATAAGCTTTTTCCTACATACTTGCAAGGCTGGCTAGACTAACCCAGTCTTTCTAGAGAACTCCTGGGAGATGAATGGAGTGCCAGGAGACTGAAAACAGCACACACAGAACCAAAATCTCCTTAAAAATGGAAACCTGTAGGAAAACCTGCACATGGACGTTCATTATCAATGGTTCCCTATAAAAGTGGAGAGATGACAATAGCAGAGTTCTGCACGATCCATCCTATGGCCAGCACTATTCAATACTTTGTAACTTGGATGTTAGTAACTTGGATGACAGCTTTTAGCAAATAGGCTGCAAGAAAGCAGAATTACATAGCGCTGTGGACAGGCAGCTGTTCCTGACGTCACCATCACAGGCTGAGGAATAACTGTTTAGGGTGCAGGTTCTGGGAAATTACTGTGGGTCACAAAATAAGCAAGACTCAGCAGTGCCATACTGAAAAAGAAAAACCCCATGCAGACTTGTATGTATAACAAGAGCACGGACTGCTAAACACGTCATTCTTTTCTGTTCCACTCAGCAAGGAGATCTCAGCTGGAGCACTGCATCCAGTTTGGGGCACCATCGAGAAAGATGTAGATTAACCAAAGCATTGAAAATGTGACAGACAAAAAAAGGTGGAAAGAAATGGGACTGCCTAGCCTACAGACTAGGAAGGGAAACACTATTTTCAAATATATGAAAGGCCACTATAAAGAAGACAGAAATAATCTGTTCTCCATACTTACAGTTGATAAAACAAGAGATCATGGATTGAAATTGCAGTAAAGAAGGTTCAAGCTGGACTTTAGCATATGGCCCATGGGGAGACCTTTAATGACAGGCTAGAGAAACAACTGTCGAGACTATTTTAAGAAGTTGTCTTCCCTGTCCTTTCCCATCCTATAGCTCTGAGCTAAGGAGCAAGGTTAAGCTATGATAATATATAACTACCTCAATGCTGCTAATGTGAATTTGATAGGCACATAAGTGAAAAATAACATTAGCTGGTTGCAGTATAGTACTCTAACAGATAATGTGTATTTTCTAAAACGTATTTTGGAAGCAATCATGAAAAATATCATGATAAAAAGTTAAATAAAGTGTAAAAACCTGGAAGGCTACATAAAGACGTTTTCTGGAGAGTGATGAGAATTTTCCCAATATGAAACAAAAATTGTAATATCCAAGTATTTGGATCCAGATGAACTATGTCTGATTTATGTTTTCTGTTTTGATAGATCGACACTTTGATTTTTAAAACATTTTCTAACGCTAGGTCACCTTTCTGTTTTTCCAAATCATAACAGTGGCTTAAGAGGAGCTTTTACCTCACTCCTAAAAATGATAAACTTTATGGAGATTTATTCTTAAGAACAATGCTTTATTTGTGGTGAAAATTAATCCTCCTCTTCTGTTGAACAGACTGCAATGTTCTACACAGCTTTCACCATCTATACAGTAACTGTCGGATCCTTCCCACTTTGGTAATTGAAGATGTTGGTAAGATGCAGAATCTCTCTACTTTTCCATGTCCAATTCACTTTTTTTTTTTGGTAGAAAAGGCCCTCTGGACACCAATCCCATTACATCTCTGACTTGCTATGAATGCTAGGGAGACAGAGCTATCCACCACTGGCACATCACACCATTTTAAGGTAGTGCTGAAACTGTTATTACACGCTGTGCCTAAATCTGGCCTGTAAAGGGTCAAGGTGAGAACAACTGGCTGAAGAGAATTCTCTGAAAGTTTCAGAGGCAAAAAAGACTTTCTCACACCTTTTTAAAAACGGCAGGGATACTCTAAGAGATAATTATGGAATACATGTAATCCATTCTTTCAAGATGACAGTCTGAAGCTGGCTAACTGCAGAGCCCATTCACACCAGTACTCTCAGAGACAGAAAGTCTGGCCCTTTATGTATTTAATATGAATATTTCAAGTGAGCCACATAGTGAGTGTGGGCTGACTGGAGTGGAGATGGAGGTGATAACGTTCATCATTACAAAAGTGTTACAGTGTGGTAGTGGGGAAAGAAAAGGGGGGAGATGAAATAAGACATCCCTGAAAATCCTGCTGGGGCTGTATAACTGTATGACATTATTGTATTAGAAAAATGCCTAAAATGAGTTATGGAACTAATTAAGGAAATATAAAAGGCATGGATAAAAAGTTCCTTGTTAAGTATAATTGATAGTACAAATCTAATTTGAAAGGTTAACAAGCTCTTGAAAATTGTTGAATCAAGTACAGACTGATGTTTTTAATATAATTATATACAGCTAGCAGATGGTATAGTCCTTTTTATTATATTGCCAGCTATTAGAATTTCATTTTAAAAGCAAATATTGAATTATACTAAAGATATGTGTGGTTATTTTAAAAGATTTGTCAGTTTTCTAATATCTGTACATACTGATCAAATGCATAATATTTACCATTTATAAAAATCTGAAAGACAAGATTTAAATAAGAACTTCAGAGTATTCCACTGTCCCCTTCTAGAACAACTTTATTGTAAATCTTCTTAATTAAAAGCTTGATTGTCTTAATGAATGACAGCATTTTAGATATGTGAGTATCTTTTCAGACCAACTGAGGATTAGAAGTAGCTTAAGAAAACAAAGCAGCAGGAAAAAATTACTCTTAATTTAAAAATTCTAGTGCCAAAAAGCCACTGAAAACTAAAATTTAATAAGCCAGATGATACATCAGATCAACCAATTCAGAAAGATGAGGAGAGAAAAACTAAAAAACACTAAATGAACAAAAACCCCCACATTCCTGTCTGTGCACACAGCTAAAGTTCTCATTATACCGTGCCTCAGTGATTGCAGCAGTCTTTTCTCAGACCTTGGTAAATGTAATCTTGCTGTCTTGCTGTCTGTCTAGAAGGTCTTTATAAAGACCTGCTCTCCACTTGCTACTGGGACCATGTCAAACCTCAGCACAATCCTTTCCCTTCCCTGACCCCTTTCTACATTACATCCAGCACAAGCCTGCTGTCTTCACTGCCAAACCCCCTGCTGGCTGGCTCCCCATTGGCAGCCATCCCCTTCCAGCTCCCCATCTCTCACCTCTTATTCTGTATCAGAAGGTCAGTGGTTGCACCAGATGGCCCACAATTCCTCCAGTGCTTACTTGTCATGACTTCAAGCGAAGGCTTTGACTTGCCCACATGCTCTGTGGTACAGAAGAAGAGCTCCCAAATAAGCTCCTGCAAAGCCAAGTTCTCCTCCTCCATGACTGTCTTTAAAATTGCTTTGTATTCAGCACTCACCAAACAAAAATCTCACAGGGCAATCATTAGGCAGTTTGACTGTTGCCTGTTATGCTGACTGGGTTATTATCTCATTCTTACACTCTCCAGTCTGTATCTGATTGTTACTTTATACGTGTTCTGAAACTCTGTAGGGTAAGTAGTAACATTTAATTCAGTGCTTTTAAAACAGAATTTTCATCTAAGACTCAGACTTATGGCTCCTATTGTGCTACTTCTACTACTGAACAACACGGTCTACAGTCTTCTTATATAGCAAACCAAAATTTTGGAGAATCAGGATTCATAGATGGAGTATTACAATAACAGGTTATTTTTCTTATTACAGACAATGAGATTTACTAAGAAGCAGAGTGTTCTAATTAATTCTTAAAGGTATCAGGCAAAATGGATTTAGTCCAAACTGAATTTGGAATTTACAGCAAGCAATATTCAGTTGAAGTCCTTACAAAGTTAAGAAGTAGGACATGAATTACATCCTTGGTATTAGTGTTCATCTCACCTAAATGTAGCCATCTAAAAAGATGGCTACTTTTTAAGATTCCTGTATAATCACAGGGGCTAATTACCAGACATCTGCCATGCCCTTTTGGAGGTGCCTGTTTGCATTCATCGGCCATAGAAGAAATCCAAACAGCTACTGAAGAGAATATATTTAAGACAGTTAAGTTAGACGGAGAAAGGTGGGTCCTATACAAACTTAAGAGCAGCCTCACTAAGTTAGAGTAAATGTCCACCTAGTCTCTAAGTCTATTCCCCAAACTCATCAACAGCAGTTGCCTTGGGAAGGGAACCAGGGATAACAGAAAGCAACACTTCCCCAAATACCCTCCCAGTTGTGCTTTCATTTCAAATTCTGCAGTCTAATGTTCATCTCTAACAGTAACCAAAAGCTCTGCTGGCATAGCATGCGAAGAATCCAGAGATGACTGTCGATGAGGCCATAAAAATAGATAGCCTGAGCTTGATGGCTCTTGAAATAATCATGCCGTATCACTGCTTCAGTTGGTATAGGAAATGAAGTATGGGAAATGCTCCTTCTGTGAGCTAAGAGTAAATAACTGACCTGGACAAGTTCAGACATCCTGCAGTTTCAACTTAATAAATTCACTGGACTCTTGACTAGAGTAAAACAAATAAAACACTACACTTCCTCACTTGCAACTTGCCTCAAAATAGTCACAAAACAACTATCAGGTCACTTGAAGGAAACTAAAAGTCATCTAAAACTTCATGGATGTTAACCAACTGATTACAATCTAAAAGCTGTAACAACAATGGATTACATTTTACTATTTCCCACTCTTGTAGTCATTGTCAAAAGACTGGATTTATGCAGGCCTTTCTGTCCTTGTTACAATCTTTGTCACAAGAATGAGGCAATGCAATTCTATAGCCTCATATGTTCTCTGAAAGATAACAATAAACAACATTCCTTTGACCTTTTCAATGTTCTATAATTTTATTGAATGGTCTTCCTTATTCTTCCTTTTATATTCTCAGCACTGATGAAAAAGTGATGAAATGGCCAACAAAATAAAATACAGAATTCTTAAGAGGTTAAAGTAGTCAGCCTGACTACCGTCTCTCATACAGCTGACAGGGCATAAAGATTTTTGTTTCGTTTTTGCTCGTTCTTGTCATAGCTTTCTTGCGAAGTAACATAACACTACACAACGAGCTCCCAGAGAAACTACAGAACATATCAAACATCACCACTTTCCAACCTAAATAGTAGGCACGTTTGAGTTGATTCCATGTCCTTTAACAAATGCTTAGCAAGCCATGCGTGCTTCTGTCTCTTTCTGTACAGATATGTGTAGGTATGGATCAAGATAAATCCAAAATAAACTACTCCTTTGCAAACACTCCTCCTCCTGCAGAGAAGATGAAAGTGCCAACATGTGACAGATGTTTGTCACGCTGCTTAATACAGTACTGGAAGGGACATGAGTCTGCAGTAATGGAGGCAGTGTAAGAAACTATGCTGCAGAGCACTAATGGTGTTTTAATACGAACTTAAGATGGAATAACACAGTAAGTTCTCGGTGGGGAAAACAAGATGCAGCGCAGTTATCCTTACATGCAAAATTCTTGAACAAACTCTCCAACTGATCTACCATGTGGTTCTTCTGTTATCTCAAACAGGAGGCAACAATCACAGGGAAGGAATCAGTGTGAAAGAGGTACAGTGCAGACAGAATACAGAATAAGGAAGAACACAGAGTACTGCGCCACTAACTGTAGGATAATTTCCTGGACCGTGAATGCTTCACCTGCAGTTTCATTTCTGTCTTATGCAGTATACCTGCATACACAGTATTTTTAATTGAGAAAAGTACCTTAGCTATTGTAATCAGAGGAAAGGAAATGACATCATTAAAGCTTTTCTGGTATTCAAATTAGTTCTTTAAATCAATCTTCATTTTAATGTTTTCCCATAAATGTGAACATTTTGGGTCAGACTTTCAAGTGTTTTGTCAGCTACAGCTCCACAGGCTCGAATGTAAGTCTAGACTTTCAACATCTGAAGATGTGAACCTGGAGAAGGACTGGAGAAGATGTGAACCACAAGAAGGTCACCTTGCCACACTGCAGAGTCCCGCTCTGGCTGGTTCCTCATTTGTTTGGAACCTGTCCTGACCTCTCATCACCCTCATCTCCCTCCTCACACCCTTCTGGGAGCACTGCATTCTTGCTGGAACCTGGGGAACCAGGACCACATCCTCTCCTTATTCACCTTACAGGAATAATCTCATACATACAGTGGCAGAGAAACATTTCTGTTCTGTTTCATGTTCTTATCTTGAAAATTCTGGATGTGCCAAGATTTAAGTTTTCCGGCATTTGATGCAGAGCCTGAGGTAACACGTAAAAGGGAACCCAACAAGGGATTTTGCATAGTGGCTTGTATCTTCCAGTCTCATTTCTGTTGCTAGTTGGGAAGCCACAATGTGCTCAATAGTGATAATCTCCTCCACAGTAATAAGTTTTGGGGCCTTGGCTGAGTAAAGAGTAGAAAATTCTCCCTCAAGGACTCAATCCAACAAAGTATTTAAGCACGTGCATAACATTTAAGGGTACAATATTAAGTATTTTGCTGAATTGTCATCTAAAATGGCATAACCTAATAACAAGCAAACTAAGTCAGAGGGTATAGAAACACTTCTTCTGTAAAACCCTACTTTAGTACTTTGTTGAAATATGATCTTCTCAGCTATAAAAAACTCAACACTTACAAATAGCTGAAAAATAGCTACAAGTTGTTACCGGGGGGTTTATTTCTTTTTTAATTGAGTGTTCTCCGCCTTCTCATTCCTTTGATACTTTCACAAATGCTGGTTTTTATAGGGCAATACAAATAAATGTAGATATAACTCCTTCAAACAAATACACAGACTAATGTTGAGTAGATTTTTAAATACTGTCCTGTCAAATTGTCTTTTTATAAAAGTTCAAGAGAGGTGGATATATATTACTGTGTGAAATGTGGCCTGACATTGCTCACAGAAGAAAGGATCAGAGGAGTCTGGATGCAGCTGGAAGCAAAAGATGTATTCAAAATACGCCAGATATAAAAGAACATGGAAGACAGCAGGTAATTCAAGAATTAGGAACATCTTTTGACCTAGAAAAAGTAGAGGGCAAATATGATCTCATGGACAGAAAAAGGATTCAGATGATTTTCAGTGAAATTACTCTGGTCCCTAGAGAGGGACAAACTTTGCCTCCAGCTATCACAGATCAACAGATAGCCCACCGTTGTTTCTGCAAGGAAACTTCCAAGATGTCCAGGCAGGAAAGAGGGCTCTGGCTGGCAGACTCTGCACGACAGCCAGCCTCTCACCCCTCTGAAATCAAAGCTGGCAGAGTGGAAGAGGCTCAATCTATATATTTTTTTGTTCTTTTTAAAGGAAAAAGAAACTCAGGTAATGCAAGAATATACAGAATATGATCACCAAATGACAAGGGAAAAGAGAGAGAAAGCATTACTAGAGATCAAAGTAAAAGGGGGATGGACAATGAGATTACTGCAGGGTCTAGACTCAATTTAGTTAATGCATTGGGCAAGGCTGGAGAAAACTATAATTTTTGTAAACCAATGCAGTGCACTTCGGGAACAGAACAGAGGAACTAGAAATAACGTACAAGATGGGAAAACAGATAACAGAAAGATACTGGCTATCACGATGGGGATGCAAGAACAGAAAGGAGGAAAGAGTAGAAAGAAAGGTGGCGGTGGGGTGTAGCATTTTAAGTATATTACTGGGTAAACTGTGAAGAAATAAATACAAAACCAGACAGAACAACACTGGCTGGTAAGAGACACTCTCCTAGAAGACCGCTATAAATCTCATGGGATAGGAGACATATTCCCAAACAGACACTCTAAAGCAACAAGAGATCAGTGCCCTGCTGCTGTGTTGCTCCTGAGTGCCTGTTATTTTACCAAGTGGATAATACAGCATATTGCAGACATATTGCTCAGGGGAAGGAGTAGCTATTGCTCTTGTAAGGTCTTACTGCAAACCAGCAGTGGACTCTTGCATTGCTATAGAAGGCAGTAAGCTTCCCTGGTTTACGCTGGAGAAATAGGTCTGTAATAACAGTAGGATCTGGTTATTTCCTGGGTTAGTGGTAGGGCCTCATTATTTCCTTAGATACTTCACAGGCTTTGACACAACGAAATATATATTACACAATACATAGACACAACAAAATACTACACACAATATATACACACAGTGAAATATATATTAAGCCAATAATAATCAATACTATCTTGGTTAAATGTTTAGTTATTAATGTTATCACCCACCATGGAAAATAGCTGATGAGATCATGAGTTGGTTCCACTTATGGCCAGTGTACGGGTAAGTAAAAATAGACTGTAAACAAAGGTTTTCAATTAAAAAAAAAATTAAAAAACTAAAAAAAAAACCCTGAAAAATTAAGAGCACTATTACCTGAAATGAACTGAAGAGCCTCAGGCCTTAAACTAACTCAGAAATTCAAAATCATCTAAAACTTTTTTCTAAAGAAAAGGAAAGAACTTCTTCAGAAGGCCTCCAGCCCTAACCGGATGATAATCATCCCTAAAGAGATATTAGATACACACTAGAAGGAAAATAGGCAGCACGAGAAAGCTACATCTTAGAGATAAATGTGTTAGAATAATTCGAGAACAGCCCTAAATCAAATGTTTTCTACATAGTAACAAGTGTCTTCAGTCTTATAATAGAGAACATAAAAAGAATAAAATATATTAAGATGCTATAAGAATGGATTTAAGATTATTTTTTAGAAATTTTTTTTAGAATGAATACTTTTCTTTGGCTTTCAATAAGGAAAAAAATGAAGAGTCTAAGGCAAAAACCACACTGTCTAATGGGAATAAAGTACTGAAATGGAGGTTGCCACTGTCAAAAAAGAAACACAGACCAAAGGATTTAATGTGCTTCACTGCGAGGACCAGATAGTCTCCATTCCAGAATATACGAAAGCATACAGAGCTTTGTATGCCATGAAGTGCAGGTGAAATAGGACATGCCTCTATCAAATGAAGGTGAGGCACTGCCTGACCAAAAAGGAGCTGAAATCGTACTTATACTTCAGGGAGAGGGCAAAAGGTGAGCCAAGCAACAGCAGATCCATTAGTTTTATCTCAATGATACTCAAGGCTCTTGAACACGTTCTGTAGGAAAGCATAATCGTAAACATGGAGGTAAACAGAACAGTGAGATTCAGCGTGATAGGCTGTACCAAAGTGAACGGGCAGCTTGCTGTGGTAGGGCAACTCTGTATTGTTTTGGCTTGCAATTAAGGCTAAGGAAATGTGACAGTCCTCATCAATGTGGACTTCTATGAAGCATTCAAAATAATACCACTGTGAAAAAGTACCTAAACCCAATAATATGGAGATTAGGTAAATCTGTAAAACATGTAAGGAACTGGCCAAGAGGAAAGAGGAAGAAAGAGAGAGAATAATATAAAATGCAAAGTCAGGCATTTATTGACTAATCACAGGAACTCTTGTGAAATGCCAGGACCTTAGCACCTGGAAATTACAAGAAAACAGAGCTCAGTGGTGAGACCTTCTCCAGAACACAGCTGCAAAGCTGCTTCCCAGATCTCAGTCAGGACCAGACCCAGAGCAGGCAGGAGGGTGATTAGAGGCTCTCCTCCAAGAAGAGATCAAAAAAGACTAAAAGAATTTCTTGTTTAGCCCATTTTAATGCCAGCTGCAAAGAAATACAGCTGTGTTCAATATACACAGTGGGAAGGTGAAAGAGTTCAAGCACAGTGCTGGCAAAGGACAGACGGGTTTAAACTGGCAGGAGATGAGGCTTGTAGGGACAGGTGAACCCCTCCAGCCCTGTGCTTTCTGTTCGTAAGCACTTCACAACAATAATTTCATCATAAATGCCTCTCTTGAGTATACTGAAATTTGTCTTGCACTGAAGACACTGTGTGTGAATTTGGTAACCAGAGCATATATTACACTGTAATAATAGGTTTCTGCATACTTTGGGGCAGGTCTTTTATCTCTCTATCATCAGAGGGAGGAAAAAACCCCTCTCAGCTGATAAGCTCAATAAAAGTCATAGGAGCACAGGATAATTCAGCTCAGAAAGGACTTCAGAAGGTTTCTAGTCCACCCTCCTGCTCATGGCAGGGTCAGCTGCATGAGGTTAAATGTTGTTACTCAAGGCTTTACTCACTCTGGTCTCGAGAAGCTCCAAGGATGGAAGCTGCACCACCTCCCTTAGCAACCTGTTCCACTGATTAAAAGATTTGACTGGGATAAAGTTTCTCCTTGCATCCAGCTGGGAAAAAACCAACACCACCCACCCCCCCCAAACACAACCAAACTATGAAAGTGAATTTAGCAGAAAATAATTATAAGTAATAACGTAACAATTGTCTTAGCTCAGACTTGTCTGTTTTATGAAGTATTGATTTAAATATGGAATAGTTTTAAACCCACTGAGTAGAAAAGTTCAGGTAAAACATAACATTTAACTGTAATTCTAGTCACCACTTTCAAATCTAAGTGCAGATTAGGAACTGGATAGTAGCATTACCAGCCAGTTCTACATATATGCTTGAGATACACAAGCCAGCAACCAAAGCTAGGTGTATCCTGCCTTCAAAGAAAGAGAGAAGACCAGCAATACCAGCCTGCACATACCCCATGACACAGAAGAGGCAACAAGAGCTCGTCTGAGCTCACCCTGGAGGGCAAGTTAGTAGAGACTGCAGGGCAGTACTCCTGTCTTTCTGGAGTGCAGACTTTGTTTCTAATGGGATCACAATTCCCTGCTCTATTCTTAGAAACAGGACAGAAGAAACAGTTGTAAACTGCTTTGGATTTAAGTTAGTTATTAGGACATCTTTCTGCTAGTTTGGATAGGTACAGACCAAAACAAACTGATTAAATATTCTGCTAAATCTCCATTAGATCAACAGACAGACAGACAGGTAAGTTAGATAGCTATCTGCCAGAAAGAGCAGTGGATCAAATTGTCTCTTCAGATCCTTTCTAACTCTGTGATTCAACCACTGAGCACACAAAGCACAAAAAAGAACCTCTGGAGTGCTTGCCACAGTTTTCTTTCTTGTTTGTGATAATCCATGCTATGGCAGAAGCAAAGGAACAGACACCATGTGCCTCAAGGGACAGCGAGAAAATGATTTGTTACACTGAGTAGAGCTTCTCACTTTATTAAATCCTTGACACCTGTTTAGGATTTGGTCAAACACAAACTCTTTCATTTAATTCCTGTGCACACACTCTGTCCCACATGCCTTCCAGAAACCTCAAGGACAGTCCTCATTTCAAGATGCTCAAAAATCTAAAAGCAGTAGAGAATGAGATAATGGTTAAGGGAAGGAGAACAGAAGCAGGATGTAACTTAATTCAATTCACTGTAGGCAGCATGACAGAAATGGGTCTTTAAGATGGACATCAATGTGCACAGTTCTTGGAGAAAAGTTCGAGGAGGTCATACCATGCTTGAGAGCCAGCAGAGAGGTTCAACGAATGGAGTGACATTACCTTTCCCTTGTGGGTTTTCTGAAGAACAAATTTCATCTGACCCAGTACAAGAATACTTTAAAAAAAATTAGAGATTTAATCAAACAGAGGACAGCAGAGATTTTTTTTCTTGGCCTGGAAATGTATACTGAAAAAGAAACCATCTAGTACCTGCTCTATATAGACTATGAAGCTCAATATAGCAGGCAATTTGTGTGGGTGCATGTGAGTGTTTAGAGGCTCATTTAAATGTTCACAAGCAAGTTAACAGGACTATACCTCCAAGAAGAACTACACTGTGTTAGTATCAACTAAATATTTGTTGATAGTTCAAATAACTTTTTTGATTTTCATGAACTAATTCTAATCACTGTTAACAAGTTGTAAAACGTACTTGTAATCTTTACAAATATTATACTTCTAAAAAACACTAAAGACTTGTTGAATTTCCCAGCTACCTATAGTTTTGGTAGACTGATGTCATGAAGAAAAATAAATTTCACAGAAGATTCTTTTTTCTTTTACAGCAACAAACATCCTAAACTATTTCACAGTGTTTCAAGTGCCTCCTGAAAAACTACAGAATCACTCCATTTCCATTAAAACACCAGATGTAGACCTGACCCCAGTTGAAGGTAATAATTTCTGTTTGTGGCATGTATCTTAAGTAAACATACCATTACAGCAAGACATACTTCAAGACGATGAAATTAAGTTTAACTCATGAGCATTACAAATTAAAATTACTGCTCACTCCTTTTGCATTAGTATAGTAATCCCACAGAAACAGGTCAATATATTTTAGCTTGAATGGAGCCCCCTTAGATATTCTTCAATCCTAAAATGAATCAAACATTTCTCTGATGAGTACTTTAGTTAATTGTATTCTTTTATGTCGTGGTTTAACCCAGCAGGCAGCTAAACACCACATAGCCATTCGCTCACTCCCCCATCCCACTGGGATGGGGGAGAGAATCAGGGAAAAAAAGTAAAATTCCTGGGTTGAGATAAAGACAGTTTAATGGGACAGAAAAGGAAGGGAAAATAAATAATGATGATAAAAAAATTAGAATATACAAAACAATTGCTCACCACCTGCCGACCGATGCCCAGCCAGTTCCCGAGCAGTGACCCCCGGCCAGCTTTCCCCCTAGTTTATATACTGAGCATGACATCATATGGTATGGAATATCCCTTTGGCCAGTTTGGGTCAGCTGTCCTGGCTGTGTCCCCTTCCAGCTTCTTGTGCCTCCCAGCCTACTCGCTGGCAGGGCAGTATGAGAAGCTGAAGAGTCCTTGACCACTGCTTAGCAACAAGTAACACATCAGCGTGTTATCAACATAACCCAACATAAATCCAAAACACAGCACTATACCAGCTTCTGGGAAGAAAATTAACTCTATCCCAGCCGAAACCAGGACATCTTATTTTCCTGTTCATCCTACTGGCGCTTTAAAGGAGCCACTGCTTTTGTTTATTCTTATTTTAGCTTTTTGTTTGTTTAATTGCGTCGTCTGAAATTCTATTTTGTAAATCAATTTCTTCTTTCAAGTGCTGATTGAGAGCAAACACTCAAACAAGTATAAACACAAACAAGAGAAGCTTCCCATCCAGAAAGCCCAGCCCCGAAGCTGCACTTCCTTTTACTATGAGCCATTTTTAATATTTTCAGGTACTGAACACATGACTTGTTTTAACAGATGTGGATTTTGTCTTGGGTTAGCGTGTTTTATCGGTCTGTTTTGCAATGAAGAGCATGTGGAGATGTGGTGATCCTCTGCAGGAATGTTATCTCCAAAGACTAGACTATACCTTCCAGGGATGGTGACTAACTACTAAGGACCTTGGTGGTTTTGACAGGCACAACCAGCCCTTGTGCTGTGCAATGCTGGAACCGCAACTCTGGAAACAGTACTTTTTCTTTCCCAGAATAATTGTTTATGAAAACCGTAATTGCTGGTGACACCAGGAGGGCTGACCGAGAGTGTTCACCATAATCCTAAAATGCATGTGCATTGTTGGAGGGTGCTAGCAATTTCTTTCCTTTTGTTATTCAGTAGCAATTTCTTCCATTGCTTTTAACATATTCTCTTACCGAATTACTAATTTATACTAAGCGGAGCTAACAGAATTGCATGTGTTGGACAGTATTTCTTTCAAGCCAATAAGGCTTGAAGTTCTTATTAAAATTCTCCAACTCTCTAACCCTTAAGAATCTATAATTATTTCCTCTTTCCATCCCATCTCTCAAGAGGGGTTACATTTTTTTTGAAACTTACAAATCAAGGTAAACAAAGGTCGAAGAATTGGCTCTTTGTGAGCAGAATCACGTTTGGGGGATTTACAACCAACCATTTCCAAATATTAAGAAGAGAGGTTGTTAGACACGAAAGGCAACATGCCAGGAGAGTTAGCCTTTATAATTAGTCTGTACTATTTATGTATCTTATATCTTATTATTTTCGATAGGTGATAGTGCATAATAGCAAACACACTTTGGAGTATATATCTGAGACACTTAAAAAGTAGCTCAAATGTCTATCTTCTCCAATGATCTTGATCATCTAATACTGAAATTAGTAGTTGCCAGACAGCTCTTCTGCAGCTAACAGATCAGAGTTTTTATCATTTTTTGTGCAACATTAGGCTCACCATGGTGCCTGCTGGCGTGTGTGTAGAAGAAATGGGGTTGTCTGTGTGTTTTACCTTAATGTCTGTATGTAGCTTGGGGTATAGAAACAACCTCAACAGTTATGTGACAATCACACAACTAAACCTAAGTAATCCCCTGTTTATAGGCCCAAATCTCTCAATTTTAAATAAGCCTTGCCCAGGACAGAATTTGCAGAACTAGGTTAGGCCTACAGATAGTGCTGATTAAATCATTGCGGACATTTGTAGGTAGAAGGTCTACAGGGCTACAGAAAAGAAAGACCAGCAAAAGAAGCTCTTGAAATAACACTGTGTTAGTTTGGGGTTTTTTTTAAATAAATTCTGGCTCAGAGCAAGATCTGTGATTCTTTACAGCTGTCATATGCCATCGTGGCACAGGATGATTAATTTTAAACTAGTGTAAAGACGACAGCAAAAAAAGACAAGCCTTAACTCTATTTTCAGTGTAATGAATCCATAGAATAGTCTCAGTAAAGTCCAGTCATTAAATTAAAAGAAAATGAAGAAGCTCAGCATGTTTGATGTACGCTTGATACACTGTACAATGATGCATACAATAATATATTAAAAAAGTAATGAGAGCTTAATTCCAAAAGAAACAATGAACAGGACATGCAGAAGTTCTATCTGGAATTTCTGGAACTCTACACAGAAGTCCTCCAGGAGTAAGTAGAGACATATGAAACTGAGTATGGAGTAAAACTGTTTCAATACCTTGAGACTGAAAAGATGATCAAATGTTGCAACGGCTTCTGTGCAAACAATGACTAATAAATTAGGATTATTCAGCTTGAGAAAGATAATTGAGGAAGAGACGACAAAGTCCTACACAGTCATGAATGGCATGGAAAGGGGGAATATGGTGTTGTTTTGGTTTGCTTTGGGTTTTTTACTGTATCCTTCCAGTACTAGAAGCAGGTAGCATCCAGCAAAACTGCAAGTAACAGATTCAGAAGAACCAAATGGGGTTGGTTCTTCACACAACACGTGGGTGAGCCACAGAACTCTTTGCCATAGGATGCTGTGGACAGTAAAAGGGAGATTGGACAAATAAATGGACAAATGGAAGAGGAATCTCTCAAGAGAAACCCAGAAACTCTCTGAGGCACTAACAGTTACAGGGAGACTATTCCAGGGATGTGCCCCTAAATGTTTCCTCTACTCTTACACCCCTTCCTGTTGGACACTGCCAAAGACAGGACGCCAAGCTACACTGGTTCCACACAGATCGCCTGTAACAATGTTCTTACACTTTAAAAGGCAGATGACACGCTTGACACATGCCAACTAAATATTAGACAGAAGACTTTTTAGAACTACGTCGCTGGGCTCTGTATGCCCTGTTCCCTGCTCCAGCCTGTTTCATCTGGGCTGGAGGCTGAAAAAGGCTGTTACTAGCTAAAAGATATCCCCTTAGCATAAGATCACCTACAGAATCACTGCAAACTGCAGAACTTAAAAGAGCTAAGGAAATTTTTCAAACTTTCACCTTCAGGGTAGGCTGTTCCATATATTTTTCCCTGCTATCACACTACTGAAAAATTTGTCTCCAGTTCCTAGCTTAGTGCTCTTGCACTGACCCAAATCCTTACTTAACTGACATCTTAGGGATTCAGTGGAAGTACCACCATTCACTTTGAAAGAGTAAGATTTGATGATGATTTAGTGTTGCTGGTTTACTATTTGTTTGACAGTAGCTCTAGCTACAAAGAATCAAAGCATCTCTAATTCCGCCATGGACAGCCTCGATATTCCAGCTGCCCAGATCTTTAAATAGGAGGCGGGGGGGGGGGGGGGGGGGAAGGGGAGGAAAATCACACAAATCCTAATGAAAATATCTGCAAAGAGGACATAATAGCTTTTTTTTTTTTAAAAGATCCTTAATTGGACAAGACTTGCCTTCTCCATTACCATTGTTTAAAGATGCATTTTGACCTGTATTTTGAAGACTCTTTCTCAAGTCCGACCTTCAGCTACCAAGAATAAATAAAAAACCCACTCCACTTACCAGGTAAAAGACCCACACAGCCTATCTAGGATTGCAGTGTACCTTTCTGCATTTGCTGTATAATTACCAGTTTCTAAAGGGCTTAATTATAAAAAGCTCTGTAACAGGTGATCACTTATGTTACAACTGTTCCTTAGAGATCGGTCTGGCTCCCAAGCCTCCTTGATGCTCTGAACCATAACAGCAAAATCCTTGGATGGCCAAGATACACAAACCAGAGACTACCTGCTTTGGGAGTAGTTCATAGGTGAGAGAGGCCAATGGATCCCTCAAAGTCCTGACAAGGGTGCATGAGGCTGGGCATCCTGCAGCATTTCCCAGACACCTGCTGATGGCAGCTTCAGAAGCCCTTCTGGGCTTTCTTCCTCCACGTTCAGGACTCTGAACGACATGTTGGGGAGATGTTTAGCACTTTAACAGCATGTATTTCAAGTGCTTCCTGCTCATCAGACCTAATCTTTCACGTGTTGCTGCTGGAACAGATTTATTTAAATCCTTTTGGTTTCCAGTTGCGTATGTGTCTCTATGTATCAGGACGTAAAGAAAAAGATAACTGTAAGTTTATATACAAACAAAAGTACACAGAATCTGCAACAAAAGGCTTCCTCATAGTAAGGAAATGGCATACGCTTTCCGAGTAGCGCACTTGGGTTCCGATGGTGGCATTGACGATGAGGTGCTGAAGCAGAAGGCAGTAGTGATCCTGCGCAGGAGCTCAGTTTTGAAGTTTCTGGCAGTAGTGATAACTTGAAAAAAATACTTGAATATTGAGCTTTTAGGTTTTTTGTTTATGCTTTCATAAAATGAAAACAAAGAACATTTTAAACAAAAAAGTAGCTCAAATGGTATTTCAATTCACAGTATTAAAATGTAGCATCATAGTTTTCAGGCTTTTTCTTCTTCTGGTATGAACAATTCAGCAAATACAACAAAATAAAAAATATTATTAAATGCTGACAAGCCATAAATCTGCATTTTTTTCCCCTCAAAAACAATTTTTCACTGAAGAATGCTACCTCTGTGTATTTTCCAAAGACAAAACATATTGGTAATCAGCTGGGTATATGTAATCTTCACCTCTCTGGGCCTCCTGCTCCCCACGTCCTCACTGAATTGAATGCTGTACTTCCTTTATTTACTTCAGTTTATTTTGAACACATTCGTGTTACCATTGGACAAGGGACTGTTTGTGACTAAAGGTCTGGTTAGGTACATTACAACCTTGGCTCAGTTCTGCTAAGAAAATTGTTGCTAAGGCGTGAGAAAGTATATGAGCTAAATTAATGTAAGATAAGAAACATAATCATGCTGACAGCAGAGCAATAATTGCAACAGTAGTAGCTGGCAGATCAAGAATTCAAGGAGAAAACATACCGACACAAAGTTGTACGAAAAGAAAAGAAAAGGAAAGGAAAAGGGGAAAGGGGAAAGGGAAAAGAAAAGAGAAAGGGAAAGGAGAAAAGAAAAGAAAGAAAAGGGGAAAGGGAAAAGAAAAGAGAAAGGGAAAGGGAAAAGAAAAGAAAAGAAAAGAAAAGGGGAAGGGGAAAAGAAAAGAGAAAGGGGAAGGGGAAGGGGAAGGGGAAAAGAAAAGGGAAAGGGGAAGGGGAAGGGGAAAAGAGAAAAGGGAAAAGGGAAAAGGGGAAAAGGGAAGGGAAGGGGAAAAGAGAAAAGGGAAAAGAGAAAAGGGAAAAGAGAAAAGGGGAAAAGAGAAAAGGGGAAAAGAGGAAAAGGGAAAAGAGAAAAGGAGAAAAGAGAAAAGGGAAAAGAGAAAAGAAAAGAGAAAAGAAAAGAGAAAAGAGGAAAAGAGAAAAGAGAAAAGAGAAAAGAAAAGAGAAAAGAAAAGAGAAAAGAAAAGAAGGATAGTAGACAGCATCTCAGCAACATCAAGGATCAGCCCATTCCAAGAAGTGATGGAAACCAACACTTTTCCAGCTGCCTGACAGCTGCCTGGTCAGTGGAAACTCATTAAGTGTTGTGAGCATATTAACGCTTCGCACATTAGTCCCAGCTATCTGTTGCAGGTGGTAGCCAATGAAGGATGCCCTTCTATTCTTGCGTGTACTCTATTTAGTGAGTCTCTTACTGAGCCATAAGGATGCCTGAAAAAGCAACCCACTGTGCAATGGTCACATTCAGAATGCCCTCAGAGATAAAGGAATCTGGCTTCCTCACTGGCCTCTAAGCCTCAAAGAAATACAAGCTTTGATGGATTTTTTAAATGTACCTACTGCCCACAGGTTTCCTTTGCTGTGCTTGGTTTTCCTTTGCTATGGAGAAATTCAACTTCTGCCCCATCAAAAACATAAGGAAAAGTATTAAAAAAAAAAAAAAAAAAGATTTGGTGATTTCAAGGAGCTCCAGAAACTGAGATGGAAAATCTTACCACATAGCAAAACATTTATTATTTTTCTCTTTTAAATAAACAAGTACTAGGGATATTACATCAAACAGAAAATTTTCTTCTCCTGTTTGATTAATTTTTTCCCTGCTTGTTGAGTGAAATCATGCAGAAGTGAAAAGTGAATGGAAAAGAACAAAAATAGGACAGTGAGAAACATGAGCGGAGAAAATTCCTGAGACAGAGCTGTCTATGAAGTACTTTCACAGAGCATTACTTTTATTCAATACAGAGCAATTTGATTTCGCTACATCACAGGCCATCCATTCAATGAAGTCATGCTGATCTGTCTTTTTTTTTCCTGACTGTATTTCTTATTTCACTGTTGCCTTCTTCCCCTACCAACCAGTCTGGAACAAAGTGCTTACATTAAATGAGAAAATTAATGGCTAGTGTTACTTCTCCCACCAGCTGTAAGATCACTAGAATGCTTTGAAACCAAGCAAGAACAAATTATAAACTTCTAACATCCTTATTTGATTCCAACATTACAGGGGTCTATAGAGAGCCTGCACCCCATTGCTGGCCAGAGAAGCAAAAGAGATTACATGAGATCACAAGGCAGGGCAAAGAAGTCCAGCAGAAGATACTGTCTTGATTTGGATTAATAGATGGGATGGATCACCGCATGGAGCTGGCTCACTCTCTCCATTGAGAGTCCAGCGAGAGCTGATGACTAGCTAAGCCCAACTTGTAAACAATTGGAAAGTCAGAAGGTGTTGGATTTTGCTAATCTTCTTGAAAGAAGAAAACATTTAGATTGATAAGTTCTGAGCCATTTCAAGCTAACTGTATAACTTGTTTGTATATTATTCAGAAAAACAGTAAATCTCAGATAAAAAAAGGCCACAACTAAGATGCTGAGAAGCCGCAAGAAAGAATGAATTGCAGTCAGGGGATGTATCTTCAGATTCAACAGTTTGTTCTCTTAATCATTTTTATTCAACTGGTATTCAAGATGAATACCTGTTTTCCCTTAATGCTCTCCTCCTGAGAATACTGGCACTCTGTAGACTGCCAGCCAAAATAATACATTTCTAAGTTGAGAAGGCTTAAAGAGTCTAGGAAGACAACAGCAACAAATTCTGAGGAACAACACCACTAGCTTGAAAAAAAGCAGACAGCCTCAATGGCAGCCATAAAAAACAAATAAACCTTGATTCACTCAGATATAAATGTCTGAGAAACGCACATACCAGGCCTGTCATTTAGATTTTTGTTCCTTTTGTTATACTTTCCAGAAAAGCTTTTATTTACCCACATTTCCACACATTTCTTTTTTTAAAACAATATTCTGGAGGGGAGCGGGTGCTGAGATCAGTATTCAAAACCAGTGTATGACTTAGGAGCACTATATATACATACACACTGTATGTACACACAGACCAGTACTACGTTAATCAGTTAGTACAGCATTATAGGTATGTATTAAAGAAGATAACGAGTTCTTACCCATCTGCCTATCAATAGAAGACCTCATGCTCATGAAATTAAAAGCTTTTCTGATCAATACCAAAGTAGAATTAGGACATTTATTCTACTGCCAATCATGTCATTTCTCTGCAGTAAGAACCTTTCAGATCTCCAGCTGGTTCTGTGCTTGACCAACCCTTAAACAGAGCTTCAATGTAGAGCACAGCATAAAACCATAGCCATTATTTCCCGCCCCCGTGCACAGGCTCCTACCAATCAGCATCACAAAACTGCCCAAAGGTGCCTTGGAGCTGTACAGAAGCTTAGCCCCCATGCCAACACACCACCTCCAGTCTCATTTAAGTTACATGAACCACCCTGATCTTTTATCTGGTGGTCAGCTCCAATCTACTGGCTGTGAGCACTTCCTTTAATTTTTCTTATTATTTCTTTCTGGTAAATTTAAGTGAAAAACCTTGCTGACAAAGCAGAATATTTCCAAGGCGTCTTAAAACCTTCCAAAAGCTCTACGTAGGTCCATTAACATCACTACATTCCCCCTGGCTTTCTTCATATATACTTCACATTTGGTCTCCTCTAGACTTTTTGCTGCTCTGTGTTTAAAGTACACAGCACAAAGAGCCTGCAGTCTGCGTCTGGGGCTCTGAAGGCATTTTACCTTCTTTTGGGTAAAGACAGGCCCTTCCCTGTGCATTCAATGGACTTGTTGCCTAATTCAGCTGTGGAGTCAGACATCACTGAGCACTGAAACATCTAATTACCTTTGAGACTCAGGCCCTTGCTTACTGCAGCCCACATGTAAGAGGGTACTGGAAACTATGCAAAAATGTTCTCCTTAAGAGGCAAATTTTCCTAAGTATTAAGTTGTAAGCTGCCTTCTAGAAGTCTTCAAAAAATAGAAGCACTTAAAGGCAACTTTATTCTTTCTCAACTTTTTCTGATGGTATTAGAAAGAATACATTAATTGGTCTTTCACAGAAATCTGTTATCCTAGGACTATTCTGCAATCCAACATTTTCCTCGATTCAGTCTCAGAACACAGCACCCATCCCTGCAAGGAGCAACGCTTGCGTATCACAAAGAAGATCACCAAATGTGAAAATCATTCTGGAGCCACCAGAGGAAAAAAGGCTGAAGAAAACACCAGAAATTTTAATCAAGAATTTGTCTGATTCCATATTGCTGCTCCTCCTGTAAGCATGGGTGGCAAGCAGGATGCTTCCAAAATCCCTTACTCCTCCTGGCTATCATAAAGCTAAAAATCGTGCAGACTTTGGGAACCTCCCTTGAGAACTGTTGCAAGGCCTGCACCCAGCAGAAAAGAAACCCTACTACAAGCACAAACACTGTATTGATCTGTCTTCCAAATTTTGGGGTGGAGAGCCTGTCAGGAAAAGTCCACACATGGAGGGGGCAACAGTATACCCAGCTACAGAGTTACATCTGCTTCCTTGAAAGCCCCACTGTAAATGCTAACATTTTAAGTATGGCTACGGTCCAGTACATTATTCCACAGAAACACATCTCTATTCCTTTCACAGCTGTCTGTCATTGAAAACTTCTGTACCTGACTTGTTCAATGAGCAAATCAAAACAAGACTGTTCAACTAAGAAAACTGCAAGCTCAATCCAGTCCCTGAAATGCAAGTAAGAATACCATTTACCACCTCATTATCTTACTAAAAAGCTGGATTCAAAACTTATCTGTCAATAATTATAACGATGTATGAAGGGGAGTAAAGAGGTTCGTTCTTCACAGCTCTTCATACCCAAACCATAGTCCAGACTTCAGCAAACTCAAACTAGAATGTTACGGAAGTGTACATAAACAGGTGAAGCTACAAAATGATACTTTTCTGACTCGCTCTGTGTTCTTAAACTGATTGTCATTATTGGCATACAAGAGAAACAGATTTGATTCTTGAACTTAACATCAAAATTCCCTGTGCTTTCCACCAGCTTCATGGGAAAATTTGGGAGCTGCACACACACTGATTCTTCTTCTCCCCTTAAAAGCCATGAAGATCTGAGAAGTGCTGTACGGTCATTTTAGGGAGGAGGGCACAACTCAGTGACGTGAGACATTTATGTGAGTCCTTTGGAGCATAGCAGATTAAGAGCTAGACCACAGAATATCAAGTTCGTCTTGTTTGAAAAGACCTTTCTGTACTTCTGTACTGCCTATAACGTTACGGGCATAGGGCTCCGCACCTAAATGCAATAACTGGTAGCTATACACAAGCTTGTTTTGCATGCACAAGTGGGAATTCATCGAGCTGCTTTGTATCTCATGTAAAAACACAGGTCAATAGTCAGACTGTTCCTTCAGTTCCTCTATGACATGTTTAAAACCTAAATTAATAGTAACTCAATAGCAGAGCTAGAATCAAGTATTCCAAATGCTTGCTCTTACCACTTCATCATTAGTAAAATGCTTTTACCCATAATTGTTATCATTAGCAGAGAAAAAAGCAAGAATATAAATAATACTGAGCTTGGTATGCAAGGGATGGCATATCCATGGCTGAGATGAGTATGCATCTGCACACTTGTTCTTAAAATTGGAGTCAACAATTATTCCACATGTGGGAAAGAATTAAGTTGAAAATGAATGTAAGGATGTGACAATCTGCCAAGTGGTGTGTAAATGTGATGGCAGCCTGTATAGCCTTAATGTAAGTAAAGGATTCTCAAAGATACTCTTTTACAGACATTATGGGTCCAAAGCACATTTTTTTCCTTTAAAAGATGCAGTACTGTACTTCCTTGATCAAAATGACTCACTAGGAAGAATTTCTATTGTGCATATTTTCCCCTTCAAATTGTGAAAATATGCCTTTAATTATTAATTACTCTTGCTAAGAAGTAGCTTTCATGACTACATTTGATGTTAGGATTTGTCTCTCTCTGGTTCATTCCAGTCTCTGATATCTGGAGTTCACTCTTTTCTCGAATGGCACTATGTCAACTTAGAAAATCCACTCCTGTTCCTCACTGAACGGCCAACTGTTCTGAACAAGGGGAGTTCCTGGAAAAAATGACCTGCTGCACACTGATAGCATGATTTGAAAAATTTAGACATTTTAGATATTTTTAGTTATCATTTGAATTTAAAAATTGTATTTTAGAAATTGTTTTCCATCTTGAACTTCATTCTCTCCTTTTGTCCTGAATAAGTGAGAAAGATCAAAGTCAGATTTGCTGGCTCACTAGCACATGTTATGTTCAATTTTCTTCTGTCACATTCACATAAGTAACAGCAGATGTTGCTAGAACATTCATGAGTTTAGTTCTGAAGTGTGCAGCCAGACATTTGTCAGGCTAATTTGATTTCCTGAGGACTGCAAGGAGAGTTCTGCTAGATAGTTCCCCATCTGCGACACTGAGCCACTCCTGCCAAATTCACTTGAAGCCTCCAATGAAGATGTTCTCCTTTGGATTTTTGCTTAAGGCTACTTTTTATTAGTTTTCTTGGAGAAGTCTTTCTTTTCTTTTTTTTCCTGTTAACACTGCTATAAAGATGGGGAGGAGCAGGTCTAGGAGAATAATGAAAAGACGCATACTGCCACAAGATGAGCATAATCTTTGCCATCTTAGCGTTTACCAAATGCCTACTAAAGGCAGCAGGAAAGACACATATAGATTTCAAGGAAAGAATTTTGTATTCTCCCACAGCTGAAGAAACATTAGAATTTAAATAATTACATACATGTCAGATGCAAACTTTCTTTTAGGACTAACTGCCTGCAAACCATTTTCCAAGAGACTTCTGAAAACAGCAAGTCACTTTCTGTGTATTTGTACGGAAAAGATTAACGTATATTTTGCAATGCCTTAGAAAACCTTCACTTTTCATATGGACTTTATTATGTTTACTCATTCTATATCTGAATTTGTAAATAAAACAAAATTCAAATAAAGTCTTATTGATGAATAAATTTTGAATAAAATATGTCCAAGTTTTGCATAGGATTGGAAATGTTTCCAGATTTAGGCAAATTATTACATTAAATGGATTAATGCATTATCTCAAAACTAAAGAAAGGTTTCCTAACGCTTTCTACATGACTGAAACGAAATTTGTGCGCACAGGAGGAATTAGGAAGTGACTTTCTGCAGCCAAAAAAAGAAAAAAAAGAGAGAAACATGATAGTAATGTGCAAAAGCCATTTTTCCCACTTTTTTCCTATAGGAATTGTATCTACATGTTAAACTTTCGATAAATGATGCATTTAGCTTATATCTGTGAATCAGATAGATGCCGAAGCTGCGGACTTACATGAGCAACATGCAGATCAGAACACTGTGGAATAAAGCCCATATTTTGCAAGGCTTTAAGGGTTTCCTTTCCTAATACCTAGTTCAGTGTTGTATGTTTGAAGGTGTCTTTAACGTAATCTTCATTAGAGAGTTTTCGAAAAGCGAGAGGTAGGATTAAACTTTAAGGGGCTTGTACGCTAGCGAGGAATCCCCACTTCAGCGTGTCACGTCCTTGTTTTTGCTCAGCCCCCGTGCTAGCACCAGCCAAGGAACAGGTGTCCCAGAGCCCAGCGCGGCTGGCAGGAGGCGAAGAGGCGGTGTGGGAGCTCCCCCTGCTGCTCCGCTGCTGCCGGCGAGGCGCGGCAGCCCCCGCTCCCGCCGCTCCGCCGCCGCTGCCTGCCTGCCGGGAGGACGGGGCTTTGCACGGGGAGAAGCAAACTAAAGGTTATGTTGGTTTCTTTAGCCCTCCCGGATGTCCAACTGTAACACTGAAAAGTGAAAAGAAACTCAGACAAGGTTAGTGTATGTTTCCATTCACTTCCAGCTTCTCTGTTCATACAGAATTTTAGAAGGGGGGTGAACTTAATACGTGAATTGATGAGTTTTGCTCTGTGTAGAAGAAAACCATTGTCTCCATATAGGGAAGTTTATTTTAACATTACTTTTAGAAGCGTAAAGACTTTGCCCATACTACCATCCTCAGCATGGCTCAGCAGGCCCCTAGCTAACTTCCCTGTCCTCCAGCTGTAGCGGGCACAGGAAGGAAGAGCCGCTCTTCCCTTTCTTCATGTACAGAATTACAGAGGTCACATAAATGTAACAACACAGCTGAAATGTTCATGTGTGTAGGAATCCAACTTTCTCTGAGTACGTATCTTGTTTTTACAGGTCAAATTCTTAGGAAAAAATTGTATCTTATGATTCATTCTAAAATGTAAAACTCAGGTCTCAAATTAAAACTGTGAATTTATTGCAAAAATAGCTAAACCATTTCAGAATGTGAAAATCTTAGGCCTGAGTTTCTCTTGTTTCTGTTACATGGATGAGGAGGCATGACTGTTGTATATAAGAGAAAGGTAAGTCATCTTCATAAATATCTCCAAAGGCCATTTAGCTCAATCAGCAAACGAGGGAAATGAGCTATTTAGCATAGTTTAGTGACCGAGTTTTCATTTCAAGGTTGAATAATGGCTTAAAAAAGAAAAACAAAAGAGGCTTTGAAATTTTTCCTAACCTTCAGCTCCACTAAACATGAAAACTAACCGCTGAATTCTGGGGAAGTGACCTATTTCTCAACACTTCAGAAAGCTTAAAATTGTGCAAATGACATTGACAAAAACATGACCCATGTTTTCTAAGCTTCCTTTACACAATATGGCGAAAACCAAGTAGAATATAAACTCTGTCACAGGGAAAAGACTTAAAGAATAAAGTCCCTAGATGAAATGCACTTTTTCTAAACTTTTTAAAATTTTTATTTCTTCTTTTATAACATCTCCACAAACTGGATTACGGAGAAAGAACTGATCCCCACTTAGTCAAAAATATGTCCATTTGATGGAGGGTTCAGTTACAATTACAAAATAAATTAGGAAGTTTTTCTGATCTTTCTCTCCAGCCAAAATTTTTCACCCGCCGCTGCCACCACCAGTAGAAAAAGTATTTCGGCTACAAATGGAAGGACAATACTCTCAATATTTTACAAGATCTTTTGTAAGCACAGCTCACCTGACTTGAGTAAAAAATGTTACACAGTACTCACCGAAGCATTCAGGTTATCTAGTGCTTTCCTGAAACACTGTCAAATACTTTGATTTTTAGAAGCTACTGAGAAACTAACCCAAACAATTTTCTAAACTACTCTTTGTCTTCTTAGCAATGCTTTGTCAAAATAACCATAAGAAATGATGGAAATGGATAGAATTAAAGGACTGTCAATTACAAATTAGCTAATTTTCCTCACAGTAAATAACAAGTCTTTCTCCAATTCAGGCTTAGTACTAGACATGATCTCTAGCAGCTCCAGTTTTCTAAAGTTGTCCAAAGATAATTTTTTAATTTTAAGATAAATAGCAAATACAATCTTCTTGCCCTAATTTCCATTGCGTTCTTTGTTCCCGTCTACAGTAATGATATTGCCCTTCCCAGGTCTGATTCATAGGAAGAGAAATATTGAAGCTGGCATCTTATTCAAAATACAGCTGAAAATGACTGAAAAGTCAGAAGCAACCAACGCAAGCTTGAAGTCATTGCTTAGAGCTGGGCAGGATTTCTACAAATACAACATGTTATGAGAAGAGACAGGCTGACAGTCTTGTGTGATTCCTCCTTTCTTGGAACAGAAAGAAGGTCTCTCTGCAGAGGCTAGGGGAGTTCAGGTTTTACTAATACTGAGCAGGTAGATGTAGCAACAGACTTACAGCAAGAGACATGCCAAACTCCTTTCCAAAGGAGCTTTTTTCCTTTTCCTCCTTTCCAAAACACCCACTGGTGTTTTGCTCAAGTATGATTTCTCTGGTACCCATAAAGGCTAGTGCAGAAATTGTCAAACTGATCTTCCAAAAGCCATACCTACACTCCCTCACAGGAATGGGAGAAAGATTCAGTGTGGAATAGCCAAAAGAACAGTCAATATCAAAACCTGAGAACTATAGATTTCTCTCCAAGAAGACTAAACAGGGGGGAAAAAAGGGAATCTTTTTTCCTGTTAGAAAAACAACTATATTGTTTTATAACAGTCCAGGACAGGTGATGATCAACACTCTTTATATGCTGAGGAGACTTGTTATCAGGCAGACAGAGGCGCTCACCTGTAAATAAACGATTGAATTTCACTGAAACTAGTTAAAGCTAGACATTAGACCAAAGTATTTTTGCAAAAAAGGCTGTGATGTAAGTTACAAAGACCCTTCAAAAGCCATGAGCAGTGTATGAGAACAAGTGAATATCAAGAATTCAAAACCCCTCCCCTTCTTATGAACATGTGGAGAAAACATATTTAATAAAAGGATTTTGGTTTTTTTAGGTTGCACCTCACAAACGCTTTCAAGGTTTTTGAATTGTTAATCTGTTTAAGAAAGGAATGGGTTTTGACCGTCTTCTTTGAGGATGGACAAAATAAGTCTCCATCAAACTGTAAATGAGACCGTTCACACATTAAAGATAAAATATGCGTGTGATGCTATAAGATAGGAGTTTGCCACGTTCTCATTAATGATAATGAAGATTGCCATAATGATGCTTCTATATCTATTTTCAAGCACAATTCAGTTCATCGCCTACCACTGGTTATCAAGAAATGCTGAAATTCACATAAACTGGTATTTTTTTATGTTATTAGATAGTTTTGTCCAGAATGCTGCATTTAAATCTATAATAGTAGAAACAATTTATCTTGAAGAATTTCTTACTTGCAAAATACTGTTCATCCTGTCACCATGTTTACACACCACAAAGCAGCTTAGAAATCCTCCCATTCCGGTTTTAGCTGAATCCTTTCCTGACTGTGAATAACTGTGAGAAGCGATATTGACAGCAAGCCTGCAAATTCACTCTCATCTACAGGAACAACCATCTACCCTGTGCACACACAGACTGGTACTGTTTTACTGCCAGGTTTTTCACTGTAATCCTATTTCTAATAATGAAGACCACTGCTTAAAAGACAATCGACCACAGTGTGCTTTAAAGACACTTACTCTTGCTGTGCGCCACTTGGCACTGTATGGGACCATGGGGAGGAATTCCAGATGAATGCCTCTTGCACTGGTTTCTAGAGCACTTCTACAGCAGCAAGAGCTGTGAAGCTTTGAAGGGGTGTACTTCTGCCCTCTCCACCTGCAGTGCGCCTTTCCTATTCCCACTCCTGCATGCCCTTCTAGGGAAGAAAACAAACAGGAGCTCTGGCCCTATTCTTTAAGCATTTTCTCTAGCAGAGGAAGGCTGCTTTCTGGATCAGAAAATGTTTAAACTGGTAGAGGCTTGGTCACAGAGCTTACAGTCACAGTGGGAAATGGGAGCTTTTCCTTGTTTTGTTATTAATACACTTTCATGGGTTTTATGAAGTTAAATAGGATGGTTTGCACTAAACCTGGGTGGAACAGAAATCAGACTGATCCGTTCCATTCTTACTGATTTGTCTTCATAGTCGTATCAATCTCTCTATGCTGTAATGACTTGAACTAGAAAGATGTAGCTGTATTTTTTCTGATTTCTGGGCGTAAATTTCTAAAGGCAGAGCAAGGAGGGGATCCAGCATAGAAAATACAGCCATTTAGGCAAAGAACATGTTTTAAAAATTGGAATTTTATTCATACTGACATTCCGGATGAGGCAGCCTGCTCTAGTATATAAATTATATCATTCTGTAGTTTTACCATCAGTACTTACCAGGATCACAAAAGCTTGGAGGACACTGTAGAATTCCTCAGTCACAAAACTGCAGGCTTGATAAGCTGCTTTCCAAAACGGACAGGTTCTGTTAATTTAGAATTTAAGACACTGAATCACTCATTTTGGCACTTGTTCGGCGTGTGCTAGAAAAACAAATCACATTTTTTGTTTCTGTCAATGGCTGGCTTTCATAGCCATCTCAAAAGCCTTAATTCCCCAGCTGAGTGTTCGCTGGATTATTCTCAATATCCATCACTCTTCATCCTCCATAAGCCTGACTGTGTTTCAAGCAAAATGAGGTCAGCCCGACCTAAGCAGGACAACTTAAGTGAAGCCAAATGTTTTGAGAATCTCCTCCAGAGTGCATGAAGTCAGTAAGCATCCTTTTGTTGACTTGAATGAGCATTAGATCAGGCCTTGAATACCTTAATTCCTGCAGATAAAACTTTAACTATGATACTTGGCTTTATAAACAATACCTTTTTCAAACATGTCTCACTCCAGAGAAAACTATTTTACAATACCTTTTTTTTTTTCTTTCCTTCTTTTACCTTGATTACAAACATCATATCATTTTCTGTTCAAGTTCACAAAAACATCACGCACATCATGGAAACACAACCTGCCCGCCCGCTGCCCCACCCCGCCCCCAGATCATTAATTACAAGCTTCATAACTTATCATCTTTGGTCAGATAACCATTATCCTATTTTAACTGCCAAGCATTGCTTAGGCCTCTTCAAGAGCTTTCTTTGATTTCTGATATTCCCCTGTCATCTCCAATTATATTTTACACATCACAATCCATCAGTAACATGACAAATTTTCTTCTCTCCCTACTGTAGCTTTTTTGCTGCGATTTCACTGTCTTTAGATTGAATTAAAGAAGCAGCACTGAATCTTCCTTTGCATACAGGTTTTTTTGACATGTGCAGAAAATACATATTCCCTCTATTTTTATAGGATATATGAATTTAAAATTTCACCCTTATTTTCTTGCTCAAGCATAGCATTTACCAAGTCAATTCTTTCTCTTATGTATTTTATAAAACTATGGAAAAAGGAAATTCCATTTACTCATGTAAATTATACAGAGAAAAATTGCAAGCATTTGGTAAATATTACGAGGTATAGAACCATATTTTTACTCAAATATTTTTAAAAGGACAAGTGAAAAGAAGTGGTATCTAATTTATGGAAATAGATTCAATAGTAGCTGACACTGTATTCATCTCCCCTCAAATTTGCAGTTGCACATTAGTTACTTCAGCAATTTTGCTCAATAACTTTTTAGGGATTCCACAGACTCTGGTATGATTCCATTATGCCATGACTCAGAGTTAATGAATATTCTTCCAAATCTCACTTTTGTAGAAATAAAATGTATGAATGAAGTGATTAGTTCCTAAAATAAGGTTTCCTTTCTAGTATTGTAGAAACATTTTGATACTGACCACAATCAAGCTGTCGATGAAGTAATTAATATGATTACTTTGAATTTATTAACCAGATCTTGCATAAGTTATAGTCATTAGTCACAAAAGTATTATCCAGAAAGGAAGGCTATAGCATTTCTGTATAACAAGAACAATTCTAAATGTGTTCCCAAAGCCTTTACAACAAGAGCCATTTGCCCTCTAACCAGAGAGGTGACAGGTTCTGGATTAATGCAAATTAACCCAGGAGATATTTTTTCCTTAGAATCCAGAGACTATAAAATTGTACGTGTTTTCAGGCACACAAGTATCAAAGAAAGTACTATTTTAGATACTTGGACTCCTTTCTATAAATTATTATTTCTTTTGGTATTAAAGTATAAATGAATGTTCTACATAACCTAATATCACTATCATCTCACAATAAATATCAGATGCAGGAAACCTAACTTAGAATTTCCTTAATCTGGCCCATGCAAACAACTTCTTTGGCTGTAAGTAACCAAAAGGGATTCTAAGGTGTCTGAAGTCTGCATCCTCAGAGCGTAAGCTGGCTCACAGGGAGCCACACTATGACTTTCATTAATAGATTAGTGAAGAGAAACGGAAGGGAGAAGATGCCAGTGTTTTCTCTGGAATTAATTCCTTAATTTACTGGGGAGGAAGAACCACAGCCACCTATAACTTCTAGCCAACAACAGAGCAAATTCTTCAAATATTCTTTGAAAAGCCATGGAATTATGTGAAATTACATTCTGAAACCTGGATAGTGCTACTCGTCCAATTTAGGAATACACTATTAAATCAAGACAGACAAGGTTCCTTACGAGTACGTTATGCCAGATTCAATCTCTGTTCAAATGCTCCAACTTATATGTGATAAATCCACAAGCAATAAGATTTCTGCTGTTTTGATAGAAAAATAAAGAAAAATTTAATGGTTTACTATATTTTAATGTTTAGTTTGCAGAAATCTCAGTCAATGCATAAGATTAAATCTAAACTCCATGAATGAGAGGTGAGAAAAGGAGCTTTGTTTTGCTTTTCACCCCTTCAATTTATTAGTCATTACTAGGAGCTTTGTTAACAAGTGGACCCATCAGAGGAATTTTATGCTTCTTCAGACTGTTCCTACACTTTCAAAATATTATTGTAGCTCTTTTCAGTAGCGCTCTGCCAACTACAGAAGATTTTCTGTATCACTTCAGTTTCTCAGTCCACCAAATTCTGTTTTTTCACCAGCTCAAGGAAATTACTAATGCTTCAGTGAAATTAAAATATGCAAAACCTGTCAGTTAAAAAAACCCAAACAAACATCTCCCTATGCCCATCACACTTCATTAACTAGGCACGAAGAGGCAAAACCCCCATCCCAGACCCTATAAGAGTACAGTGAACCATTAGGCACAAGGCTGGAATATCATAATTGCCTCAAGGCAGGTAGGAGTTTCCCGAGGGCCAGAGAAGCAATCCTGCTCTCTCCAAGGCTCCGAAGAGCATTACAATGGCAACTTCCATTAAGTAAGAAGCTCCAAGTTCAGCAGAGACCACCACGGACACCTGCAAAGTAGGACTGCAGAAAGCCTCTAAAATCTAGGGCACAAGATGTGTTTCATAATGATAACTAACCTTGTTTTAAAGGCCCAAATGGTAATAGGATCACCACCTCTGGAAATCCAGTCTTTAATCATCCTCACTGTAGCATATTGCCACTTCCTTCCTTATGGAATTCATCTTTATTTCCAATTTCAGCAACTGAATTTTTCTATATGTTTGTCAGCCACGTGGAAAACCCCAGCACTATCGCTTTTTTCTGTGCATAATTAGCTGCACAAAAATGTAAAATCACCTCTGAAGTTGTTCTTTGGCAAGCTCTGTCATTACTTTGAATATATTCCTCTAACAAGTAATAACAGTTGTGTAGAATTTCTATCCAGCATACAGTTTTCCATTGGTGTACCTGGAAAAACTTTTTAAAAAAAAGCTAAATATTGCCACTATGTTTCTTCTTGATTACAAGAAGCAGCCAATTCACTATTAACTTTTTATCAAATCTCCCACAAAATAAATATATTTTCTTATTGTGACATGACTTAATCCAGCTACAAACACTCCATTTTGACCTACATTGCCCTGAAAAGGTGAACCAAAGAATTTTTTAGAAAGCCAGTGATAGCTTAAACAGACTTAACCTCTTTTACCAATTTGCAATCCAAATGCGAGAATATAATCTCTTCCCTATTATTTCTATATTAGCATTAGATATCCCAAGGATATTCTTCAAGTCATCTATAGAACACTTAAGTAGAAGTATTAATAACCTTTAAGCGAGATTCTGTGTTCCCCAAAACACTCTGAAGTAACATTTTACCATCTGCTTTCCTCTACAAGAGCAATGGCGATGATTATAATTCAATTATTGATGAAGGTGGAATAGATACAAGAGACATTCTTTCTTGTCTTTTCTAGCAGAGATCAGATCTGATTGTCTAGTGCTTGTACAAATGACGAAAAATTGTGTCTGCATGTTATTTGCTTTTGCTTTCTTCAAGAACAATAAACTGAGCAGCCTCTGAACCGCGTTGTACACTATGCCATGGCAGTCAGAACTTCTAATCTATTTTCAAGTCTTCGAGTATGTTTCCATTACTAATATTTCCTAATAAATCCCCAAATAATGACAGTCTAATACGATGGCAGACGAGTCCAGGATATCTGCTTTCCAGTATTGTTGTCAACACACATGCTGGATCTTTAATTTGTTAAAAAAGACTCTACAAACGTTGGTAGGGCATGGAGTATAAAACAAGCACTCTTGAAACCTCAGTGCCAGCCTGTTCAGACCACAATGCAGTGAACCACCTGTGTAGCGTACTTTGTTCCAAGTGTTCTTACACATTTCCAACAGCTGTGCATACAGATGCACAGGATTTTGTGCTGTAATGCTTCTATTACTATTAGCCACTGAGTTCTTTTTGCTTGATTGGTTGTTTTTAAAATTTATGGACATTTTACAAATACCCATAACCCCAGCTCTCTGACAGAAGAAATACATTTATTTTAACTCTTCTCCTTGAAGTTAATTTGGAGCAGGAGATGACTGCTTCAGAGAATTTAGCTTCTTCCACCTTTTTTCATGAAGTAATGTTACACTTCTAGATTGTCTGTAATATCTACCGTTTCTTTGTCAAATATTTACCTCTTCAATCAAAATGATTCTCTCTGTAAACTCACTGGCATCATTAGGAATACAGGAGACGTGTCTGGTCCTTTTTAGGTCACATGGAGCCGAAATGTAGAAGATATCCTGGGCTGCAGGATGTATTGTCTAGGCTGGCTGAACCGGGTGCAGAGCACCCAAAGGTAACCAACATTCATCTATCACAAAGAGAAAAGCATTACTGAAAGGTACCCGCAGAATTCTGATACTTGGGAAAACAAACCAGTTACTTGGAAAACGTTGGTTACCTTGGAAAATGTTATGGTTTTTGTTCAATGTGATAATAGCCAGGAAAAGCAGAGGGGCCTGAAAATACTTTTTCCAAAGCATCAGCTCCAGGACAGCTAGTTGAATAAATAACCAGATTTGAGGATGCAACTTCTATTCCCTAAGAACAGCAGGGGATTTGAAGCATTTATCTAGTGACCATACACACACTAATCTACTGATAGAGAATGCAATGAGAACAAAATAAGGAATCTGTTGCCATAGAAGGATGGTAAGGTTGTTACAGAAAAAAAGCAAAAGAAACCTCTCAAACATAAAAAGGAATGTTTTTATGTTTGAGAATATGTTCTCAAGGACATATTCTCCTTACGTTCTAAGAAATGTTCCTTAGAACAGAAGTGCACATCTGTTTTCTGGGGGCAACTCTCACAGGATTGAGATGATTTTTCCTGTATTCTTTGACGGCTATCTCACTGAGAGTTGATTATGTTTAGTAATCATTTCTCTGGAATTTCTGAAATTCTGAAATGGGGAAGACCAGGTTCTAGCAGGAGAGAAACTGTCCCAATCTTTCCAGCAGAACTTGAGCTGTACGACTCCTTTTTCAACATTTGCGATAAACATGTTAACTTTTCTTACAAACAATGCTTTTATGTGAATGAAGCCCATGACAATCTCCCACGCCAAAGCAGAAGTGGCAATGCCAGATTCCCACCAGAAAAGCTCCTTATGTCAACTCTGCTTAGGCAGAGAAGATAGTTTCACTCTCCAAGGAAAATATGTACAATTTCCAGCCTAGTTTGGATCAGCATGAGACCTCTGGGATCTTCTCTGCAGCAAAACCTTTTGATATGTATACACTGCCAGTAAAAACAAACATTCATCTAATGCCAGCTTTACCAACAGCACATTTTTGCAGACAGAAATAAGACCAAATAGAGGTGAAGCACTGGAGACTTTCAGTCAGAAAAATGATATGATGTTCCTTCTGTAATAGAAACAACTTCCTTAGTATCCTTTTCAACTGGACTAAAAAAAGGAAGAAACCCCCCCTGTTTCTAATGACCCTTGAAACTGAATAACTTGGTTCAACACAGCCACGAGATGCATTCAATTGGAAGGCAATCTGTATAAACACATGTATTTTAAAGCATGCAGAAGACAGTCAACCTTTAAACAGAAAAGAGTTTACAACCTTAACATAGCAGAACTAGTGTTCTGCCTATAATAATGATAATCATTTGCTAGCTCTTAAACACCCAAGAAGGTGAATTACAAGGATAACTGATTCTTTGGTTTCTATGTTTAAATATCTAACTGAAAAATCAAGTAAGTGAGCATTAGCTTGAGGTCAATATATATATTACTGTGTATGGCTGAGTATTATATAAAGCAAGATTCTTATGATCTTGTTTTTATTTCTTGTGAGTTTGTGTCAAGTTCAGCTGTTTATATTTCAACTACACTGGTGGCATTAAGGTGACAAAAAGACCCTGATCAGTTCAAAGAAACCCATTAATGGTTAGGCAGTAAGATAAGATTATAAATGAATAGAAATAATTTTTCCAGTAGCTACTTTAAATTTAACTTCAAGTGTTATCAACATACGTTTTTAAATCAAAGTTATCAGTGGCTTTCTTCATTACTGAAATAGAGTGTGTGTATATACATACATATATATAGTCAAGTCTCACGTACCAATTTGAGTTGATCTTCCATACCCTCTAGCTTGAAAAGAACAGGCACAATAAGCTGGTAAACTCCCTCTTGTTTCTTGTTCCATACTTTATTGCTCACACAGAGGGGGAGAAAATCTTTTAATTCCTTTTCAAAGCAGGTTTGCGGCGAGAATAATCTTGCTTTGCAGTTTGATAGGGGCTAACAGTAGAAAAGCCCAGGTCCGCCTCAGCTTCCTCTGGGGCCTTAGGCTGAGCCTGGTCACCTCCCCTCCTACTGTCAAGGGCAAGATAAGCACATTAAGACAGGAATCAAGACCACTTCACATCAAACTTGCCGTTTGGTGCTACCTGACCTGCTACAGAGCAAAACATAGTCATTAATTACCTGCCTCTCATACCTAATGTGAAGTAGGATAAATACTGGACAAAGAGAGATACACGTATCATACATAACTACAAAGCTTCTCTTTCTTAATACTGGGAAGGAGTAGAGACGAGCAGCAATATCTACTCTTGTCAGCCAAGTGCAAATAGTATATGAATATCTGCAAAATAGAAAAAGTTCCTGGCAACAATACTTGAATACCTCTGATTTTAATAAAATCTTTCTCTTTATTGGTTTTAACAGCATCATTATTGCACTTTTACAGAAGGAGGTGTGCCTAATTCAAACTCAGGCTTTTTGTTTTTTTAATGAGAAGTGAAAAGACGATTTATTGCAAACAAAAAAAAAAGGCGGGGGGGGGGGGGATGATGCAAAAATCAGTAGCGTAAGTATTGGAAGTCCTGAATTAGCAGTTCCCTTCAGAAAACTCTTCAAGAGCTGCTGTGATTTGCCCACTCCTCCCTGCTCTTCTCTCCACTTGGGCTATGTGCAATCATGAAGCTATCAGTCTCTGTCTTTCTCATCTAATTGCCAGTAGAGCCATGCTGACTTCCTTATGAGAAAGGAAAGAAACTGGACAACGTAAGGCTCCCAACACAAACAACCAGAAGAAAGGCAGAAACAAAGAAATACAAGAAAACAAGTTTCCCACTTCCCATTTGCATCTCCTTCTCTCACTTAAACTATTTTTTTTGTCACATCCAGCCCTGTGACTTCTCCTTATAACTTGTCAATGAGCCTCACCCATCCAATTGTGTTTTCCTCCCTTGTGGCTAAACACAGCCTGGGATAAGGCAGCCCTTTTTCTTCCTCTTGATGAAGTCTGCGAGTACAACTACATACAGAACAATCCTTTATTAATTTTCATCGAAAATAGAGTGGATGGCCTTTAGAATAGACTTATCTTGCCATAGCACTAATTCCATGGGTGTCATCAGAAACACATGGCTACCTCCACTAAAATGGGAATGAGCAGATTGCATACTACACTGGTAAGTGAATCACTCTGAAGCAGAAAGGGTTTCTGATGGAGAGGATGTATTCAGTGATGAAGACTATGATTATTCAAAGGCCTTCCTGAACTGGTATCAAGTACAACTGCAAGTCTCCACTGAATTTACAGCAATGACAACCAAGGCAAAGTCTTTTCTATTCTACAGGGGACAGCTCTGTGACGTCTGGAAGTCTCAGGGAGTATTTTAGACCTTGTTCTCTAATACTTTCTCCTGTACTGTATGAAGCTTTGCACAGAGGAAACTATTGTTGGCATAAAAAAGTACAGCAATCTGTCTTTTGAGAATGGACATGGGAAAACTTTTGTCTCATCTCCTATCTATTGAAACAGTGCATTTGAGAACAATACGGTTGTTTTGTGCATTGTACATACAAAAAACTATGAAAAATTGTTTCATTTAATTATCACACTACCACAGGAAAAAAAACCCCAACCCCTTATGACTAAATTACAGTGAAAGTATTCCAAACTAATTTCAAAGCATGAATGCATAAATTATAGCTTGCTAGATCTGTAGAGACAGGTAGTCCATGAAAATTAGCGATCCCAAGTTGAAACTAGAAAGTATGTACTAAAACTGCACCCTAAACTAATGATGTGCAAATTACATGACACTACAAATTACTTTCCACTGATGAAACAAGATGCCCAAGTTTCTGAATCAGAAGTACAAAATCACGAAAGAAGGGTAGGCTTTCAGTTTGGCACCTTGAAAGTAATTGAAGAGTGTTCTAAAATACAGTATGACATAATAGACACCAATGATAATTTAAAAAAAAAAAGACTCCTAATGTTCTTCTGCAGTAAATTCCTATTTTTAATGATCATGAAGTTATAAAATACACAGTGTTCTGCTGCTTATACTGCAGCATCAAATCTTTACTTGGGCTCCACGACATGTTAACGAGGAGAATGTATTCTCTCACTATCAAGCTCAATTTGAAAGAAATCCCAGCCTTACTTTAAGCCAAATCAATTTCTAGTTCTTTCACTGCTCCTTCCTTCTATCAAAATCAAGGGAAAAAAAAAAATAATCCCACTCACAATAGTACAGTCAAAGAGAAAACAAAACGACATTGATTCTTCCAGCTTTGTATCCCAGCAGACTGATTAAAAGAAAAAAATAAATAAAAATCTGTTTATAAATGTATCCACAAAACTCAGGTTACAGTTTAAAAGTAGAAGTACTTCCTCTTCATGAGACCCCAGCGAAAGCAATTTCTGAACCATTAGGTTTTATTTCACAGCTCCAGACAATAGGAGCTTAAGCGCCCAGAGGTTCTGTTTGTTCTTCTCCAGAGAAGAAGAAAAAAATAAAAAGCACAGACCAGTCAGCCTCACCTTGATGGAAATAAGTGAAAATTAATTGGCAACCACCTACCAAATAGTAGGCCATTAAAAAAAAAACAAACCAGGGTCTATTGAAAACAAGTCATGCCAGAAAGGTCAGATCCCTTGATGGATAACCACCGGGGTGAAAAAGGATGACACCAACCGCAATCTGTGAAATGGCTGACAGCAGCCCTCAAGAGGCAAAGTGCCTTTACTGAACCAACTTCGTTCTTTTGGAGAATGTATTGCTGGCCTACAGCAGTCCTAAGGATCTTTGAAAATTCTTATAGTTGATGTGTAATGAGGTAGACAAAGAAAAAATTTTTCTAGTGACCCTGTTCATTTCTTGTACAAAAGTTCAGGCTTCCTTAGAGGTTAATAACGGATGTGATATTATAGATGTGATTTTTTTCTATAGAAATATTTTTAGTTAAAAGAAAAACGGTATTGCTTGAAGCACATTGTTAAAAAGAAAGTCCATCCACATTTTTGTAAGCTAAACCAGCAACGATGAAATTAAACAAACTAATGACCCCAATCAGTTATTTCAGAATATGGTACCTAGGGAAAGAATTGTGCATTTCAACGCTAATATATTGACAGCACAGGCACATTTACAGTTTTGGCAGGTGGCAAATAAAAAGACTGTATATATTATGTATTACATTTGTGTATATTTCATACATACACATATAACCTCAGGTGGTAATCAAGCTTACTCACATTTCCTGCTGGTAATGTAGGAGTTTTTCCTATGACTGGATTTAGACAAACTATACTGTGCAGAAATTAAGGTTTCAAAAAGAGAAGATAGCCGCAGTGTGACACCAGTGCTTTTCCTCAAGGATAGAACAATCAGTTAAAGTCAGATCACCTAAAGATACACACCTAAAGATACATACATTTCATCTAGTGGAATGACAAACTACATGCAGAAGTAGTGACTTAATTTCTTTTGGATAACAGGATTACTTTCACCAAAAAACAAGATAATGCTAGCATTACAGTCATTCGTATACATCTGCATGGGTGTACATACATACATGCACACACACATATATAGAATCTCAAGTGAATTGAATTAACCAAAACAGAATGTGGAGAAGTAATCAGTTTTGGATTACATCTTTAAGAATAAAGTGAATAAATCGGGGATTTTCACCAAAAGTAGTCAAGTCTACACAATCCTAAAGAACTAGTATATCACCAATAGAATGTAATATGCACTTAGTCCCTTGACAAGATTAGGTTTATGTGCTGTTCACTGCTCACTGTGACATTTAAAGGCTGTGGTTTAAAAACTCAGAGTACCAAAGCCCCAATGTGGGCACAAAGAGTTCACATCGAAACTGCCAACAGTTACCCGAGAGGCTACCCGCCTCCTGATGATGATGATGATCTGGACAGGTACATCCCTCAGGCAGTACAAAACTGTCATCTTGGAAGGTGAAACCCATGCAAGAAAGACACAGAGCTTTCTCATACGTTGGCCTAAGACTGTAAAATGCTCCTGCAGAGGAGTTTATGATAAGTGCAAATTTCCCTGCTAAATGTGAATAGATTTCTGCAATCTACACAAGTCAGAGACAGGAATGGAAAAGAGATTTACTGTTGAACAACAAGAGTTTCACTGAGCCATCTTTCAGCCTGTCTAACTGAGCCACCCACCCATCACTCAGCCAGGAATATCTCAGGAAGAAAGAAAAAACATTTATTTCCCCCCAGTTCCCAGGCAATGTTAATACACTATACACTAACACAGGGGAAGCTACAGCTTCTCTACACATCTCACGTACATGGTTGTAAAGCCCTGGAAAACTATTAAGCACAGACATAACAAAGCAGGGGCAGATGGCAACGCTGTGACTGACATAACTGAAATGTCTTCTTTTTTTCTTTTTTATTAAGTTAACAACCACCTCCTCCATTGGACAAGTAACGCTCCTTCAACACCTCATCTGAACTATTAGTATTCAGCTTGGCTTGTGTGTGGTCCACCCTGCCTAAAATCCTCTTGGCTTGTGGAGTGTATTTCCAGAGCAAATAATCATTTTCTCCTCAGAAGCGGATTTCTTTTCTGAAATACAGCATCTCAGTCTCCTCTTTCCAGAGCTTCACAGACTAATTAAGGGGCCAACCTTAACATTTCAAGACAGTAAGTGCAAACTTGGGTATTTAGGTGTTTGCTATTTAGACAATTTCCTATGTTCCTCAAAGGGGCAATGGGTAGGTACGGTGGGTGGACTATTGCATTCAAGAAGAATCTCTGCTCCCAATTCAAAATCTTTCAGGGCAACCTTTTCCCAGGAGTAGACACAGTTCCTTGGGAGCGACAGGAGAGAAAAAGTCCTGTGGGATTTCCAAGGGTTCAGGAGCCCTTTTCCAGACATACAGCAGCTTGTTTACCTGGCAGCAGCAGAGGGATCAGCTGTGTTGTGCTCTTCTCCAGTTGCCCTTTACAAGCTGTTGTAGGTACCCTATTCTGATAATACAGACAATTATGGGTTGGTTTTGTTGTTGCTTTTTTCACCTGGAGAAAAAGGAAGGCTTCTACTGAGGATGCCTGACATGCAGAAAATTTTCTTTTCAGTACCTCAATTATAATATATTTTTAAAGTTCAATCCATAACGCATGAGACTGTTACAGAAAAGAAGGCCACTTCTACTTTAATATACTCCCCAAAGAAAAGAAGGAAAGAGAGTTAAATTTGAGGGAAAAATAACAAGAGAGAAATTCAAAAGTAATTAGGGAGGCAAGCAATGGTGCTACCTTTGAGATATCTGGAGGCCAAGGAGAACCTCCTTGGGTGTTTTACTATGGGTGGAATAGCCTTAGGCAAATGCTCTGATTACTCCCAGAGAGAAGGACAGATTCATCTCTCCGATAAGAGTAAGCGGACATACATCTTGCCTGGAAAGCTGGGAAAGCGTGTGCAGCTTTATCTATTCCCTCCTGATTTTATAACCTGGCGCAATGAAGAATCTTCCACAACTTTATTAAAACTTTTACCTCCCACAAAATGCAGATCAAGGAATGTCTTACGCTTAGCCATAGGGACAATTCTAATAACATAAAACCAATGTGAAATGTTTAAAACATTATTAATAGATAGTCCTTATTACAAAACTCGTGAAAATACAGGAAGCTGGCAGTTCTTGGAGATGAATTACTATAGACAAAACCTCTGCCTGTTTTGCAAAGGTATTCAGAGAAAGCTAATAAAATAGTAAAGTCTCCAATTCTTTTCTTATCTTTGCTCTGTGGCTGGAGGAAAAAGGAAAATAAATCTGAATAATACCAAGTTAAAAATGAGGATTAAAGAAAGAGCAGCACTGCCATACAATTGTTACAAAAAGAAAAGGATTTTGGCGAAGCATATTTCATGCACCAAGTTCTTTTGTGAAATATATTTTTCTGTATACCAGGAAAACAGCACACTTGACTTGATGGTACTTGATCCCACTTGTCCCAAATATCATGAAGTGGTGCCCAATACTAGAATTTTGAATAGTAAGTAAGGGACTTTTCTCTCATTCACATTCAGACTTTGATAGTAATAGAAATTCTATTTCATTGCTGAAATATCAAGAAGATATGAAATGCAGTGCAGAGATTTTTTTGGTGCCTAATTAGGGATAACCTGCTTCTTTCTGTGAGTTCTCTGAAGTGGCTGTAGAATCATGCATATGAAAATGCAAGCATGAGGCAATGTAATAATAAACAAGAAAACAAACAAAAGAAAATAGTACATCAGAAGACCCAAAAATCTTTACATTAGTAACTATGGTACTGCTGTAATCGAAATTTGGTGGAGGTGGTCTTACAACTGGAATGCTGAAGTCAGTGGCTAATTCAGAACTACCACCAAAGAAACAATCACTTAAATCAGAATTAATATTAGTCTCACAGAGAGAGTCACGGGCAGTAACACTTGCTGAAAAAGCAATTGTAAAAAACATATGCAGATAGGAGAGGTCAGCAGGCCAGGTCATCGGTACAGCAAAGCAGCTGTTTCAAAGTGATGTTTAGTTTGAGACCCTGAGAGGTGAAGCGATGGCAAACAAAAGCTTCGGAATAAAAATGAATTTCAAGGCAGCCTCCTGACCATGTACCAGTTACATCAATCTGTCGGGGCTGGACAGTAAGGGCTTGCAAAGCCCTCTTCAAGGTCAGGGAATGGCTGGAGCTGTGTATTAATAGGGATCAGTGAAAGCTTGTGATTTTTGCCAGGAAACACAAAAAAAGTGAAACATGCAGATGCTGAAGGAAGGTGGACAACACAGGAGTGTCTGCCTGGAAAGCCTCCTCTTGCAGGGCAGCAACCGCTGTAAGGAGATTACATGGGGATACAGCAGGCACGGGAAGCCTTACATAAACGGAAGCGCGCTCTAGAACCAAAACATCTGACTATCTGACATAGAAGCTGTAAGAGGCATCTGCTCTAGATCTTGATCCCTTTAGAACAGAGATCTAGAGTTTCAAAAGGACCAACCCCCACCCCGCAATCTGCTGATCAGTGAAATGAAATGTTACCAGCCCTTTCTTGTGATTTGCAAGGGCACTTCAAAACTAGGATGCTCACAAAAAGGCTGGTGCCAGAAAGGTAGCAGTGACCTGACAGACAACAGATTCAGGTTTTGCTGAAAACACAGAGACAGCAGAACAGATCCATGAGGCAGCCAGAATAAAGCAAGCCCAAAGCCAAAAGGCCATGGGTATCACATGACTGGCCCCACTACTTTTACCGCTTAAAAGACGAGGCCAAGCACCAAGCCAAAACATACGCCATAGGAGAAGTCTTTCAACCTGGCTGAGAAAAACAGAGGATCAAACAGCTGGAAGTCAAAATTTGGCAAGTTGAACCATGAATTAATACGCAATTACGTAGCAAAGAGAATAAGGAAACACTGGAACAGTTTGCTAAGAAAAATGTCAGACTTAGCATTGTTTGGAGCTTGTTTAAAAAAAAAAAAAAAAAAAAAAAGTGGGATGGGATCTGGCTCCCTGAATACAGGCATCAAGCACCGTTTTTGACGCCCTGGAGTATTCCTCACCCGACATCCATCTGCCACTCAAGAAGAAATCAGTTTCCCATAGGTCCTGACTCATACCTGCAAGTTGCGTGCTGATGTCTCATACCCTAGGGCATCTCATGCCCTAGAAGTCTGCCTACAAGAAAGTCTAACTTCTGGGAGAAAATGTCTGTTTATGGTTCATGATGACTGATCTTTCAAACTAACAGCCTATAAAGCTATAAACCCTTTTAACCTCTCCTTTCTCAGGCCTTGGAGAAGGCAGAAATTTCTGTGTTATTCTCAACACATTCTGAGCACTTTAGGGATTAGAGCATATCACTTAAGTGAGCCAGGAAGCCTTTTCTTTTCTACACTATGTAAAATCTATTTTTTCTGCTGTCCTCTGTAGCATTTAAGTTCAGCAGTGGAAGAACTGCATGATATGGATCACAGCCCTGTGACATTACAAAAATCCTCACTCATAGCTGCCAGACTGGCTCAGTTGACTCATGCTCAGAGTCACTCTGATCTGGGGTTAGGAAGGAATTCTACACTTGGTGAAAAACACACTGAGGTTTTTTGCTTTCTCTTTGTACAACGAGAAGTAATTTACCTGCTCAAAGGATCTGGTATATCTTACCATATCAATTCCTTGCCAATGTCAGGACCCTCAGGCACTGGTAGCACCCCTGTTCTTTGCTCGTGACAGTTTCTAACCTGAGGAATGATTTTTCTTTCTTCTTCCCCCCCTTTTTTTTTTTAAAACTTTTACTGAAGTCTTTGTGCCTGTTATAAAGCACACAGGCATAACACACGACCTGTGATATCCAAGAAGTTAGACTATATGCCCCAGCGACAGTTCTGTGAAGCATCAAGCAGTTTTTAACTTTTATTACCAAGCCATTGTGGGGACAGATCCATAGCATTCATTTTCTTATTTGGAGAACAGTAATATTTTAAAGGGGGTGGGGGAAAATATTAAAAATTTAGATTCTAGAGCACAATTCTTCAGGATGCCAAAAGTTCCCACTCTTTATCTCTTCTGTAAATTAATGCCTATCTTCATAGAGAGGGAAAAAAAAAAAACAAACCAAAAGTTTTGGCCTATAATTTTGCCATTATGCTAATACAATGTCCACTTATCCAATAATTAAATTACAGACCTCAGCATTAACAGAAGTTTGCCATTACGGTCAGAAATTACTTGAGAAAAGTGAATCTGGAATATTCCAAAACATCTAAAGAAATGAACAGACATTTGAAGCTGCTGCATATGATGCATCAAATTTACTTGAAAAAGACAAAATGCCCCATACCTGAAAGCAATTTCTCTGTGATAGGCTCATCACAGATTGAACACAACTCTGAGAAACCTGTTTCCATGCTTAACTTCTTAAACTTTGATTTCTTCACTACCTTTATTTTGATAAATTTTACTGTGCTCTGCATTTATGATGAGAGTAGATTTTTATAGATTTTCATTAGTAGCTACATTTTAGAGAAGTATTACATTGACAGAAATTAACACTGAGCATGGAAAAGAACGATCAGTAACTATCCCAACTTCTCTTGTATATCTTCAGCTGAAAGCTCTCTGACATGCGTTGGTATGATCTGATCCCAGCCCAACTACTTAATCTGTGAGTCTTTCTGAAGAAAAAAAAGTTAAATTAAGTGTGCATATTTACTTAGGAATCAGGATTAATATACATTATTGATTTACTGCACTTTGCAGCTTAAGGTATTTTTAATGTCTTTAAAAGTTTAAAACAAAATTCTGTGTACTGACTTATGCAAATACTGCATTAGAATTTAGTTTCTAAGCTACTCAAACGTAAAAGACTAAAATATTATTATGCCACTCCTGCCGACCCCTTCATTCTTCAAAAGAAGTAATACAAAAGCATTTCCAGTCAACCAGGCTGGTGTCCCAGGATCACCATCCCTCACAGAAGATAAGGAGCTCAGCACATTGATAGAAAACATGCTTTCACTAACCACAGTCACAGAATTATGGACATTTTCCACTACCTCAGCAACACATTAATCACAGGTTCCAGCCCTAAATTTCTTGGCAGTCTACGAGATGAAAGACAAGCATAGTTAATGCTGTTGGACATATTGTGGGCTTAGTTACCTACGTGACTTTCCATCAGAAATGGTGGAAATGGGGAAAATTAAGAGGAAAGGAATAGTTGGAGAAGCAAAGCAAGGAAGGACAATGCATCTCATCTCCACTCTCAGACATAACAGTGACTCACAGGCAGGGAGTCAAGAGAAGTCATATGGGACAACTGGAGGAAGGACACAGAAATGGGTGGACAGCTTATTAGAATGATTTTTCCCTTATACACAAGGATTGACATGGAAAAAAGAAAAAAGATATTTATGGGTGAAGTGGCTGAGGAACAGTAAAACCTGTGAACAAGGGGGAAACTCAAGTGAAAAGTAGCTTTACAAAGAGGACATTTGAGTAAAGGGAAATTGCTCTTAAAGCTTGAAGTGTATGTCTCCGGAATGAGAGAAGACAAAAGCTAATGTAGGGGTTGGAGTCAAGATGATGATGTTCATATGGTAGGAATTAGAATGTATTAAAGAGTCCTACAGAAGCTGAAGCATGAAAAGTTGAGAACCTGGCTGAGGTTTGATGAAAGAAGAAAGTTCAATTCCAGCACAATAGTACTACCACATTCTCCTATGTACATAATTAAGAGAGAAGAAAGGCAAAAAGTAACGACCGCACTGGAGGCAGGAGTGACTGGAAAGGTAGGTGAGTGTCAACTACAGCGATGGGTACTCAGAGATCAAAGCAGCAGCATTTTAGGAAGATTTTGCCTGGGTTAATGATGTATTTTTTAGCTACTAATGATTATTTAGATTAGGATCATTTTCCTAGCTCCAGTGGGTTAACCCCAGAGCAACTGAGATTTCCCCTCCTCAGTTTCTTTCCCTCTAACTTACTGTCCTCTCTCATGCATTTATGTTGCCCCTTAGTTGACCACTTGTACCTCACTTCCTTTCATTGATTTCTATGCAATCCAATCAGAATGCCATCATCACAATCTCCGGGCAAGAAGGTGGCACATCACCTTCCAAAGCCATTAAAATTATATGAATTCTCGTAAACTGCAAGTTGTCAAGTTTGCCTTCATTTCAGAGACCTTTCCCCAGCATCCTCCTGAGTACTGCAAAAGTCCTGCAAAGAGTTCCCCAAACGAGCTACATTCTGAAACACTCTGTTCTGCAGTATGAGCCAGAATGAAGAGATTTACAACAGTCATAAAGACAACTTTAAAAGGCCATTTTACATGTGAACTGTGACAGTTCGGAGAGACTTGTTATGCCTATGGTGTTGCTTCCAGGAAAAAAAATTAATCTAGTTTGTGGATGAAACAGTAGGTGGCAAGTACAAAAGCGTAAAGAATCACAAAAGGAAGAGAGTCTACTGAATTGGGTAAATGCAGGGTTGGGTGTGGTAGTCCATGGCTTAAATAAATGCTGAGGGATCCTGGACAAACTGAACAACCTACATCTGGAAACAGATGTCTCTGATTAACAACATATCAATGCAGTAAAATGCATTGAAAATGTGTTGATTGTTTGCAGAAAACATCAAGGAATATTACCAAAAACCTGTGTTCTCCTTAAGATTTCAGTGACATACAAACTTTCTGTGTGCTTTAGCAAGCAAAAATAGATAAAACACTTTCTTTTGCAAACCACATGAATTTATCTCTGCACTCACACTTAGTCTGAAGGAATGCCAACACTGTAAAAATAGAGCAAAATATCAAGAGAGTTCAATTTTTTGAAGAGTACATTTATTCTGTGGACAATAAATATTGAGATTGAACAGGATATGAAGTTTCTTTCATAGACTTAGAAAATTGTTTTATGTAGCTTTACGGCTGCTAGGTCTGCAGGCATGTTGTACTATAAGGCAGACAAAAAAACCCACAGTGCTCACTCACTAGTCTACCCATCATTTTAGCAGGATAAAGGACAACTGAAAGGCTAGGAAACCAATGCTAACTTAAATTAAGTGTGGCTTCAAAATGTAGTTGTAATAAATGATGCAGACATGTGACACATACTACATAATTATCTTTATTCCTTTCGAAAGCAAAGGACGACTAGAATTTATTTCTTTTTATATGTTTAGTTATGAAGCAAAGGAAAAGGATGGGAAAAATGGTTGCTCTTTGACTTGAGCTAGTTAGCTGCAAAACAACTCATTTGTTCTGGATTTGCTCCCCCTTGCATGTGAACACCAAATGTAACATATGGTTGCCTTTAGCAATGAGATACACCTTTACCTCCTGCAAACCCCATAACATCCGATGATTAACATTCTTCCTCATCTTTCAATTTGATCCTACTTCTGTGATCACAGCAATGAGTTGCAAAGTTTACAGAAATACAAGCCATTAATTTCCAATGCCTGTAGGATAAGAGCTCTTTGACTCTTCTGATATCTAAGGTGTAGTAGCATCATTTTCCCATTCTAGCTGGTACTACTAATGATAAATAACCTTTAAAAGGCACATAAAGATTATCGTAGGACTCCTACATATCAGCTCTGTGGCCAGTGGCCAGAGGAGTCTCTGCCGTCCGGTAAAGTTCAAAACTAGCTAACATCCATTTTTCTTGTTATATAGCAAGGAGTGATACTGTGATACAGTATGTGCAAAATGATTTTATGGCACAGGCTTATTTAAACACATCAATTATTACAACATGATAAGAATGAATTCCCAGGGCTCACCTCAATAGCAGGGGCCACTCCACAAGGGCTGTCTACTAGGTGGCGGCAATCCATGCAGCTGGGACACCTTCATGATGTTAGGTATCAGGCAGCGAAACTTTGAATAAAGCAACAATTACTGCCATTGAAGAATATTATTTAGCATATTAGCCAATTACATAAATACTTAAATCTCATCACCTTCCAGAAACTCTTATAAACCTAGTTAATACTTATCGTTAGAATATTTAGGGGAATATTTCAGATGACAACGGATGTTAGAAGGAGAGCACAAACAAGTCCAGTGGGGTCTCCGAACACAGCAATCGGAAGCTGTCAGGTTGATTAGGGAAAGATCAGGGAGGGATTTGATTTCATAGATCTAAGTTTTTTTCTTCTTTGTTCTCTGTAACCAAGCTATGGGGAGCAGAACTCATGGGACTCTACAGAAGACATTTAACTGGGATGTGTTACACACTTTAACTCACCCTCACACAGAGGGTACAATCAGTTCCCTCTTGTTTACACCGCTTCTGCTGTCCCTTACCAATATGCTACTAAGCAGCCCCAACTCTTCAGCAGTAGACGTGCCAGCAGCACTCCCGACAGGTCTTTGGTTAAGGCACTTATCCATATAGCTGAAAAAAATGCCGTCCTACGCTCCTTCACCTAAAATCATTTGACCCTACGTCTTCTACTTTCCTGGAGCATTGCCAGCTACCAGGCTAGAGTGAATTCCTGGGGTAGAGGATGTTTGTCTCACTGTCGTCCCACTAAACTAAGCCTTTAAGTATTTTACAAATACTAAAAAATTAAAGCCATCGGTTGGCATTGCTATGGAAAGCAATCGGAAAAGGCATGAAGTTCTTGAATTTTTCCTTGTGGTTTGGTTAAACTACAAAGTTGGGAAGAGAATAATTACTAATAAAGCTCCAAAGCTTATCTCTTGTGGTCACAGTCCATTTCAGTAAACACCTGTTTTTCTTACATCATCCATCTATTTCAGAGACAACTACAGTTCTTTCTGTACACTCTCCAGCACCAAACCTTTAGATTGTATATACAGCCACTACATTTTTAAAAAATATTTACTCTTAAAATAGCATAACAAACTGTGGGAACTGTTTGTTATTGTCTGTAAAAAGAAATGCAAGTTAGTTATGTTTTTCTCTTCTTCTTTTAATCAATTCATTAAAAGGTTAATGTTCTTAATAGCACTCTATTGCTGAAATTCTACAGGAGAAAAAAAATTGTTAAAACTACTTTTTGTCATTTCTTCTCAAGACAATTGGCTGCCATGTCTTTGCATTTCCAATAGTTTCCAAATTCAGTTTCCTACTAAAAGAAAAAAATACAAGTGCACGAGAGAAAGTGAGAAAGCCGGTAAAGACTTTAGAGCCCAGCTGCACTGCAAAATTGAGGAGTTCACCATAGTATAGTTTTTATTCTCTGTATTCTCCAAAGGGGAACTGAAATTTGTGTTTGCCAGTCACTGAAATCCATAGCTGTCAAAGAAAGCGGAGGAAATTCACTTATTCTGATAGTGGAAGAGCCAGTCTCTACAGACAGACAGAGCTTGGAGACTATTTTTATAGTCAGGTTCTGCATAGATCTATTAAGTACATCAGGTTTCGATTCAACAAAGCAGTTATGCTCAGGCTTCATTTCAAGATGATGACTAGACTAATTTCCATCAGTAAGACACAGCCCAGCTCAAAAGTTTTTAGGCACCTAAGTTGCTGTTACTTACGTGCACACTTACAGGTACAAAAACTATTATGTGCTAAGACAGACATAATGGTGGCAGTGAATTACAGCACAGGCTTACCTCCTGCGGAAATTGGGATTCAAATAGCAGTAGCAGTCACTTGTGGGACTGTTTAAGCTGTATTTTGCAAGTCACAAAGATGCCTCAAAGTAAATAAAACAGAGATTCAAGACCTGGACTTGCTTAGCGTGTCAAGAAAAAGTGCATGGGCAAAGTACCTCTGGGACAAACACCTAAAGGTGGTGGCTGACAGACCAAGGTTATTAGTCATTCCACTTTATTCCATCAAGTTTACTCAAATACTAAAAATAAATCCCATAGATGTCTTTTACAGGTTGAAACATAAAAATCTAATACATAAAGAATTTCTCTTTCAGGTGACAGTACAGATAATTATTCTTTTCAAAACCTGAAATGTCATTTATGTCCTGGCTTGAAATAACTTTTAATGTATTGCATTTAGAACAATCCCTTCACTATAGTATCTTGCAGCCCACAATATAATCTGCATTTTCTTTATTCAGTACACAGGCCGACTGATGGGTTTTCCACAACCCTCTCTCTCACACACAAATAACCATGAGATACGGAGCCAATGTGTAAAAACCTCATAGTTTGCATAGAAAAAAATTACTAATAAATATTTATAGTTGTGCTGTGGTTTCAATACAGATCGTATTAAATAACAACAGATTCCACACTTGTAAATGTAACAGGAAAGCTACATTAAACCTGCAAACTAGAAACACAGTACCTCAGCTGCAGCCAACATTTCAGAAAATGGAAGAGACTTAGGAGACGGATGTAGCAGAGATTTAGACGCCTCTCTGTGCCTCTCTGCTGGAAAGAAGGGATGCAATATCTAAAAAAAATAGAAACATTGGAAATATTTGTAAAAAAAAAAATCCTTCATGGGGAAATTGTTTTTATCTCAGTGAAAAACACAAACTGTTCAGAGCACCAGCGATCATATAAGCCTGTCACTGGATAAACTCTCATCTCAGTCAGGATGATGAATTCCCATCTTTCTCACCTTTCAGCTGCTACTCCGTAAACAATCTGAAATTCCAACCACTGAATGCCCAGGCAGGAGGAACCAGGGGCGGCTCTTCAGATCCCTGCTGAGCCCTCGCCCCTGTGGATGGTGCCCACCAGCAAAGACAGGGCACTGGCTGCTGCTACTTTGTTACAGCCTTGACTATCAGTGGTCTCTCAGTCACCATCTTGTCATCAATCTTACTATGTTTCTTGAGAAAATGAATTTGCAGTGGCAGTGAAAGAGCAAAGAAACCTTTCACACAACATTCCTTCATTTTTCAGTAATAGAAGCTGAGCCATTGCTACTGTTATACTTAATTAAAACATCACTTTGCAAGAGCCTGCTTTGTTGAAAGTTTAAGACAGAACAATACCACCATTGTTTAATAAAGCTAAAAGAATGACAGTGCAGAGCAGTGCCTGGGAAAAGAGGGAGTCTGTTGACAAAGTAGTGAGAAGTAAGAGCAAAAGGGGCATAAAATACACTGAGGTTATAAGAAATAAAAAGGGAATTTAATATTACTGTATGACAAGCAAAGTCTACAGTTATTTAAATATGATTTAAGTCTGTCACTCCCCTTATGAGGAACAGCCTATACAGAAATATCTTTTGAAAAGTTCTCATGGCAGGAAACAATGACGGCAAACAACTAAAACCCATGTCCCACTCCCCATCCCATCAGCAATAGGGCAGCCAATTCGTATAGACTACTTGAGCGCCTGCCAAGCAACAAAAGTCATTTTGGTTTAACAAAAGGTACTTTGAAATAAGACACCTGCAAGGAATACAAAAGTGGGCATAACTCTAATAGCCTAAAATACAGCATCACTACATTGCGAATCAATATCCTGGAGGAAATACTGTAAAACACCCTGCAGAGGAGGTGTTCTGTCACCGACTCTACGTTCCCCCCGTGGAGGTATACGCCTTGGCTAGGAAAGCAGTAATCGACCGCAGGGCCGTAACTTCATTCAAATATTCTCTCTCATATGCTGGAAACCAGCTGCCAGCATGATTAGCTTCTTCCAGCCCCAGAGACAGAACAAGTGAAACTAGCTGGAATGATTTGCCGAGGAGCCAAGAAAATCAAGTACTTTGAATATTTTGCTTCATCAGATCAAATCCCACTTGAAAAATAAGTGACCAATCACTCTGGGAGAAGACTTGGTTGAGGTTCAGCACACACTGTGGGTGAAACGAAAAGCTTGAGGAGAGGTTGTCTTGGCAACATCGTCTGATTCATATTTAAAGATAAAATCACTCTCCAAAGCTAACTTAAAGTGGATGACAGAGACAGGGGAAAAAAAGTAGGCATTCGTAATGTCTTCATAGCAGAAAGCACTGCCTTCTGCCAGTTACCTGAATTATTTTGGGACTGTTTGGTAAGGTTTCCTCTGTTCATTGTAAAACATTCTTTTTATAGCAACTATTAAGACAAATAAATAAGTCTTCAGTCTAGAAAAATACAGCATAAACTCCTCCAAGTTACTCATCATGTGAAACAGCATGATGCCTCAATATCTAAAGTACCACCTTTTTTTTTTTTAATATTAACACACCAGCAGACAATCATAACATTGCAGTATAGCCATGTTCTCGCTATCAATTTGTGCATGTACACCCTTTATAAAACATAGAAACTGGTAAAGATTTTTCAGGTTTTTTTTCCCAAACCGCTCTTTGTATAGTCATTGATTTTAAGGGCCTTCAGTGGCACGTGATTTCTTCTGCAAAGAATCTCATTAGAACTGGGTCTGATGAGATGGGCAGGAAAACCCATGAAATCCCAATAGGCATCTGTCAGGATATGAGCACGCACAGTATAGGACAGAATGGCAATGTCAGTGCTACATGCTGGATCCTACCAGGTATCTGGTCAATCTATCCAGGTACTTCCTTCCACCAGTAATCTCTTAGGTCAGAAATGCCCATTATTAATCATGTTTAGTAAATTGCTTTGTTGCTAAAATGCTCTGTCTCTAATTTCATCAGAATCCTCCTTGTTCTACCTTAGAGGAATATGGACAATACCTGATATTGCATACTGTTACTTTGTGTACTTCTGTCAGGATAATGAGAACATAGCTAAACTGAAATGTCCCAAGTTATTTGTTTCTTTTCCAAGTCGTTTAACACCTAAAGGGAGGAGAAAGGGAAAAAAAAAAAAAAAAAGGTAATAAAACCTACATTTCTCTGCATTTCTTTTCCCCTTTTTTTTTTTAAATGGATAATTGCACTCAGCCTAAAATTCCACGAAATCAATTCCAGAAGAAAAAAAAATGGTTTACAAAGTTTTGCCATGCCATCTCAATCTCGCTTATCAAATATTTCAGGACTTTTTTTCCCTTCTTTTTTCAATATCTGAGATCCCGTAGTCACACACAGGCAGTTACAGCGGTAGCTTAAACAACATCCAAATATTTTTCCCAAGCAGACACACTTCTCCGTGACCTCAGTAAAGTTAGGGTTTTATGTCTTCCAGTACTCGTTAGCTGCCACCCATCTGCAATACTGTTTTCTAGCCAACAGGTTGCTCATTTGCCTGGCACTGTAAGGTCACCGAGCAGTGCCTCCCTGTCATCTCTGATCTCGACTGACCCACACCATTTTGTCATGAGCTAATAACAATTTACTGATTATCACTTTTCTCTAGATCATTAGCTGTAAGCCGAGTACCTTAAGACACTCCCAACTTTTTGTAACTTGACAGCTTCTACCGTTTCTATCTTGTTGGCACTTTCTATATCGACACAGCGCTTAATCTGTCTTCTCTATTTGTCTCTTGAATAGCGTCTTGAGGCAACTACTGCTGAAATTTGAAGAATTGTAGTAAATTGGTGGAGAAGACTGATTTAAACATAGGCAATGTCTTCATCAGATCTTTCAGTTTGTGAATAATAGACATTTCTTAATTCCCCTCCTAATCATCATTTTTCATGCCACTATGGAGAGGTTCACCTCTGCCTTATCCCCAGGCTCAGCTGAGCACTAAAGACATGCAGTTTTTCTATCAGTCAGTCAGCCCACTTTCAAAAGCAACCTTTATACTAGTTTCACCATTTTGACTCGAATTTCTTTTTTATTAGCTATCTTACTTTTTTCAGTCCTGACTTTTAGCACTACTATGCTAACAGATGGCACAATCCTTCCCTCAACAACGAGAAGTCTAACACTTTTATAAAGGTAGTATTTTCTTAACGGGAATGAACAGGTGGGCAGACCAGAAGGATGCAACAATTACATTTAACTGGTTGGCAATAAAGGATGATCCCAAATACCTGCTGCTAACGCAGTATAAGTCTCAGCTACAGCCAGCATGAAAAGAAGTGGGGAAAAAAAAAACAACAAAAAAACCAAACCAGGGCAAACCCAACCCCCCTACATGCTTGAAAACCTGGAGAGCAAGAGCCACTGCTGCGGCAGCCACCTCTGTGATTCTGCAGGCACAGGCAATGTTCTGCCCTCACGTACGTATCAGATCGCAGAAGAGCTGCAAGGTAATTGCTTCTGATTAACTGCCACTGAGGTGGCTCAGAGACCCTCTGGAGAGCACGCTTCTCTTGTAGGATCCTACCTTGCCCCATTCAACCCCTCAAAGAAAGCTCTGCCTACGTTCTCCAGGACTGCGTTCCCAGAGGTGAGTCTGGATTAGCAGCTGATTTACGGAATTATTTTATAAAGACATTTTCCCATCGCTTCTGCCTAGAATTGCTTGCCATTAGCTCTACTGAGTTCTCCTACGATGCAGGCCTTCCACGGCAAATTAATATAGGACTGTGTATGATCTATTCCCTGCAAACTTTATCTGTGCTTGAGGTAAGTGATAAAGTGAAACAGATAATTACCTATCTTAACACCAGCAGCAATTAAGGGATTTGGGGCCAAACCAGCTCATACTTGAAGAAGTTAAAAGACTGGGGAAAAAAAATTGTTGGGAAGGTTGCAAAGAAAGAATCATTCCCAAATAAAAGTTCTTTGTGAATATATTACAGAGTCAACAGTACTATTTTTAGGTGTAGAAACATGAAGCATACCTAGGTAGCTAGGAAAAAAAAGAGGGTTTTTTTTCATCTTGCCTCATAAATGTAAATAATACATTAAAATCACTTATTATGTATTTATTAGGTCCTTTACAGAAGAGACTATATATACTGGTAATTTTTCTCAGTAATTTAGCCAGTAGTATGCTCCCAGTGTTGGGGCTGGTCACTAGGCAATCCCCACCGACTCCTAGTCACCCCTGCAGGCATGGTCCCAGCCATGGGAAGCAGGGCAGGATTCCATCCCATGGCCCTTGCTTCTCCTTTGCAGTGAACCAAAAGAGAAAAGTTATGCAAAAGGAAGGATTCGGGACTGGAGTTTCTCAGGTGTTCAGCTGTTTAATGTTACAGACATGTGCCTCATGGGACTCTCAAAAGACTCTAACCAAGCTACAAAGTAATGGGACTTCAGTATCTGGCCCACAAAACTGCGTCAGGCATCCAGCTTTGTAGTGCAATGCCTTCATAGTAGAGCTTAGTAAAATATGGAACTTGCATCCCATTTAATTTTTTTTTAACTTGTTGCAATGAACAACTAATTGTTTGGACCTCAGTATGAAAAATACTCTCTTCTGACATTTTCCATCCAAAGGACGGCTGCCACTTCTCCGTCACCCTTCCCTCTGGCTTCACTGAAGTGGATCAGAAGAGCCTGCATCAGCCCCATGCTGCGCTGCGCTGCACTGCCCTGGGCCAGCGCTGCCTCCTGGGAGCAGTACCACATGAACAGACGCCTCAATTTTCCCCTCTGGACTAGGCATCGCTTTCCAGGATACACTGTGAAGTTCAGCTCGAGGGAAGAATCACACTGTATTAGCAGAGAGGGATTTTGCAGAGAGCTTGGCTTAGGGGAGTGAACAGGGGCATGAACTGAAGCATTGGTAACAAAGTACTAATAGAGAAATTTTGCTAAATTGATATGAAAGGAAATGTTTGCATTTTTTGCAGACTCAGAAGTGAAATATTGCAATTATGTTTTAAACAACCCATGCCAAAATACTCTTACATTTATCTGATAAAAGTGAACATCACAGAAAAATCTGTTTTCCTGACAGAAGCTGCAGTTTTGGCAGGGAGTTCCTCTTCCATGAGAAAATTATTCAATCAAAAATGCCCAGCCAGCCTCAGAAAATCTTTGAAAACTGGTCCCTGTTATTCAAGGGTACATTACTCTGCCATCAGAGCCTTCCAAGCCCTTCAAGGGCAAAAGAAACGCAAATATAACCCTGTAATCAATGGTGTAAAACTCAATCCAGTGGACAAGGACTGATGTACTTTATCCAAAGCACAACTGTAGAAAAGATTAAGTTCTCCTGTCCCCAGTTTCCCTTCTTTAAACAGAAGAAAACTGTGATTAAGACCAAAGAGGTTAAGTGGAATCCACTCCAAATCCTTCTTCTGAAGCCTACATTAATCATCAAGGTTTGTCATTGATTTTGGTAGAACGGTAACATTATACAGTTATGAAACAACAACTAATCACGCTGGACTCTACTTGGGCTCTCTGATACTCTGCTAGGTTAGAAATGTGATTCAGAGGCAGCTCTCAAGTCACCTTGTCACTCTCAATCACATAAGCGTTACTGCACATACTGCTCATTTGAAACACCACAGCATTGATGTGTTACAAGAATTAGGAAAAACTTCTGGACTGGACTGCATTTACAGCATTTGAAAGAACTGCCAATTTTCTTTCCTGAAATAAAAATACTTAGCTTGCTCAAAATGTGAGTGAAAGGTCTTCAAATAAATAAATAAAGCAGCCAAATGATTTACCAAATTACAAACTTTGATGACCAAATTTTTGTTTTAGTACCTGCTAAATTTCCTAATAATGCCAACATTCTGTACATATGTACAAGTTTGAATTACACAGAGCATAAAACTTTCTAAGTGAGCATATGAAAGGAGAAGTGTAAATCAAACAGTACATCACCACCTAAGATACGCAGTCAACATTTATCTATGAATATCTGAGTGGGTTTTATAAACTGGTTTTTCAGCAGTTGGACTACATGATCATTGTAGGTCCCTTCCAACTGAACTATTCTACTCTATTCTAACTGACTTCTCTCTCATTCATGTTCACTCCTTTCTTCTCCTGAATGGCCACTGTTCTGGAGTTTTTAAAAGAAATTACACATATGAAACAGATTTTCAATGGAGAAATTGCACTCAGTTATCACAGGAGGAAATTACTGAAGCAATGACAAACATCTGACACATCTGCAAGTTTCCCGAATTTGTATTCAATCCGCAAACAGGTAAAAAACCCAGTAAGTAAAAACAAAGCCACAGCAATATTCTTACTAATACTCTTCAAACAGGAAAAGGAGACTAGCTTTCACTTAATTAATTTATTATGTCTTGTGCATCTTAAAACACAAGTGATATTTTAGTTTCATAGCATGCTTGCCTGAACAAAGAATTAATCATCAACATAAGGTCTGGAACGCTTAGTTTAAATGTTGTCTAGGCTCCAATGGTAGCAGGTTATTAAAAGTAAAAATAACTACTACTGGGCAGATTAAAACACTGGCCTCATTCTGAGTGGAATATCCTTCTAAATATCAGCTGCCTTTGAAACTGAAAGATGGCAATGTCTATAAAACTTTACTACAAACTAATCCAGGAGATGAACTGGTAGTTTGTCAACAGTTCGACAAAAATATATAAAACACTGTGCAGAGATATTTTATAGGGAAATGAACAAGATATGTTTTTATATACTTCAGCTTTATGATTTATTGGATGCCTGCTCAGTATAAGTATACAATAAAGGAAAAGGATGTTTCCACTTTAGCAGACTCATGAAGCCAAAATGTATGAAAATAAACTGATCCCTGAAATTCTAGTAAATTTTTGCCTAATAAATATCATTTGCGAAAGATATTTGTCCAAATATTTTTTATTTTGTAGATATTTTTACGCAACCTATTACACTAAAATACCTTATGGATTGCTTAGAATCCATTTAACAATTACATGCTGTATATTATTAAAACATTGCAAACACTGAACCTTCTTTTTAAGGTATATGGTGTTAATGTTACCTGTTGAGTATATGACAGCAAAGGAAACACAGGCTCCACAAAAATCTGAGCAAATGCTGGACACATCAGGAAACCTAGATCCAGTTCACAGATGTGCTTTGCTATCTTGGCCAAGTCACTGATTCAACCCTCTGCTTTGGGTACCAGCAGTTGCTTGTGTGTCAGGTAAGGCAGTGAGGCGGCCGTAAATACATCAGGCCTTATGTAGGGAGGTGGAGAGCTTGTGAATTGCCACCATTAATGGTGGCAATTTTAAGTTCTTCAACATACATTATTTATATTACTTTAAGCAGCTTAAGCTTCAGGTTCAAATGCTCAGTGAAAAAACAACAACATACAGAGTTGCCAAGATTAAGGTTAATTAAGTCTCTGGTAAGATAAAAACCAGTACTGCAAACACCACAAACAACACAAAAGGTTTCCATGAGCATTTATTTGGATTTCTACGTAAGCTCCCTTTGGCAAAGGAAGATACATTTAGTGACCATTCAGTCAATGAGGTCTGTTACTTACATCCTTGTCGAAAGCGTGTTCCAGTAATACACAACCCAAGCATCTTTAACAAAACTGGCATCCCTTCATACACAAAATCTCCATTGTAAGAAGTTGGGTTGGTGGGACTTCTCATTAGGGAAGCAAAAAAGTGCCTGGGTCTTCACAAATTCAAATGAGTGACACAAGAGGTCTGTTTTTACCATATTGGAGGACTGACATGTGAGATTACAAACACTATAGTTTTAATCTTCTGCCATTACTTCTACAAATTCTCCATTGAAGGTCTTGCCTGTAGCAGTTTATGTTTGCATCATCTGCATAGGAAAGTTCATCTGAAAAGCCTTCCTACACAAATAAGAATCACAGCAAGAGAACCAAGGAACAAAACAACACTGTACAGCTCTACAAAGCGATACTGTACAGCTCTGTCCACAGACCACGTGTTTTCCTGATTTGTTAGTCAGCTCAGGCCTAGGTGTGGAACAGACTGCTCAGATTTTCTTGGTTGGCAATGGGTTCTTAAAAATGGAAAGCAAAACATCTGGCTCAGTTCTTGATGGAAGCTAACTTTTCAGGCTCTGAGAATGTCAGCAGCTTTCAGTGCTGGGATGACCCCACTCCTCTCCCAGACAGGCTGTTGAGCACAGCCCTGGCAACTGCCCCTGCTGTGCCTGCTCTACCGCTGAATATCTCATCCTTTTCAGCACAAAATGCAGAGTATAATTGGTTTCTTTCCTGACTGGTGGATGACTTTTTATAATTACCATTACCAGCCTTCTCTGTTGAAATAAATTTTTAAATGCAATATACCTAAAGGTTACAGTAGGTATTAAAATGAATCAAGTCACTAAATAATGGTAGTATATACCACACTTAAAGTAACCATAAGACAATAAACAAATTACAAATTTCTAAGACTCACCGCTGTTATCCTGGATTTCATTCCAGCCCCTGTTATGAATTTTGCATTTTATAGTGTGCAAAATTATAGAGTGATTCAGTTATCTGAGTACATAATCTGAATGGCCTTTCCAAACTGACAGAGGCATAAAACCCTCAAAAAAATCAGTGTACATACTTACCCATGCTGCTGCTGTCATTCTTCCAATTCGCCAGTCAAATGACTGTGTGAAGACTTCAGAGCAGCCAGAGGATTAACTGAAAGAGAACAACAATATGTTCAGTGTAACTCATAAAAAAGCAAACAGATGCAAGAAAACAAATGAAAATAACACTAATTCCATTAATTCAGGCATACTTGCTAGAAAAGTCTAATAAGTATTTCCAGATTAATACTGCCCTCTTCTCATTCATTACACTGAAGGCTCTTTGGTATCAGTTTCCTATTCACAGAGGTCAACAGTATTTCCTAGGACATACCATTCAAATCTTTTCTTTTCTGCTTAGAACTTCATTCACCGTGCCAGCTGAGAATCTGGACCAAAACATCCATTTGCTGGAAATGCATCTAAACCATTTTATGAACGGGTTCAAATACACTCGCTTCCCAAAACACAGAAACTTCTGTTATCTCTAATTTTCTCTTCCTTCACCACTCTTTCCCAATGAAACTTTGCCATTGAAGTATGGAGCTCTAAAGTTCATGCTTATTTTAGTTGCTCAAACGCCATCTCTGGGAGAAAAAAGAAAACCAAAACCAAACCAAAAACACTTGCAAAAAGATTCCAGGCGTGTAATGTAGAAATTGGGGAAGCTTTGCTACCATTTCTATGTGAGGAAGGGAGTGCAATGACAAGTCTTTTTTGTATTGCTGGAATTTAGTGGATAGGCTGCTACTGGTTATAGCTAATCATATATTTAGCAACATTAGCACATAAGGTCAGCAATTAGACTGCTAAGGGAATTGGCATGCATAATCTAGCTACATGTCAGGAGCTATTAACAAAATAATTTAAGATACGAACTATAGAATCACCCAAAATACAGCAAAACGGAATGTGAAAGACAGGAACCCTGACATCAGCCATAACCCAGTGCAGAGAGGACACAAAAGCAACGTAACTGCCTTTGAAGAACAATTGTTTGGGTAATTACGTATTAGCTGCAGAAATGTCATGCACATTCTGTTAAATAAGCCCCCGCTTTCAAAGATGAGCCATAGCCTGGTCTCCCACGAAGCTGAGCGAGTCACAGCCGAGCTTCTAATTGGGAGTAACAAGACAGCAAATTTGCCTTTCTTTTCTCCCAGATCCCCAGGCTCATTCATTGTAATGCAGTTCTCTCCCCGAGGAGCTTCACACTTTGTTATGATTCAGTGTGCAAAATTCACAGGCAAATGATTCACAATTGTGCTGCCTAAACTCTGGAGAGTAAGAATAAAGGGGCTAGTAGGGATGGGACGAGCGTGAGCAAGGCTCTATGTCTATGTGAGCATTCCTCCTCCAAAGAGACTAACACATGAATGCACAAAGCAATTCTTTTTCTCCTCTCTCCACTCCCCGTTGTACCCCTGCAATAACCACGCTGCTCTAGTGCTCTCCCCTAGGATACAAGTATGCTGCCTTTTGAGAAAAAACCTCTCTCGTGACATTCACATCACATGTGACTGTTTTTAACGCTGCTGAAAACTCTTGGTAACAATTCAGTATGTATCTTATGTCTTCCTTCACCAAAGGGTTACAGTCTTACTACAACCAGAAACTGCGTTAGGACTCTTAGTTTACCTGCTTCCTACCTAAACAAAGTCTAAGTGAAGATACTGATTGAATCAAAGCACTCAGTTTCTCTACAGCAGCCTGTAGAGAAAACCCCTCATCACTGAGGCAAAAGTAATTATAGTAAATTATGACCTTATTCTACTGCGATCTTCCTTTTTCTTTCTGGAGTTTCATCATACCCTTGACGATTAGAACATACGTGCTTAAGTTTTAAGTTGCTTATTTTAATAATTGAAATGTTTAGGGTCTTTTAAAGAAAATTTATTTTCTGTCATGGAGAAGCCATAACATTAATGGATATTGGCTTACACTCGTTTGTACAAGGAAATGAAGCTTCTGCAACTTTCATTTTGATTCAACTTTTACAGTTTATTTTATGAGAAGTTTCAAAAGATACGTGTGTGTTAGTTACAGAGATTTGTGTTCTGTATTTGAAAACTCCAATTACACTTTCTAATTAAAAGCCTCAAGTGACAAATTTTAACCCAGTGATCTATAGATATAAAAAGGAACCCAATCAATGTAGTAATGTCATTTTATTGAAGAACCAGAATCCAGTTACCTGATGCAACTTTTGCTACAGACTGAATTTCAGTGCAGAGAATGCAAAATATGTTAAGTTTTAGAAAACATGACAGTAACAAATAAAAAAAAAAAAAAATCAATTTCCTATTTCAAACAGAAAAAATAATGTAGGGTCAGAAACTCATAAAATTCTACTCCTTGGCTTTGTCAGTTGCCTTTCAGAAAAAAAGAAAGCCTACTCAAAACATTCAAATTTTTTCAATATCTTTGTTACTGCCACTGACGCCTACAATCTGAAAATTTTATGGAGTTCACTGATGGGTGGAAAATGTTTTCTAGAAATACCTCTCTCATACTTTCATACCGTTGCTTCCAACAAAACCAATACGGGACAGACACTGAGAAATGTTCCTGAAGCTGCAGGCCGGGCCAGCACCACAGCCAATGCCCGTGAACACGGGTACTGCTGCCTGTTGAAACAAGTTAGCTGCTCATGGTCCTGCCTGGTTTCTCCTCCTAATTCTCCGTATTGAAATAAATTACCTGGCTACGGGCACGCTGCCTCACAGGGAACAGCCCCAGGATCATGCAGCAGGGCCGGCTGCTGCATCGCTGCAAAGGGTTCACTTGAAAATCTCATTAAATTGAGAGGAGGGTTTTGGGGAGGGTGACGGACAGTACATAACTTCTCGTGCTTTCCTTCTTTTCAAGCTCCTCCGTCAGTCTCCCCAGCTCCTATTCCCTATACCACCTCATCCCCCGATACTTTTAGGAATGCAGCACAATATTAGATGGGAAAACCAAACAAATTGCAGCGCTGAAGCACCTACAGGCAGTGGATTCAATTCCTGCATACTAAGCCCTCTACGTTACAGGGTTGTAGTCAGGAAGACGACCACTAAATTAAGTAACACCAAATGAGTGCAACTATCCTACTGGAGCAAGGATCTCAACAGTATAACCAAAATACCAGACCCCACCTGGACAATTAAGTAAGCAGAAAGTACTTGTAGTCCTCCTTGCAAAACACTATGTAGGATAAAACACCTGCTGACACGTCTGCTGCAAGCCTTTTCAGACCTGTCAAGCCTTTTCCACAAGTAGTTTCTAGTGAGCTCTTTTTTTGGTTGCTGGGTTTTTTTAAGAGGATTGTCATTTTTTGGAGCCACCTTCCTAAGCATACCAGATACAGTTACATTTACAGTTCACTTATATGCTTGGTTGTTCTGTTGGGTTTGGTTTTTTTTTTTTGGACAGGTTTCTGGATTACCCATGTTCTCTGTAAATAAGCAAAGCATGCTGAGAACTTCAGTATCTTCAGTATCACATCTACTGCTAAGATGGAAAGACAGCAGAAAATGAAAACATCAGACAAGTTCTCTGGGAGAAATATGCTAAACCTCAAGCACTGTGTAAATGAAACATTAAGACTATTGGTGTCTCAACTAAATACCTACTTACATGCACACCAGGACACATGATTTATCCCTAGTTTCAAGTAACTTTCATTTTTCAGCTCACAAAGAAAAGCCTTTCACATTCATAATACAACACAAAGAGATTAATTATTCAACCTAAAAAAAATCCGACATTTAAGAAAAACAGGCCAAAGGATGTCAGAACATGTTAGTTGTTTTACCAAGGTTCATTAGCCCATCTGAAACAGGATGGTGTGGCTGAATGGCCAGCACCAGGAGCTTCAGAGGAACCTCAAATGGTTTCCTCAAGGCAGCCAAACAATAAACCACACAATAAAATCTCCCTTCTTAAATTGTTAAATTAAAAAGTTTTCAGGCATGCAGTCCAAAGATTATATGAAACTTCCTTTACTGTTTTATATATTATACACAGTATAATATATTATACACAGTTGATGCTCATATAAACTGCTTATATATTTATGAAGGTAATACAAGCGGAACATTATCCAGAGATGACATTTTCATAAAGTCTTCTATGTTTCTGATCCCTCTGACTCTTCTCAACATTTTATATTACGTGGAGCAGATGTCTGAAAATACAGGAGTTTTGCTTACGAACCATGGCACTGAAACACTAAGATTCTTCCAAATATTTTGAGCATTTTAGGCTTTGTGTTTTATTAGTAGTGCTGTCACGCTGGATTTATAATGGGGTATTCTGTCTAGCTTTATGAATAAGCAGACTTTAAAAAAAAAGTCACTAATCTCTTAGTCTCAGTGAAATCTTGAAACAGCTAAAAGTATGTGCTGGGGAAAAATAAGTAATTTCCTTTCAAACAGATGTTAAGTCTCTCATTTAAATGAGTATCTCTACCTCCTGTTGTCATGGGAGAAGGAGCAAATGCAAGGGCCCCCTCTTGGCCTCACCATAACAAATGATAGAGACCTTTTCATATCTGTTCTTATTTACTGCTTCTCCATAGTGAACAGTACCAATCTTTTCACTCTTTCATTAAAAAGTTTTTCCACATCCCTAATCTTGCTTGTTATCCCTCCCTGGTCACTGTACTTTAATCTGGCAGAAAAACTCATTATGAGATCCAAAACTAGAAGAAATGACTTGGGAGTGCACATTTTTATACTATGAGAGCAGACACTTGCACAGCTTACAGAGGGATGTATTATGCTTTCTAGTTTCCACATCACAAATGGGTATTTTTAGAGATAATTTAGTTCAGCATTACCAGATGAGGCACTTTAGCCAGGGCTATAAAGGACATCAGAAAAGATGACTCTAATGATGCCTGAATGTCAAAAATCTGTGGCTTCATCCTCAATCTAAAGCAGTCAGCAGGGAAACCTGCATATGGCATACTTCGCCTCCACCCCAAAATTTGCCTAGCTATTCAGGGCAAAACCGGGATAAAAGTCAAAAAGTTTCCACCTATCTGCAAGAATCTGCAATCTCAACGTGGTGTCTTTCTGGACAAAATCTTACGAAGCAATATGAGGCACCTTGTGCTTTAAAATCTGTTTGATCTTCCTTGCTTCGTTTGTGCACATCCAGAAGAACTGTTCTAAACAAGATGATGCGTAAACATGAAAATTTACAGAGGTAATGACTGGCACGGATGCATCAACCTGCAAATGCCTCAATCTGGGGAAAATACAGAGGATTTTCAGTGCTAGTTTGAGAGAATAAACAGCAGAAGTGAAATCGTTAGAATCAGTATTTCCCAAATGCACAGGTGAGAAAGGAATGGTTCTAAGGTCATCGACCATTGCAGCAGGGGAGGGAGAAGAAAATTAACATTTTGTATAACAAAGAGTTTTTGAGGACTGTTTCGCCATAAGGCAGCTTAGCCCATTTGTGAGATAAGGACAGCCTCTTGCCTTTGAAAAACCTCCTGCTGATAAAACCAAGAGCTGAAATCAAGGGGCTTAAGAGCACACTGAAGTGCTTTACTGAGCAGGGACAGACTTGTGCATGTGCCTAAATGCTTCACAAAACATGTTACCATCGACAGGGACTGAAGATTGCTTAAGTAATAAAGTCCTTTAAAAATCCAGTTAGAAACATCCAAGTAGTACACTGTGGTTATCAGTGAATATATTCAAGATCGGCTCTACAGACGCAGTTCCTCACGTTTCAAGAACCAAACCCAATTCACGGAACTGGAAGAAGGTACAGTCATCAGGTCATATCCTGCATTTTTCAAGATACCTGTTTGTTTTTTTCCCCCACCCCTCTGCTACCATTGAATAGAACCAATGGGTGAAAGGAGGCAGATGTTAGGTCATTTGGGACCTTGGCAGGAAATTCATCATCATCCAAGCGCATTACTTCTCAACCATCTTAACAAGATGGTTTCTATAGCGAAACATAACTGCAGGGGCCAAGACCCAACACGGTATGGTGTTTCCGAACTTGAGGCTTAACCTTCAGTATGCTATCATCCCTCCTGCCAGGTGTTTTGACAACACAAACATTTTGGACACCGGTATCATTAATGATACTTCACACTTAATTAACGTTATGAAAAGCTTAAAGCAGAAAAAAGGTAAGTGCTACTATGATTTCTTTGTTTTCTTTCAAGAAAAGAAAGAGAGCTCTGTATGAACAGTAGCTTCATTACGACAGAGATTACCCACTCTGAATTTGTAAGAAGATTAGAAGATAAACATTAATAAATTAGTCTATATGGGGAAATTAAAAGGACCTATGAATAACACTGCTCTGTATAATTTAACACACAAATCTATCACGCTATTAAGTGAATCTGATTATGTCTGATTTGCAAAACTGCAGAAAGTTAATCAAACCGATTAATAAATGAAGTTGGGCAAAATTATCTGTTCCTAGCTACCTGTTCTGTTATACAAAGTCTGGCATCTCCAGTACTGAAGTGCACAGCTGCCTCCTCCTTCTGCTACAAACATTTCAACTATGTTTACCCATGTTAAATAAAGATGAACATAATGTAAATACCACCAAAAAAAGTAAACTGTGTAATGGGCTAGGTTAAAATACAGCTAGAATACTCCATTCAATTCAGTGGAGTTAAGTCACAGGATTTTTCTGATGTAACCCCAGGTGCTTGAGAAGGGTTATGTAAGACTCTTCAGCATAGCCATTACAGGAGGGGTCAATGGTAATGGTACCTGTAAGTGATCTCTTCAGAGCAGACATTCCTTGAATCACACAAGCTCAGGCATTAACTGACTAAATTCAGGCTAGCAGTAAAACAGACCGTCACGTACCGCCACGTATCCCCAGAAAACTGAGAGAAGTCTTAAGAGAAGAGGATGTTTGTTTTCTTTACAAGGTATTGACTGTTCCAGGCAACAATTAAAGTGTGCATGACTTCAGCAGCAAGGAAAATGAGACTTTTCCATTATCTTTATAATGAATCTAATTTCCTGAACTTGGTTTGTATTTTATCGAATTTATGGACAGGCACAATGGTCAGTGATGCAATCTTCATGCTTCTAAAACTGAAGGAGTTATGCCAGTTACGCCATACTCTTTACTACAGGTTCTTTATTAAGAGTTTCCCTTTCATGGAATTTATTTTCTGCATGAAAGCAAATAGAATCATAGAATGAAATGAAATGCAAACGCAAACCTTGAGGGAAGGAAACAAAATAGGTAAGAAAAATGTCACAGTTTCAGCTGCCATTAGTAATATCCTAGAATCGTAGCACGAGTGTGATCCCTCAAACACTCCAAGCAGGTCCTTTTACTAAGACCCATAGCAACGGAGGGTCTTTAAGCTAGGGCAAAACACTCACATTACAATCTTCTTTCTAAAAGGATGGATTCACCCTCGCACATTTTTGGCATTTCTTCTGATTCAGAACTCCTGTAAACAGATCATCCCTTCAACATGTTCACAAACCAAAGAATTGGAGACTATACAAAAAGGCAAACATCTACCTGCAATTGTCATTGTTATTAGTAGGGACTCATGCTCTTCCAAATGATAGGTACTCTTTACTCAGTACACACATTGCATGCCTTGACATATTAGTATCTGGTAAGTACATACATTTTATCTCTTTCTTTGATGTAACACATATGGACACTGGCCTCTATACTTTTTCTATTACCTATATAAATTCCAATTAAGAAGGTATTGTAGGAGCTCATTTTTACATAAGATTTAATGGCACAATCTGAAAAAGATAGCTACATGCTTATATATATACACACACTTCCCCCCCCCCCCCCCCCCCCCCCCCAAATCAGATCTTTGGCTTTCTAAGAGCCTGTCTACAAAGGCACAGAAGAGATCCTGCTTTGAGAGAAGTCTACTTCAAATGACACTGTCGCCTGTCTGTAGAAAACCTGCCTGGCTTGTTACAGGTGGGTATTGAATGAGTAAGGTGAGGCCAAGAAGGAAAATGGTGTCTTGCTGTCAAGGCAGTTGTTGAATGATGAAAACAGCAGCAGGGGAGGAAGGATTCAAAGATCCTTTTACAAATGAAACTTTTCACTGAGGGCCACAGAGTTCTTAGTGATATGGGTGCTGAAATTGTAAGTGGGCTGCCGCACAAGTGAGTCTCTGCTCCTGCAGAGCTTACTTAAAATATTTATCAGTAACTTTCTCTTGTTAAATTATCCTGGAGACTATTAATATTAGTATTTTTCCCTTGTGCTTTGCATATCAGAAAATTAAATTAATGAAGCACTTCCATTTCATAATTGCTTAGTATCCTAATTTAGCAATCTGCAAACATCTATGAAGAGTACTATAATCTCAGAATATAGCAAATACTGTTTGAGTATTTTAGTAAGAGCCCACTTCCAGCTAATAACAGTCAGTTTAGAGTAATGCTGGTCACTTTTCCTGTGCTAGGCACTCAACAATATGCTAGAGCTATTACAGAAAGCCAAGAAATAGCAGTGAAAAACATCTGTGGCATGTGTAACTGAGGAGTTCTGCAGTGTACCGATCCTCTAAATTATATGCAGGAGTTGTCTATATTATTAGTTAACAGTATCTAGGTTTATAGGTGGTGCTCTGAGGTCACAGGAAACTTTCTCATTATTTGCTCAAAAATGCTGAAGCTGAATGGGAGAGGAGGAGTGAGGCAGGAGGCTGGTCACACTAGTCATGACCTAAACCATAGCCAGGTAGATTGTCTTTTTTTCTTCTTTTCAGTCAAACTAGACAACTTCTTTCTCACATTCTGATAGCATGCCCTATATAAAGTCCTTAGAAAAAGTCTAATCATCACATAAAAATTAAAGCTTTTTGGGATACATACCACATTTTCTCATTACTTAGGCTTTGTACAGTGCTGGCTCAACAAGGCTTAGATCTTTACTAGCATCTTTGAATGTCACAGCAGTACAAACAGAAAATGCAAACATAGTCACTGCCTAAACATTAAGCATGCAAGTAGAAGAATGACCCTGGCAAAATGAAGCCCTATTAGCTATCAGCAGAGATAGGGAAAACCTACTACTCGAATTGAAAGGGTTCAACAGTTCTGAGTATCCCAAAAGTTGCTGGATCCACATAACAAGATGAAAACCTCTAAGCAGAATAGAGCAGGAAACAGATGCAGCAAGATATTGAAATAGATTATCCAGACATAGGAACAGGAGAGAAAGAATTACACCACTAATCTGGAAGTAATGCCAGCAGTGAAACTGAATGAAGGTGAATTGCCCTTATTGAAAGTATTGTTTACAAGCTCTATCATTTTGCCAACTTTGCCTCTGAGGAAAGACGCTCTTTTGTTCTTAATGTTCCTGGGAGAAGGTAAAACACAGATTTCTGGGGATATGACTGCAAAGACTGAGGATAACTCAAAAAATTTTTTAAAACTTACACGTGTAATCATGGACTTGCTGCAGTTTGCAGTAGTAGCTTCACTGGTTTCCGAAGTGTTAAGATTTCATTCAGTGACATGAGAATCCTCACTGATCCCTGAACAGTAAATGCTCTAAACCTGGCAGAAAACCCCATACCCCTTCTCGAAGCAGGAGATCAATCTAGCCATAGACGGGACTACTCTGAGCCAGACTGCCATGCTATGAAGAGCATACAATCAACAACAAAAGCATGCAGGAGCTGGCTGCTGCTGTAGTCATACCCAGCCTACAGAAAGAGGATACGGCCAAGGGTGTTTGCCAGTCTGCCCAGGGTCTTAAAAGGATCTCCTGATACGGATTGCTCAGGTTTCCACATCTGACATAATCTATGCTTCTCTCTCCCTCCCCATTCTGGTAAAGTGTTGCTTATTTAAATACATTTATATATTGTGTGCATAAGCCTAGAGCATAAAGCAAAATCCATTCAGCACCTTTCAACTTAAAGAGTTTCGGAGGACAGGGGAGCCAAGAAATGGAGGAGCGCCCTGCTAGCATCTAGTGAAAAGGAGGAATGATAAACAAAAAGGACAAACTGGCAGGCATTAACATGCTTGTTTTCATGAGTTATTTTACTAAGCTGGAGATATTTATTATAGACAGTGATACAATTACCATAGAGCAGAAAAGAGCTTGCCATTTATGATAATGTATGAAATTATCACTTATCACAAATCACCCACACATGCCCGGGTGAAGGCTCACCCTAATCAAAGCCAATAGCTTCCAGCATCGGGATACGAAAGCAAAGAACCTAGAAAACTGAGGAGGGAGCTTTACGTAAGTGCCTGCTCCAAGGTATGAGCTGGGAGAAGCTGTTACAGGGTCACCAATATGCTAGGAGACTATGTTAGCTCTCAGCGCTACATGCCCTCTTGCTAAGAGCTGAAATAAGAAAAGCTGTTAGCAAGGCTGGTATAGTTAGCTAGAGCAGCGGGTGGCAGGGAGCAACAAGGTATCGCTAAAAAAAAGCAGGTCACCACACAAAAACCGACAGCTTAAATCAGGCCATGCTACCCAGCAAGCTTGAACAATCCCAAGCTGGAGTCAAGCGTTAGCACGGGGGGGAAGAAACCAGCTGGCCTAACACTTGTTTCAGCAGATGAAAGAGCACTGAAAGCGTTATACCCGAGGAATGCAGCAGCGCATGCTGCTCTACCTACCATGTTACAATCATACTGTTGCCCTTCAGTATAAATCTTGCTCGCCAAGCTAATTTAAGCATGCAAGCATGGAAGATTAACTCATTGCCATCAGAAAGTGTGGTTAATTTTCCTCAAGTTTCTAGACAAGAGCTCAGCTAATGCGGTCACAACGGTGACCCTCAATCTGAAACAGGCTTTGGTTGCTGCGCACCAAGCGCTAGCAGAAAGGCCACCCTTTTGAGTACTTTCAGAGCACCCAACCAGCGTTGTTATTTTGCTGGTTTCCAGTTGGAGAGCTGAACTGAGTAATTTTAACAGGGATCCCCGCACACCAAACTTGATTCTGTTGCTGACAGCCAATGCCGAGCAGCAGAATATAAAAGACGAGACTGAGGGAGAGGGCAGAAGACATGTACTTTTTTTTTTCCTTGAGTCTTAAGCCTAACTTTAGAAATCCAGACATTTCTCAGAAGATGGTGACTTGGTGTCACAAACCTCACTGCACATTTTTAAAAGAAGCCTCAGTGCCTGCCTACAGAAGGATGCCACAGCTTTCATCACCGTTATCACTTCTCATCCTTTCCACTCATTTCTGCTTCACCGCTGAGGGAGCTGGTGAATAAATTAGTTCCATTTTCAAAACCAGGCTGTGTCATTTTTCTTGAGTGTTAGTTCCTAATGGTATTTTCCTTTTTGTGATACCACTATCAATTTCAGGCCCAATTCTGAAATCAGAGAAATACAGAGAAGCCCTCTTTACTGAAGTCAGTGAAGCAATAGAGATGTATAATCAGAATCAAGCCCATTAAAGATAGAAGATCAAACTTTGTGTCTTTCCTCTGTGTCTCCTGAATACAAGATACCAGATGGAGGATTTGGAGTGTCTAAAGAAATGCTCTGGTTCAAATGCAGCCCTGACAGAAGCAAAAATCCACCGAGTTTATGGAGCACCAGAGGTCAGTTTTGCTATTGAGACCCACAGATGTGGTTTCCAACCTTCTATTTGCAAATCCCTGGGGTTCACCTGACTGCTTTCAAGGGATTCATAAAACCTGCAAAAGATAGCTGAGGAAAGCAAGCAATGTTTGGGGAGAAGGTGCGGAAGGGTATGTACAAATCAAAACAGGTCAACAATTACTGATTGATTCCATTACCTCATTTTTTCACAATTTATGTAAAGGTAGCAACTACAAGCAACAACTACATATATAAAATATTAATGTATTTTTAAATTATTTATATATATTTTGTATGTATTTTATACATTTAGAGTTATATATATTTATTCTGCTATTGCTTTTTCCTTTGAGGAGGCGGCATATTCCTAACCCATTGGAAAGCAGCGTGGTGGTCATTCAGGGCGAGATCAATGCAGGATTATTACAGTACATAGCTACAAGCAATTCAGCAGTTTGATATTATAAAGCCATGCAGAGTTAAATTAATCCCTAGCCTGGAAAAAATGTTCAGTGCAGTCAGGAGCTGTAGCTTGGAGTCGCTGCTAAATCCTATTCCCCAAAATGCTATTCCCTCCAACTTCAGTGTTTCCACGTGACTTTTTTCCAGATTCACTCTGCCGTATCAGGGATCAACAGTGAGTTTTCAGTTCTGATCCAGTTTATAGTTCAGGCATAACATGGTCAACAAATTAACTGCCAGAGGCCAATACAGAAGCAGAGATCTCCTTCCTCACTTTGGTTTCTGTCAAAGAAATACAGCATGAGGATATTTCCTACTGCAATGTTGTCAGATCGGAGGTCATCAGTAGCAGGTTTTGTATGACTGTGGCATATGCTGCAAGCTGTGTGTAGAGAAATAGCCATGAAATAAGACATAATTTCAAAACTTAACATAGGGCATAAAAGCAGTTTACCAAAACAGTGTTGCTTTGGTTTAGTTCTGTGTGTGTTGTTGGGGTTTTTTTACATAAATATTTCTCAAAAGTTACACGTAAACTTTCCACCACAAGTGGAAATCAGGTTTTTTGAAACTAAATCCATTATTTTACTCTCATAATGAAGCTGGTACCAAATAGGTCTGGCTGGACTAAAGCCTGTCATTTGAAGAAAAGTTGCAATATAATGACATCTACCAACAGCGTTAGTTTTTCTTGGAAGCTACATGGGCCACAAAACTAGTTCAAACCTCCATCACACAGTTCTTCACGTAATTTCATCTGTATTTCTTTGCAGATAAGCAAGCCCAGTAAAAAGTAAATGGAGTGAGGAGTCTGACTCTGCTTTCCTGAGTGAGGACTTTATGCCAATGTTAGTCTAGACCAAAAACTAAAATCTCCAACCCCCTTCAAATACTGATCATGTCTCCTCTGTCACTGACCTTGAGGATGACTCAAATCATTTTTGATGCAATCAATGCTTTTTATGCTGCCAAATGTAATGACAGCATAGCTACAGTGATGATACTTGCTGATGGGTGATGCAGGATTTGATTTGCCAAGACAGGCACATTCCTACCGCACACCAGCCTGCAATCAGAGTAGGTAATATGAGCAAATTCCAGTAAGCTTTCCAAACCACACATGCAGCAAGCAATAGCAGACAGAGGACAAACTCTTAGTGAAACTTTGTTCACAAAACCAATATAAGCCCACAGTCAAAGCTGTGTTACATACTGCAGCTGAAGACTACAAGAGCAGTTTGCCATCCAATCCTGAAACAGACCTAAAAGGCAAAAACCTTCTACACTGATAATATCAACTGAGGCAGTACACACGTGAATCCCCAGAGTTCAGTCACTTCTCACGCTCACTGACTCTTCTGTAGGGGAGCCAAGGTTCACCTCCGCGCACTTTACATACTCGTTTCCAAAAGGTAATGTTGAAATCTGACAAGTTCAAAAGTGAAAACAATCTGAAATGCACACTTTCCTCAGGCTTGATTGTGACTGTCATTACATTGCCAAGAAACTTCAGTTTTAAAGCAGCATAAGCAATGCCAGTTAGAATAATTGCAAAGGTATTAGCAAGGCCACAGACAACTTCTGATGAGTAAAAAGATACTGATATCGACAAAACGGTTATGTTTGTCAGTCACATTTAGACTTTGCTTCTTGTGTAATCCTGCATATATTTAGGCAATCAGCATGTAAAATGGCATGTGACAACGTGTAAGGGAGCATGTGATGGCTTACTGTGACATGCCAGGGTAAAGGCTGCGAAAATGTAGGACTTTTCGAAGTGTTACGTATGCCTTAAGTCTGAACTGCCAAACTTCTTAGTCCTTGGCAACTTTATTTTCTTTAGAATCTCAAAGATGGGTGTTCTGTTATGTATGTCATTTGGTAATTAGAATACTTTCATACAGTTGCCCTTCTCAAAGGTATTATGCAAAAATCTGCATAGCTACTCATGCTACTGTAGTGCACCTGAAAATGCAACTGGTTATCATTCAACAGCATCTTTTTCAGGTAACACTGTGTGGCTGTGGTTATTGACTTCTACAGTCAATACTAAGGAGAAAGGCTTTCCTTGAACTATTACTAAATACTTGTCTAAGTGTCAGTACCATATTAAACGTGTGCCTCGAGAGAAATCCCATTTAATGGTTTGTCTGTAGGTACACTGTTTAAATAGTGGTTTATATGTATTTTCATTCCTTCTATAAGACACTGAACTTTAATTATCAAGCAAACATTTGTTGCTTATAACAGTATTTGAAACAAATGTAAAGAATAAACTGTTGGAGGATTTCAGCAAAAAATTCTAATTAAAGTAAACGAATCAAAATAACTGTGTTTGCCTTATCAAAAGTTGTGTCTTCCCATTTAAAAAAGCTGCCTCATGGGAGACTGTAGAGAAGACAGAGTCAGAGTCGTCTCACAGGTGTGCAGCTAAAGGACAGGGATCAACAGGCACAAGCTATAACAAGGGAATTATCTTTTTTTCACCAGAGAGTGGTCAAACAGTGGAGCAGGGGGCCAGAGCGGCTGTGGAATCTCCAACCTTGGAAATATTCAAAGCTCATCTGGACAAGGTCTTGAGCAACCTGATCTACGTGGACTGCTTTGAGCAAGGGGTTGGACTAGGGACCCCCAGAAGTCTCTTTCAACCTCAATTATTCTTCAATTCTATGATTCTAAATAGAACTGGGAATAGGAATACAGAGAAAGAATATATTGCTTCCTTTATTCCCTTTTCCCGGTAGGCACCTGAAACTAGTCCATAGAAATGGACTGCTTCCTTCCAGAGTAGGTTTGAGTCAAGTTGGAAAACTATTTTCCACCCCAAATATTCTTATAAAATGTACGTATGTGAGGATGGAGGAAAAAAAGGGACAGGACAAAGTCTGTAAATTGTTAGCCTTGAAGTAAGACTGCTTACACAAGACTGCAGCTCCCACTGAAGTGAAATCAGAGGACACAAATGGAAAGAAAATGACTTGGGGAAAAAAATCTGGTGGAAATCTGATGAGAGCAGATTGGTAGTATAAAGAAAACAGTTACATGATAGCTGTTAATAAAAGAGAAAGCCTTTCTGGATTAGTTTTTATACAAGAAAAGAAATTATTCCTCCTCTTATATGACTACAGACAGGTATGAGAGACGGACAAAAGTGTCTGTGAAACACCAACATTTTAAACTGCATTCCCAGTGCAAATTGGAACACTGTTGTCCTAATCAAGCCTGCCTAAGGACCAGCCCTGAAATATCATCAATTGCCTATGAGTAGAAGTGCTTCTCAAGATTTTAAAAGCCCTATTCTTTCAAAAGAGGCTCCAAAATAATGTAGATCTTTTAGAAGTATTTTAGGTGCTCCTGAAATACAGACAGAAGTAATACTTCTTAGCACTACCATTCATACTTAGACAATTTTTTAAAAAGATAAGTGATTTGTAGAAAGAGCTAGAACTTCTCAAATTTAATAACAACAATAATAATAAATTAAAAAAAAAAATATCTCCCCACATCTAATATTGAAAGCTGATAGACTTTGTTAATCCAAAAGCCACCACCCCAAGATAGGTCTAGACCTCTCTGCAGAGCCTTGTTTTTCTTAGTCTTCATGTTTCAACTGATTAAAAATTTCTATAGTTGCTGCTAAAATCAGTACATTTTGTAGTACGTTGTCAGCTGGGAGGAATGCATTATTTAATGGGATGTGAACCTAAGGATTCTTGTGGTTCATGAACCTTAGCATAAATTGCAAGCCAAAGCTAACATTCTTATTCCACCATCTAATATTTTCTTGCTAGTCCCAAACACCACAAATTAAAATACACTCAAAAATCTGCTGCTATAGACACAAAACCAAATACATGCTGTAAAGAACACAGTACGAAGGAAAAAGGCTAAAACCCATCTCTTTGATAAAACATATTCCTTGAGGATAACGCCGTCTTTCCAAAGATGAAGGAATAAGTACAGTACCTATTGACCTGGGGAATGACTGGGAAAAAGTAAACGAAAAGAGAAGGTAGCTTCAGCTTCATTTAAAAATCAGTGCTCTACCTTTGCTGTTTCTGGCATGGAGGAATAAGGACTTCCAGCTTCTCAGAACAACAGAATACAGACTTAAACTCAGGTCAACAGCACATCAGAGATCTTTCTAAAATAAAGACTAAAATAAAGTATTGGGATTTTTAGCTTAGTTTTCCTGAATCCTTCCTCCATCTTCTCTTCCAGCAATTTCTTCTTTTCCCTCTGCTCCTCTCATTTGTCAGCATACTAGATCGAATATAAGCATTAAATATTACTTGCAGGTACGAGGAAAGTATAACTTTAAATAATACAGTTTCTTTCTACAAATATGATGCCTTTCCTATGCCTTCATTTAAAAAAAAAAATAAAAAAAATCAGTATCTGACAGCAAATGAATGAGCTGACAGAACATACGGTCCTGGTCTTAGACAAGAGATGGTGGCAGAATAAGACAAACACCTTCCTCATTAAAGTAACTCTGGCACCATGACTGGATTACTCTTTTCATAAAGGTAATGTTTACTTTCTGTGTAAGGAATCACTGTTCGCACACTCCAAGTAAAGAACCTGACAAGCCACTGTCTGTTTGCCACATCTACCCAGCAATAGACCTCAGCTCACCCGTACTACAGGCACATCAAATAACTCTCAATATAAAAAGAAAGCAACTTTCAGCCCCAGTTGAAATAATATAGCTTAATCCATATACTCTCCCCTGTATAATCTAGCTGAGAACAAACAAACAAAAAATAGCCAGGGAATTGATCTTCTCCTGCTGTTGCTTCTTCAGTGCTATTGTCCTTTTAGCGAGTTTTGTAACACCTCTGGAGACCTGAGCAGCACATTCCTTTTCAGCAAGACCTCTTCAGAAATCAATAGCACCTATTCAAGGGATTTATAGCATGATTCTGCAAAATCCTTTCACAGTGGCTTGCATAACTTGTTAGGGAAACTGTGTGCAGCATTATCTTTACAAGTGCTCTTCTAAGATTTAAAAAAAAAAAAAAAAGTCAATGAAAGGATAGTAGCACAAGTTGCACACAAATATATAATGAACCAATGTAAGATTTTAAGATAATTTTAAGACTGACGAACAGGGGGGAAAATTCTTGTGTCTCTGGCTTCAGGAAAGGTATTGCCACGTAGAGGCAGAATACCACTTTATGTGACTGGGAGTACTGGATTCTTTATTATTTTAAGTTCTATGTTGCTGTATCAGAGGAAGGATGAGAGAACACTAAGATTTCTGATCAATAGCTGTCAGCAAATTCTCAGTGTGATGCAACTGGAAGTGATGAATCTGGTAATAAAACATTTAATAATTTGCTCTACTGAAGAATGAAACATGACTCAAGCACAGCAAAGTCACGGTTAAGCCCCAATTAGAGCAAGTATGTAAATCATCTTTAGTTCATAGCTCCATCTGCAGCACTGGGAAATTTCTTCCCCAGCCCAGTTGTTACTGCTCTGCCTCCCTCTGATTCCTGATAGTACATACAGTAGCTGTTATTTAATGTTCACTGTACAATTGAATGATTCCAATACTTTGAGCACATTAGTTGTGCTTTTAGGTTATCTTTCAGATACATCCAGGTGACACTGCAAAACACAAGCACAGAGGTAGGTGCAATTTCCTCACTGCTGTGAAGACAAGTGATCCAGTGCTGATTTGGGGCACACAAACCACAGGGTAGCTGGTATGAACTATCACAGAGAGTACTGAACAGGCAGCTCTGAACAAAATTCTTCCCTTTTTCCTCAAAACTCTTTCCCCCAGTAACCAAACACAACCAGAGAATTCAGAGACATCCGTTTGCGAAAGTAAAGTACTAAATAACCTGACAGCAAAACCTTTGACAAAACCAAGTTTAGGATTACCTTACACTGATAGCATTGTGTTCTCTACTAGTAAGATTCAGAGAGAAGAAATTCGGTTTCCCCAAAGGCAGTTTGCTTGCAAACAAGACAATGCAGCCGAGTGTGAGAGCATCCCAAGTTTGCCATACCTTTGAGGTGGAGCTGCCCAAATATTTCCATATACGAGCTTCTGAAAGAGGACTGGAAGATTGTTAAACACAGGAAAAGCCAAACTTCACTGTAACAACAGTTCCGGTATTTCATCTTTAAACAGAGAAACTCAAAGTGACCATGAAAGACAGAGAAGTGAAACAAAAGATCTGTACACAATTCTCTGTCTGCTTATTGTGTCCTCAAGACAGGTCCCTGTTTCAAGCCAAATGAGTTATAGGGCAAGGTCTGCCCAGTCCCCTTCGGTCCCCAGGAATTTCTTCCTCCTACTGATGGGACCAAACTCAGTTGGTCCCATCTGAGCTGCAGGCTCCCAGCATGGAGCTGTGGCTCCCTTGCCTGCCACCTATTCCCTTTGAGCAGGATCAGCAGTTCACCAAGGAAAGCTAAGATCTCGCTCTCTCTCGAAGAATTTGCATGTAATTGGGAACCAAGTAAGGGGAAAAAACCAACATCACCTCCCCTTTCCCCCCCAAACCCACCCCAACTGCAACCATTGTCCATCATCTCAAGTATATTTAGCAAGCATTTGGTTTAGAAAACCAAACTACCATTACAGAATATTAACGGAAAGAAGAAAAATCTTTCTTTGAGAAAGAATATTTTAAGTGATATTTAGAGTAAGAAGGCAGTATTTCTGATAGTAGTTTCTTGTGCCCAGTGGCAATACTGATTTAACTTTTCAATCTTTATTGTTCCTCCCCCATCTCATTTGTTAAATTTTACTGATAGAACTAATCATTAATTCACTTCAGATCATTATCTGGAAACTATTTTAATGCAGCAAAAAACCCTCCAGGGGATTGAAAAGCACATTCTTCCAAGAATTTCTCTAATTATGAGAAAAGTAACATGGATAATCAAAGAGACCACTAGCCTGAGATGTTAAAATAACAAATTAGTAGGCTGCATTCAGAAATATACAATATATTGATCTTTGTTCAAGTATTAGCATCCAGGGAACTAAAGCATATGGAAGTAAATCATTATCACTTCTCTTGCAGAATTCTTAAAGAAGGAAAAATGATTAATATTCTTTGTTGCCAAAGTATTTTTAATTATACTTAACATTTTGGGACTATCCCCACATGCATTCATTCCAAAGCACTAGAACTTCACAGTGAAATCTAGTGGAGGTGAAAATTAAAAACAGAGAATTAGACATATAAAGGTACTGAATAACTACTGCATTCTTCTTTCATACTCGGTGTACGCTAACAAAACTGTTACTGGCTATAACTGTTACTGTCTGATACAAAGACTGCACAGACACAGACGGGCATTTCTTAACCTCCCCATATTCCTGGATGGAACAGAAAGGCTTGTATAGAACCGCATGGCAGGAAATAATATTATGGAGATGATTTTAAGGAGACAGAAGAGTGGAGTAATTGCAATTTGTCCCTTAATACTAACACTTGCCTTCACAAAGGAAATCTTTAAAATTCAGTATGTGTTGTATTTGATGGTGTTGAAAATTAACAAACTGTAATAATATATTTGACATGGTCAGGGGTTCAAACAAAACTAAACTACTGGTTACATCGCTTAGTAAACATTCTGTATATATCCAAGAGAATTCACTCATTTGGTTCATTACCTAGTCAACAAAATCCTCAGAGAATGAAATGAGTATAAATAAGAGAACAAATCATGCAAATGTAACATCAGGGAAATGCACACACCTAATTAGTAAATGGAGAGTATTTTTTTAAAGTCATATACAACCAACCATGGTTACCCTCTTTGTTAAATCTTTTTGTTTGCTCAGTTTTGTTTTGGGTACTTTTGTGCAATGAAGTTGAAGTAAGTTATTTAATAAAGATTTTCATAATCTTGATTTTTTTTCTTGTTATGTTTGCTATAGAAAAAAGCAGGAAGATATAACCAATATACCGGAGTTCTGTTCTTTACAGCCAACATTACTCTGGCTACCAGTTAGAGCTATAAAAACACGTGCACACATAGACTCACTGGCTGGCAAGCAGAGCATAGCGACCCAGTCTTTTCTGAGATAATATGATACAAAATAGGTCTTGAAATGAGCTCAAGACATCATCGAGTTTATCTCCCAGCATCAGAAGGAGGGCTGGAACCTCTCCGCTGAAACCGTTAGTGATGTACATTTATCTAGCCTCTTCTTAAAGGCCTCAGGGGATGGAAATACCACAAGTGTCACCGGAAACCTACTCCCAACCTATTCCCATGCTTCAATAATCTTATTACTGGAAAGTACCTAGTCTCTAAATTCACCTTGCTGCTCTGCTTCCAACCATTTATGTACAGCTACTACACAGTTTCCACCTCTGTCCCACACTGTTTTTACAGATGCCACGTTTCCTTAGCTTGCTTATGACACCACCACAGGGAACAGTGTCAGAGCTTTCACTGAAATGGAGCTACAGCATCTTACATTTACTGTTTCTTCAGCAGCCACAAGGTCTATTAACCTGTCATTGTCAGTTGGACATGATTTCATTTTGACAAATCCACATTGGCTGCTACTTACCACTGTATTATTTTTTAGTGCTTGCAAGGCCTGAACATTTGTTCCAGTATTTTTCTGAAAATGGAAGTTAGGCTGGCTACTCTGCCCTGCCCACATCTTTTTTTTTTTCCCCTTCTTTTTCTGCTCTTTCTTTCTCCTCCTTTTTCTATGATAGGGTTCATGCTGACATTCTTCAGCCTTCTAAAACTTCACATATGTTTCTTTTTCTTAAGGGCCTAACTCTAAAATGTGACAATAAAAATCAACTAAAGGAAAATAACAAAACCTAAAAATATCAGTTCCAACCCCCAGCTAACTGCATTTCCTTTAAACAATTCTTCTCTAAGATATATGTCAGCAAGCACCCCTTTTAAAGGGCCTAATACGCAAGCCATCTGGATTAATATTTAAACTACATTAAGCTGCAAGATAACACATCTCTAAGATACCATCTTCTTATGAGGGAAGACGCCTTTCTGTATTTCTTTATGGCAACATCCGTCATAGACAACATGCCATTAGCTCCAATTATATACAACAAACACAGAAATACAGTACTTTATAGTCTATTACTCCCTTTAAACACATATTACAGCTAAAAGAGTTTCTGACAATGCCACTTCCAACTTAAGCATCAGCCATGCTAAATCCTACTTCTAACCCAGATGGCATTTTACATCATACGGTCCTAGAGTCAATTTGATCAGAAAGAGTCCTGCAGTGTCACTAACAAAAGCGATTTATCATTAGCAACAGTGATTCAGTTTCAAGACCCCAGAAGTCACTTGAAATACACACTTATATCCACAAACAATCAAAGATTTTTCTACCTCTATTGTTTCCATTAAAGTGACAGTACCAGACAGCTACAGGAATACTAGAGAGAGTAAAAGCAGAGCAAAATAGTCTCTTGTTAAAAATGACCGACTCGTAATATTACTGCTTCCCATTAGAATGTTTTACATTTTAAAACCAATTTATATTATTTCCACTGATGAGTGCATCACTACAATTGAACATGTTTAAATCACAGTGTTTAAAAATAACTTTTAAAGAATGCAGAAAATAAAGTGGTATTTGTTGGGGTTTTTTTTTAACGGTTGTTTCCCAGCAAAGACAAAGAGATACTAGCCTATACAACTCTCAGAAAACTATTTAAACTCCTGGAGTTTAAGTCAAGTAGTATGCAAACTGCTACACTGTAAGTAGGGAGTTAGCCACAAGGATAAAGTGAACACTGTGTTTCCCTATTTTCAAGCATCCTGTACCCTCTTGCAGTTGACTAGACGCTTGCCCAGGGTAAAGTTTAAAATTTTCTCAAAGCTTTGGAAGAAAAGACTTCAAAGTAACCTACTGCCCTAATGATTTTATTTTTTTTTTTTAATGAAAGAAGCCATTCCAAGACACGAACCAATGTAAAATATTATATTAAATGAGTTTAAAGCCTAACATGTCTCAGGAAAAGGGAAACCTAAACACTCACTAAAAACGCTAATATAAGCAGAGGTGCACAGCAAGTCATTTTCTGCCACAATCTCTGTAAACCAAAACAAGCTTTACAGCTCTGTAAAGATCTTGATTAAGCCATGGGGAACAAGGTGAAGTGTTGTAGTGAAAGTTTAGTTCCTTTGCGCAGTTACACTAATAACAATTTGAAGTGTGCCCCACTGTGCAGAGACAATGCTGCTTTGACAGAACCAAGCATGGAATGTATTAGGTGCTTAGTAAAATGCCAGTCAAAAACAAAGTGACATCTAACTGACAGTTAGGAGATTCAGCTCACTGCTGAATGCTGGGGAATAATGAAACTACATGCAACTTGAGATGGCATATTTTGATTATGAAATGAAAAAAATCCAAAACCCCCCAGAAACTAACATGCCCTGGATAATATCATCTAACATCAATGTAATAAACTAAAAAGGACTTAAGAGACATGTACCAAGGCAGCAAACCACACCAAGACTAGTATTTCAGAGTAATTTGACTGGTCTATCAAATATGATGTTAGGATCCTAGCAAGGCAATGAGCTTCGGAGAAGACAAATTGAAAGGCTCAAAAAATTGATATTATCTCAGAACTTTATTTCTTTCCTATAGTTTCATAACATATGAGAAAGTGAATAACAAAGGACTACTGAAGAAAAGATTTGAAGAGGTAATAAATGCTGAAGATGTATGAGGACACTTGGGTCAGCAAAATGCTTTACTGGTGACCAAAGAAATTTTGATCTATGATGGTTCCATGAAGTTCAGTAAATGATCAGTGATCTGATCGAGGCATTAGTTTCTTCCACTTCTAGCTATGGGTGGAAAAGGAAAATCTACTCATATATATATCCAAATCCTGAAGGCCTCCAACAATAATGAAATTGTTCTACATTGCTTTTCAGAATGGGCTGTTTTCATGCTGAATTTTATGTCCCTCCCCCCAACACACACTCTTTCATCTGTTAAGCTACTAGGAAATAGTTGCACAGACTTTCCTTTTGATGAAAAGCCCCACCTCCATCCAGTATGCTCAAATTCCCTAATAAAAATGGGCCACTTGTAAAGAAGTCAACCCAGAAAGTTTCTGCAGATTACAAGAAACTGAAAAGGGTGATTAAAATGAAGATTGCCATGTTGCCTCTGCACATTAATAAGCCTGTTTGTACAAAGCGTAACATAAAGGATGCATAATGGCATTACTTTCTTCATCATCTTCTCTCTCCTGCCCGCTCACTTTCCTTGCCTCTGACTTTTGTGACACTTTTTAAAATCTAAAGTAGTAACTTACCTATTCCTCTTCCATCTGTGTTCAGTGCTGATGCAGTGCTAGCCAGCACTAACACTTTTTGTCTGCCAACAATACTTTTTATACTGCAGACCTAACTATGCTAGCACAAAGCTCCCAGGTACTGAAAGTAGGGAGCTTTAAGATATGCTATGGAGACAAAATACAGACAGAAAATCCAGGTCCCATTAACTTTGCATTTCTTAAGTCCTGAATTTACATGATGGGTAAAGCACTTGAAAAACAGAAGGGCAGAGACAGGACTGAGTGCTCTGACCCTGTGACTCTTCACTGGTCAATGTGGGGGAAGGAGTTCTTCACACAGCTTTGTAGGAATCACTTATGGCCTAACTTGCCCTGTTAGATGTAGCTCAGAAAAACCTCTCAGGTATTAACCTTTTACTTGGCACAGCAGTTCAGTGTTCTAATCTTCTCTGCCTGTGAAGATGCTAGAGATGGAAGAGAGTAATTTGGCTAAATATTTCCATGAAGGATAAGGGACAAGGTCCAGGGACAATATTTTATCTTAAGCTGGGTGCTGATAATAAATACAGTTTTTGTAAACTCTACAGAAAATATCTTTCCAAAACTTGAATTGAACCAATGAAAACCAGTGCAGGGACCCAGTGCCAATGGAGATTGTCACTGGATAGTTCTGACATCCTCACTGGAGAACATCAGCTTCTATGGGAGGGTTCATTAATTAAATCTAATTTAAATGCTCCAAAACCCCACCAAACTTCTTTTTCAGGTCAGTGATGTAAGTTTCCGCCACCCACAACCTTGACATCAAACCTAACTAGTCAAGAGCAAAAGACAGCCATTACTGCTCTCCTTTAAGAAAGTACAACGCTATTTGTCAGATATTGATGGCTCCGCTCCTCTCCTGGATTTATTTGTTTTAAATCTTACCTTTTTCAGATTGCATCTAACAAAAAGCATTAACAGCACCCCGCAGGTCTACAAAAAACAACATTATTTTTCTAAAGAATACAAGATTACAAATGCATTATAAAACAACCAGGATTCATTAATAAATACTATGGTTAGTCCAAGCTTGTTTTCAAGCAGAAGAAAACACATGACTTGCCAAGATTTTTTAAAAATACTTAGTTAATATTTAATTGTCTACATGAAAGAAACAAAAATTGTCAGTTGGCTGGAGATCCTCAGAGACACTTAGATGCTGGAATCATCACAGAATTATAGATGCTTGAAGACTTGATAGCTTATTACGTAATTTCCCAGGTCAAATGCTAAGACTAGAGGATCTTTCTTCCTCCTCAGCTGCCTAACCTATTGCACAACCATGGCAGATTGCTATTATCCTGCATAGCCAAAACAAAACAAACAAAGCCTAAACCAGCTTCTCTTTTACACAACACACTCTACTAAGCCCTGTACTTCCAACGGGCTTCCCACAATCTGTTGAAAAGGAGCAGAGGTAATACTGTCCCAAAATGAACCAAACTATTTCTCAGTTTTGAAGGCTGATGTTCGCAGCAGTAAATCTCAAAATAACTGGACCGGTAGGAAGCTTTACCAGCTCTGCCACATTTGCTTCCTCCCCTTCTAAGGAGGGCTTTTCCTAAGAGCAAAACAATTCAGTCAGCAAAAAGTCCCACATGCCCTTTTCCAAACCAGAATTTCCCCATACACCACCACTGTCACGGCCTAGCAAGCACGTTGGCTGTCGGTCAGACACACAGACATACGCACAAAGAAAACAGTCTCTGTGACTCAGTTTTCCGGAATGTACACTTGAATCATTTTTTATAAGAAACTACTGTTGAAATACTATGATGAGCAAAGGATCCCCAAGAGACGTTGACTTGGCTTTAAAAATAAAGTTAATTCCGTGTCAAAGCTTGTGTTGGCACAGTGCAGCAACTGTGGAAATAGGAACAGTTGCTAAATTTTAACCTCCAGCTTAATTATCTAAATAAGATTTAATGCATACATGATGAAGACAGTATTATGCACTAACCATTATTCTTTCCTTCTCCTTTTTCAGTGTTCACACTACAGATATTCAACAGTCATGGTATTAACCAACTTGAAAGAACAGTATTGAGGAGAAGATGTTAATAATTAAAAAAAACCCCAACCAACAGACAAAAGAAATATACAATATGATAATGGATTTGAGAAATTTAGCATATTTTCCTGCAGAATTTAAACCCTAAATTTCTCAAAGACACTTCAATATTAGAAGTCATATAAACATAGACAGCTCCTCTAAGTTTATGTGAAGATAAAAGGAAAGTTCAATTTCCAAAAATAAAGTGAACCTCTTTCATTTTCCAGCCCAAGTATTTTCCCCCTTTCTTGAACATTCCAGAGAGCCTTGGGTCCAATGACACGCTGAACTGTCACCAAGAAGGAAGGTATCAAACATGAACTTGACAGGAATAGCTATGGTCTGCCTTGAAAGAAAAAGCATTTACCGAATAGCTAAAAATTAAGACAGGTTCTGCAATTAAAGCAACCATGTATCTTTGAACTGTGCTTTCATCATTTTTGATGAGTTTGTTTTAGAAGCTACAGCCATTACACTTGGCTTAATGTATTTTAGAAAGAGAAAAAAAACTAATCACTTTTGAAGGGTGTTTTCTAATTTAGTTATCAATTGTCATTGAAGTACCTGCATTGGCAGTAACTCCAATGAGCAACTCCTGTTAGTGATGCCCAAGCAATCTCCCTCTCCTCTTCAAACGGGAAACTCTTCTAGAGAATTTGGGATTATGATAGAACCAAACTCTGCCTTCAGTACTTCCTGTAAACTAACTTGCACCTGCACGCAATGCACATTGTAGAGGACATGCAGTGATGTGCCTTCAGTGTAATTCAGGAAAAAAGAAAAAAGGAATACAAGGACTCTTATTTTGGAAACAGGAGTTTTCACTGAAATTCCCATTTTAAACGAAGGTTGGTTGGGTTTGCGGGGGTTTTTTTTGGTGAAAAAATACTTTTTCACTTTGCAAGAAAATTAAGCTTTAGCAAACTACATATAGACCATAGCTGCCTCTAATGGAATCCATAAATTAAAAAGAAGGAAGCTGCCATTCCAAGATTAGCCACAGTAATGAGGGCCATGCAGAACAGCCGCATGGACCAAGCCTGAGAAACACCCATTACTGTAATTAGGAACAATAGCTTTTACAAGCTTACTGTCTTTTTTCCACCAGAGCACCAGTTCATTTGTTCAAGTTTATTATACCTTTAATTATAACAGTTTTTCCCATACCACTTCAACTTTGTAAAATTATCTCATATGGTGGGTGACTGAAATATTTAGTCACAGAGAAAACACCAGCTGAATGAGATCTGGGAATTTATCGCTGTGTAAATGAGGTCATGAAAGCCTCAAGAGCTCCCTGCAGGATGACTTTATAGTAGAACTGCAATTTTGGAATATACATGCGGGCGATAATTCTAAAGCCACAGAACATTAGACCCGAAACACTGACATGGGATTTTGATGGAAGAAGCTGGTGAATGTACTAGAAAATAAACAGAAATAAACTGCATGCAGATCGGCTGTAATTACTCAAGATACCAAGAGAATGTATTTTTGAACAACATTATGACAGAAACATTTGTCTAAAAATGGATACTTATAAACAAACATTTAAACAGCCTTCTTCAGACACCAACTTTTAATACAGTAAAGCTTCAGGTTTGCTTTTACATCTCCAAAAGCTAGCTGGAGTACATGCAATGACTCCACATAAAGCATGAGCTCACAATTATAAAAATATTCTGCTTTTGCTACTGCTGAAGAGTCACAGAATTAATTTCTCAACTTACAGAAATCTCAGCATAAGAAATTCATGCAGCAAGCTATATAACAGATCTGGATTTGTGGGATATCCCAAAGAGAGAGCGCTCATAGATAGGCCCCTCTAATGATGCTTTAGATGGCGAACATCCTTATAACATCTCATTTCCTTCATTGCAGGCAGTGCTGCTTCTGAGACTCAACAAGACTGGGGGAAGATTTCCCGAAGCCATGAAGGGCCTTCCAGGCAAAGCAGCTGGGCCTCTTCTCTGTATCTGAACATGTGGGTTTTTTCCCCTCCATCAAGATGATATGCCTCAATCACACGATTATTTACACTTGTAAGAAAATGAACACAAACCTTCATTCTGCAGCTTCTTTGATCTTAAGGAATCTCTGTCATCTCCTCACTGGTCAAGAAGAAATTGTCCCCAACTGGAACAAATCCTCCACAGGGAAAGTTCATCTCGTTATCTGACAGTAGGCCTCAAATGCCAGCTAAAGTTGCCTTCCAACCTCCCCAGACATGTCCGTGAAAACTTCTGCATCATCCTAATCAAATCACACTCTATGCAGATTAAGATGGTTGACTCTCTAAAAATCTGAGCAGTGTTCTGTTTTAAGGCTTGCTCTTCCCCCACCCCCCACCCCCAGATGATAAGTTTCATCAACGTGGGATAACGTTCCAAGGAAAAGCAGAGAGGTGTAGAGAAATAAAGGATAAAAGCAATACAGTGAAGGAAGAACTGATAGAAAAAAAATGACAGCAGACAAGAAGGCACAAATATATGCCTTCAAATTCCAAACTACACGCTATCACTGGACAGGAGCTCATGACTGCTTTCTTGATGCTGAGCTCAGTCTCTCTCTCTCATAAATATGTTTTCTTCCTGTGTTCATTTTTGCAAGCACACCAAAGCAGCAGACAACATTGTCCTGCTGAAAGCAATCAAACAGAGATAACTAAGCTCCTTTCCTGAACAACACAACAACAAATGCTGGGTGACAGAAATGAATTAATATAGTCTTGAAATACTTGGAATAAGTTACAGACTGCGAGGAGAAAACTAAGCGGGATCTAATTGCTGTCTTCAGCTACCCAGTGGAGAAGACAGAGTTGGACTCTTCTCAGAGGAGGGTAACAGACAAATTGTAGAAAGGGAAATTGTGGCTTGAGCATAAGGAGAAAAAAAAAAAGCCCCCAGTGAGGGCACTAGGACTAGTTTGCCCAGGGGCATAGTGGAGTATCCAACCCTGGAAATATTCAAAACTCAGCTCGACAAAGCCTGGAACAACCAGTCTACCTTTGAAATTAGCCCTGCTCTGAGCAAGAGACTGAACCTCATGACCTTCACAGATCACTAAACCTTAAACTTTGTGACCTGAATGTGATGCTTTGTACTCCTGATGGAGGGCTAGCCCCGGTGTTTACTGTGTTGCATGCAAGTTGCATTAGAGGGAACAAACTCCTATCTTCAGAACAAACTAAGTGGTCCTTCCTGATCAGCATGAGGTTTATACATCTCCTCTCTCTTCCTGTCTTTCTCTCCTCCTCCCTCTTTCTTGCCGTCTCTCTCATGCCCATAATAAGGAAATGAGTTTGCCTCTCAACATCTAGATGTCTTTTCTGTTCTGGGCAGGGAATGTCATTCCTATGGATTACTCCAATTCTTTGTCTCTCTAGCAGAAAGAAATGTTATTGCAATAAATACCAGTACATGTGTTCATTAGTCAAAATGCACAAGGTCATTGAATGAAGTAAACCAATGACTGAGGGACAGAAACTATATATTCTGCTGATGCTGTTTCACTGCTTGCAAAGGAGTCAAAGATGACCAACTATTTTTACGTGAAATCAACGACAATCTCTTAACAGGCAGTAAAAATTTAAAAAAGAATATGAGACACTAACATAAATAAAGGATAGGAGAGATCCTGAAAATACAACTGATCCAAGTCTCAGTTACACTAAGGACTTTTTGACTACCAAATGAACTGAAAACTAGACTCCGAGTCATTAATTGTCTGCTATCATCTAAGAGGTGCCCAAGTCCTCACCGTGTTGCTCCAGATTGGCTGCCATCATCTTCACTTCCACCCTCGCCATTTGCAGCTGCTGTTGAAAGTGCTGCAGCAATTTCAGTGGAACTCCAGTCCTTTGAATGCCCATGCATGTAGTAACTACTTTGGCAAGCCCCCAAAATTTTCCAGAAGTACAAAGTTGACACTGAAATAAAATGCTATGTAACTATTTCTTTATTGGGAAAATCCTGAATGATATTTTAAGGGACAAAACAAGGTAGTCTTACTAATTCGGTGGCATCTTTCCTTCTCCCTCACTTTCTCACTTGATATTAAGGGTTTCCTGAAAAATCTACAGATCCTACGAGGCTGTAACAAAAAAACATGGAGGATTTTCCAGTATATAAACCAAATGTAGTTATTGTCAGTTTGTTCTGAAGACAGACAGACAGACAATAAAACAAGGAAACTCTCCTTCTAGGCATATTACACAAGAAGAGAGACAGGATATTAAAGACAAAAGCTGAAAATTGAAACATCATAGAGGAAAAGCATGGGTTTTTACACTACACATAATTAACCTGAGATGCTCATTGACCTAAAGGATCATAAGGTCAACAGCTTAGTAAGACTTAAAAGGAGGATTAGCCATTTATATAGGCACTAAGAATTTCCATGGTTACTTCTGATAACGTTAAACATTTATAAAGTATATTAATCCTTATGTTTCAGGTATGAGACAGCCACTTGCTGTCAAGGGTTAAGAAGGAACGTGATCACCCTGAGCACCAGGGATACTGGACCAGATGGCCCAACTTTTTATGCTAACTGAAGTGCTGGAACAGACTACATTTCTGCTTTCATTGAAGTCTAGTTCTTCTCAGGGTGTTGTACCTTGGTGAGATGTAAGAGGGCTTGTGAGTGCCACTGACATTGCAAGTTATACTTATGGCAATCAAATGGGAAAATGCACATGCAAAGTACCCAAATGATTGTGTGGACTAGGCTAGAGGAAGGTGAGAATAAAAAGTTATGATTGACAAATTCTTTCTAAACTTGTTTAAAAAAAGGACAAGTTACAAAAGTAAGATGGAAACTTTCTTAGCAAAGACACCAAAGTAACAGACCATGTTGTCTTGATGAGAGCGTTCAAACTGAGAGACAGTGTAAGTGGCTTTCCAGAATAATAAGCCAACAAAAGACACACTGTGGGTGAAATGAATCAACATAATTTTTTAAATCCTTGGAATACATTAAGGACATCTAGAAGCTGACAAAAAGGAAACCGAAACTGAAAATAAAGTTGCAACACAAGGAGACAGGCATTTATCACTCAAATGGAACAATAATACAATGCCTTTCAACTCAGGAGGAATAGTAAACACATTCTCCACAATTAGCAGCAAATGCCACCAAACAGGCATTCATACAGCACAAAAATGTAACTTCCATACTAAGTTGTACAACGAAGAGAATAAAGCTAATTCCTCTAACATCCAAGACCACTAACAAAATTCCCTAGACCTGCATCTGCTTGACAGTAGGAAAATTTCAGCACAAAAGCTGGGCACATTTACTAAGAGAATAACAACAACTGGAAAAAAAACCCATGGCAAAACAAGGCTTGGTGCTTAAGTCTGAACAGTGACATTAGATCTTCTCACTGAGGAAACATACTGCTTCACAAATATATCTGTAAAATCACCTGGAATTCCCTAGATGGAATTAGATTGAAATGTATGTGCATGGAGAGAAACGTTCATTAATCATTCAGCATGACAGAGCATGCATAGATATCATCCTTGGATCTGACCACAGTTTTGGCATAAATGGCAATTTTGGGGGTTCCAGCTGCTGTGGCCGCAGTGTGTGTGTCTATGCTGTCACCACCCACAAGAAGGGCTGGGAAGCCCTCTCGTCCATTCTAAGGGAGGCTGAGGCTGGGCTGGGGAGGAAATTAAATGAGAAACCCTTACATGACTTTGAGGTGGTTTCCAAGTTACAGCTTAAAATATACAAGAAAAAGTGTCATCCAGCACAGCAAAAGATAACCAGCATGAACAAACAAATCAAGAATGAACACCAGCAATATCATCTCCAGATTCACTTTGGAGAGCAAAAGAATACAAGTAAGGAGTCAGTCCGTCAATCTACACATCTCAGCATTGATGTATAAAATAAGTTCTTGCAAAAAAATAATGGCATGTAGAGAAATTTGCTAGCTTATACCAGAATTCATCATGAAAAATTTCCTTACAGCATGATTATATTGTGTATGTGGCCTGGACTGAAGTCCTGCTGAGTTTTCAGCCCATCTCTTTGGACAGAAGAAGCCTACTCTGCGTTCAGACCCCTGCACTGAAACAGAGGAGAGGTATAGCAAATCCACTGTGGCTATTTACAGAGAGGTTGACAAAGTATCTGATAAATACTGTTAGCATTATGCTACAAATTCACTTTATGTTTGTTACAGCTGCTGCCTGAGGCTCTTCAACACACACTGCTGGCTGAATTCAAATGGCCAGTGACTGTCAGTGCAGAGGGAAAGGACAGAATCAAGCAACAAGCCAATGCTGTTTAGGTCAGCAATGGGAGAAAATGGGTGACTCAGGAATTATATTCCATTACTTCCCCCATTATTAGAGACAGCTCCCTAAAGGTTGAAGGTGTCTTTCAGCAATCACTACAACTAATTCTTCTTGTCCTTTCATAGTAATGGTTAGGCTAAATTTCAACTACTGGATCCCATAAAACCATTTAAAGCTCAAGCGAGCCCAGGGAATCACGGCATTAACTTCAGAGGGGCTTGTGCTTTCAAGGCCTGAGCAAGGGTACATTCCAGCTTGGGCTTTAACAGTTTGGACAGGAAGACTGTGCAGATTTGAACCTAAAATTTGAGCCATGCTGCAAATGCAATATAAATATATCCTTTTAAGAGGTCCAATTGTAAAACTCTATATGCATATTATTTATACCTGAACATATGCAAAAGATGGAAATCTACTGGAAGCAATCAAAAATGTCTAAAGACTTTTAAAGAGGAATTTCTGGAAATAGGTGTAAAACTGAATTTTATCATTGATTCCAAGACCTACAACAATCTCTTACCTGCAAGCTTGCTTAGAAATACAAATGAAAATATTGGCATGTATGTTAAACTCATGTCAAAAGTTTCTTTAAAAAAAAAAAAAAATTCTATCATAGGTCTGGTAGTTTCTTTCTGCAAATAACTGTATGGATTAAATCTTGAATTGAAATAGTATTCCAAAGTTACAAAAATGTTTAAAAACAAGTTACATAGAAATTTTCAATGCAGTTCACATATCTTGTCTTCAAATGCAGCTAGTACCAAAAGATACAGGAAATCATGCAGTTTTGAAATGATCTGCTTCCTAAAGATGTTTCTTCTTAATCTCCAATAATTAGAGGTTGGCTAATCTTCAGAAACATGAAATAATTCTCATCTTACATCCCACTACTTAGCCAGGTTAAAAATACATAATGTTACGTATTTCTATTCCTTTACTTCTTTTTCTCAGAACAAAGGGATTTCATCTGATAATAAGTAGTATTAAAAAAAAAAAAAAAAGGAAGATCTACAGTATAATACAAGATACACAAGAGGTGAACTGGCTATAAGTGATAAAAGGCAGATTCTACCCACGGAAGTGGCAAAATAGACAACTTGTGGTGGGCTTCATCTCATCTAATTTTAGATTAACTCAGTATGGGGGTTTACATCTGAATCAGTCTTCTGGATTAACCTTATAGTCAGTGGATACAGACTTTTTTTTTTTTTTTTTTAAAAAAAACCCAAAAACAACCAACCCACAAAACCCACGTCAACCTTGTGAGGTGACTCATACTCTACAGCCTGGCATTTCTGCATGAATCAATAAGAACTGCAGAATGTGGGAGTAAATCACTATCATTTAAAGTCAATTATAAGCTGTACGTTTAAATAGTATTAACATGAAAGTAGAAAAGACTGGTATAAATAATGCAGTCACTGCACCACTCCACCTTCTGCTTAATTCAGAATTTATCCTCATTCACTGTCTTGTTAGATTGGCTGCACTAAAACAAAACCTCCCAAACAGTGACTTTGGAAAGCTACACACATTTCCTTCACTACAGTCACTGACTAAGAAATACTATCTCTACAATGCAACAGGCCTTTTATCAACTATATGATCAGTTGCAGGTCAATTACAAAGTAACTTAAAACAAAATCCTTTGAATTTCTTTGCATAAAAGACACTTTCCCTTTTTGCTCAGCAAAGATTTATGAACTATTGCAAGAAAAATCATTATTATAGTAATTAGGAATCCTCTACGGATTAAAATCTCTGAAAGTCTCTGTAATCCTTCTGAGAGCTAAACATGTTTTCATTGTGTTGCATTAGTATTCTGACTCTTAGGCATGAAAAGAAACCTTTAATCTCCTCATGCTCTAGGGATCCATCATTGTATACTGATACTTAGAATGGTCTCAACCTGTCTAAGCATTTTAAGACGTATTAACGAATAAGATAATCTGATCTTGAACCTTGACTTTTCTTCACTGGTACTTGCAATCAGCACTAGCAGGATAAATCCACATAAAATCTCTACCAAAAAATATACAGGAATATTGCTCTTAATGTCCCCAGACACAATTACACTGAACTTCTGTTTAGGGTCCTCAGGATCACTACATGGGTTCCCTCACAATATTACAGTTCCCATTCTCTGCTCCGCCTGGGGGGAAGCCTATGCAACTATTCATCCAGGTCAGTTTTTCCACTGTATGACTAGTGGTAGTCTCTGCTAACAGAAACCTGGGTTTGGTCCAATAAGTGAAAGCATCTTTTAAAATTTATTACATGTCATACGCTGTATCACAATACTTCACATATAGAGATGGTGACAGCTTCGCTTACACTAACCAGTATTTGAGCTTATTCCTCCAAGGACCACTCCCTGGGACAACTGGGGGTTTCTTTTCCCAAACGTGTTACCTACAGAGAAGACTTAGAATTTAATCTTAAATGGTTAGAAAACCCACTCAGATACGGGCCATGACAAGTAACCGTGTCGATGAAGCCAGTACTTAATTCCTGATATAGAAGCATAACAGCACAATCCAACAGTTGCTCAGGCAGGCAAAGTGCTATCTCAGTGAAAGCCTGCCTATGGACAGTGCAGTCAGTAATACAGTAATTCCCTGGTTTTCTGCATGTCGTACACTGTGGGAAGGAGGTTCGCATACACATCCACACCCTTCAGACTATTGAACATTTCAGCTGGAGGCATGGTCATATCATAAAACCCCTGGGAAAGGGTGTAAAGTGGAAAGAATTAGCCTGAGTGTCAGAATGTACATTACATTAGATGAAGAATGAAAGCAGGGGAAATTTGGCTTCTAGTTGGAAATACTGATTACAGTGTCACACCTAATAATCATCCTTGTTATTGGAAAACTATCAAAATAAGCAGCTTTCCTAGCATTTCTGAGTCAGGTCATTTCCAAGTATCACTGTGTATAACACTACAGGAAAAAAAAATCACTCTTCTGACAATTTAAATCTTTTCCACAGTCTTTGAAGCATCTAAAGAAGATGCAAACAAAATGACATTTAACTACTTCCTGTGAAGGAGAAATTTTTGTTCTCAACTGCTGATATATTGGCACCAGTAACACTGTGACCCACAAAGTCAGTGCAGCACACCCTAGTGTATCTAGTCAGCGTCATCATGCTCCATTCTGGTTGAACACTACAAAAAAAATGTATCAGGGAAATAACTTAAAAAAAGACACATCTTAGGATCCATTCTCAGTATCTGATACACATAGGTGATTTTTACGGACTTTCAGCTGAAGCTATACATATGTATCTGAGGACAGAATTTAACAGCAACAGCAGATCAAAAGAACTAGTTTGAGAAGATTCCTGTGAAGTGATACAAAAGGGAGAGTAAAACAAACAAATATCATCAGCTGGATATCTTTCTTTATGTGGAAGGGTGTAAATACAGAGGCAGTCCTTGAAAGCAACAGCTACCCTAGTGGAGAAGAAGGCTCAAGGACTGTAAAGGAAGCTCATTGAATAATAAGCACCTAACAGAACTGATGGGAAATGCCAGAGTAAATTAAGCAGTCTTCAGGGGTATAAAAGAAAACAAGAAACTTAACAACTTCACATGCATACAAAGCAACTGAACTTGAAAGGGAGATGAAAAAATGAGTAGAATATTCAGTCTCTACAAACAAGCCACAGGCCATCCCACAGAAGCATTTACTTTTTACCTGAAAGCATCAGTCCCGCAAATACCTTCAATGAAACATCTGCAACTAAGAGAAAGAAACTGCAATGGCTCATCCCACCATCCATCCACAATTTCTGCACTTACCTTCCCTGCAGGCCAGGTTGATTCATTGGCTACCCCAGCATAACTGTCTCTTAAAAGATGTAATAGAATAGATTGTTTTGAAAGAAAAATATCTACTAAGAGGAAGATAACAGTAAAAGAAAAATTTGAAAACACAAATATAAAAAGTAGGAAAAGACATCAAAAAAGCAAGGGATAACTGACAGGAGGAGAATAAAATACAGGAGATTCTGGAAGCAGCAGGAGTTACGGGCTTCATTTATGTCTCAGCCAGAGGCTGTTCTGTTCAACCCTGGGCAAAGGCAGAGCTCCGCTGCAGGGATGACTCTGTGCACAGGCACCTCAGCCAGGTACAGAAGTTGCCCCAACCTTCCCTCTCACCTCTTCAGCACAGCCCAGCTGCAAGCACCGATGCAAACACCCAGCTGGCTGCACGCACACTCCCATGTCTGTCCCTCCCACCTTTCCTTCTGCTGTTCCTAACTTGAACAAGTCTACAATCCCTTCCTAATCAAGTGCTGGATTGTCCATTCTTCTGCAAGCATTTTGGGAATAATGAAGGCCTTTTGGCAACTGGGTGGTTTTTTTCTGCCACGTTTTTTGTGAACGGAGTAATTTGAAGGCCTAAATAAATAAGCTTCAGATGTGTCAGGTAGTTTAAGTATGCACCCAAGGTTAAAGGCTGCATTTGAGTAAAAGTCCAGGTTAGTTCCACAGGGAAGTGACAGGACACAATTGGAACTTCCTCCTCTCCTTTTTAAATAAGAGGTAATCTCTTACCCTCCTTAGGTTTCCCAGGGACAAAACTCATTTATTGATGAGTGACATATAGATGTAGGAGAATGGTTTTATACAACACAGAAGATGCACCAAAATACATTGTGGAGGTGCCTATTACATAGAATGAGAAAGCACTGGTTAATAATTAATGTAATAATTAATATAAATAGTTAATAGTGGGCTCAAGTCATGGCCGTAAGTTTTGTTCTTATTCCAGTTGGTCAGACGCTGTATTACACATTTAAAAAAATACTAACAGCCATTTACATTTTGCCTTGTCACTAATCAATCCTATTTAACTTAAAATAGGATTCAGAGAATGCCATCATTTTACTGTGACAGAGTGGTCAGCCATCTAAATAGAATCGATTAACAATATGCTGAAATATAAAAGGCTGCAAATGTTCTCCAATCATCACTATTAACGGTGCAGCAAGATGTAAAACAGACCCATCGACAGCAACACACTGGCAGTAATGAGAGCTTAATGAAAATGCAAACTCTACACTATGTATTGCAATGAATAATTTGGAATTACAAAGTATGACAAATACAGCATGTAAAAAACGTGTTCAACATCCACTTCAACACTCTACTGTGATGATGTGTAACTTTTGTTATAAAGTAGAACTAATAACTTATACAATAGTTATATCACACTGGGAGTCTATGAAAATTTTTATCAGAAATGGCAAGGGCCCAAAACCATAATAACTAAGTAATAACTAAAGTTACTTGATCAACTTATTTTCCATTTACAACTGCATTTCATCTCAGAAGCTTAAGCATGTAACACATGTGGTCTTGGAAGTTTTACTCCTGAAGAAAATTGTAGTTAGGCTGTTTCCTCCCTCTGATGCTGGATTTCTCTACAAGAGTTTTCCAGCTCCCTAGTAACTGTGCTACAACAACCTGCTCCACAGACACATTGCTCCCTCTTCTCCATCTTTTGCCTCTGCTCCTAGTCTGACTTTTCTCTCTGACACCTCATGCTTTTGTCCCTCAAACAGCTTTTCATGTAGAAGACTGAGCACCAAGCCAGTAGCAAAGCAATCGCAAAGCTATAGGATTAGGTGTAAGGCAGAGGATACCTAAGAGTAAGCCAGTAAATGCCACAATTCAGCAACGTGTCATGACCAGGAGGGGAGGCCAGGGTGGACCACAGCATGCAAGCAGAGTCACCAAGAGAAAAACTACAGAACTTCAGCGCAGCGAAATGATACACCAATTTTTTGGCTTGGCTTGGAGTTCAAAACCATATGCATCTTCTCACCTTTAATTTTAATGCAGCCACAGCCATCAGCAGCACGATGTAAGAGAGGACTGACTTGTACTTAAATCTCAGTTGTGTGCAGTAGAATAGACAATTCTCATGTTTCCAGACCAAGAGCCAAATATATTTTCCATGTAAATCTCACTTTTATGAAAGATATAGGCCCACAAATTACATATTTACAGTTATTCCCTTTTCCCTATGTTTCCTCTACGTACAGAGGTTCTCATGAGGCTATGCTATAGCATCAAGTTTTACCACGCCTGGGCATCATCACTCTTCTGTGTGGCAAGAACAACAAACTTCCCTGCCCTTCTGCAAGGAGTCAGCTTTCTAATGCCATCGGACATATAACACCTTCTGTCAGATTTGATTGGACTCTGTTTCTCTCCTAAAATACACTTTCTGGGTGCCAGGATGGCCAACCCACAGCTACAGGTACTTCCTTAAAAAACAGGTTCTTTACGCTGAGTTCTTTGTAATGGCTGAGAAGGTTTCCTGTTCCGTTAACCTTGAATTCAGAATGATACGTACAGGGGGTGCATGCTAGCTGGTCCACTTCATCAACATGAGAACGAGTGTGGCAGCCTTTTGACCAGCATGTCACAAGTTTCTCTAAGAGTTCCCAAATCTCTCAAGACGAGAGAGAGAGAGGGAGAGAGAGATTGATTTAAAAAATACCTGAGAACTTTCCTTTCAGAATCAAACCAGCGTGTTAGACTGGATCTAAACAGAGGAAGAAACAATTTCTTTCTGCTTACAGACATGGAAAGAGCAATGCTAGCACATAATACAAGGGTATGAGCCTTGTTCACTTGAAAAGCACAAAATGATCATCAGTTATGTCTTTCAAAAATGACATTCCAGTCATTTTATTTTCACCTTTCTTGAATACGTACAGTAAGTTCACACAAACATGCAGATACAAATACAAGAATTTCTCTTTGCACAAAAAGGCACGCAGGAAGCTTGCCTCAGAATTCATATTGTCATATCAAAAGGAGGTAGGAACTTGATACACTTGCCATAGATCAGTAGTTTCCAAATTTTTGGAGAGAACACTGTGAACTGTTTTCCATGACTACTTGTCATGGACCACTTGTCATGAACCACTTGCTATCATCATCAAGTTTTTAATGAAAATTACAAGAAATTGGTTTCCCCTGTGGACCAGCTTTGAATTTCTTTGTACAGTCTCAAGGACTGCCCTTTGGGAATGATTATCTTTAATGGTTAGAATAATATAGCAGAGGTGTTCAATATGGGTGTCAAAATTTAGGCAATCAAGTAATCAGCCTGATTTTTCAAAAGGTTATGTACTGACAGCTCATTTTGAAGTTACTTTTGAAAAATGTGGCAATTTCAGGTCAGATCAATGAAAAAATGCCAGTTTATTCCCATGGAAACAGAATAGGTCTTTATTTAGGTACCTGCATTTAGGCGTCTGTGACTGAACATTGTTATCTTATGTGGTTTTTTTTTTTTAGAGACCTACTTGAAGCTCTATTAAATTTATTTTCCAGAAAACTTATTTTTAACAGGCATTTTAAAGAGCAAGCAGTCATTTCAAGGTGTGTCACTGACCCAATTAGTAGTACTCAACCGTGGACATTTTATTTTAAATTACTTAAAAGGGCAGTTTTTTACTTGTCTGTACAGATAAGTATATATATTTTTCAGTTTGCTTGTATCAATTAAAGTGACCTCCATATTGAGTCATGCTCTTGACATACCTCTCCCTGGAACAGTGATCACATTACAGCACAGACATTCCAGCTCCTTCATGTATTTACTTCCACAAGTCCTACTGCAGCAGCCTAATATCAAGCAAGGACCACAGCTGCCTCAACCATTTAAAAGCTACAAGATTATAGAAGTGCATACCTGTAATCATCATGGTATGCATATGATATCTTCTCAGCTGCACATGACCTTAGCAATAAATTATGAAGGGAGCATTTGAAACAGGCTTGGTAAATTGCCTGCACAAAACCACTTCCATTTAATTTCATCTCCTGCCTTTCTAAATGGATTATCAACTGTTTGACACTGTCCAAATCTATTGAGGGATTTTGTTAAAAGGATGAGGGATGCAGTATGGTATAGTCCAAGAAAATAACTAACATTCAATCAAACAAAAGCATCCAAGGCAGAGAACGTAAAATATGCATGACACTTTCTAGAAGTCTCTCTATTGAATGTCTTCACAACTTTCCCTGCCAGTGGACCAGTTTTTCTCTGACACTGCAGTATTCCAAGATCAAAATTGTGTCTACGTATCCTACTCATGACACACAAACTAGCCCCTTAGTTTCAGAATCTTGCCAGGACAGGTTATGACATAGAACTGTTCAAAACAATACAATCTAGCAATAAAATACTACCCATTAAATTCCTTCTAGAGACAGAATACCCTGTACTAAGGTATGACCGGAGGAATAAAACAAAAAAATCTTAAAGTTGTTTAAGACAAAGTAGTTAAAAGTCTTCAGGTATCTCAACAAGACTTCTTACTCTCATTAATCCAGAGACCATATACATTTGAAAAGAAGGTTCCTCTGACAATTGCTACAATTGTCTGTGCTACAGCTGATGTGAATCAGACCGAGCTTCACAAGCCACAGCATATTTGTGAGAGACAGCAGCCTGGCTGCAGAAACAGTCGTCTTTTCCCCATAGCCTAAACCTCTAGTCTAAGTGCACAACAGTTCCCAAAGATGCAGCCCTCCATCAGCATCTGCTCGGTGGGCCAGATAACTCTGCTTCACCTGCCAGTTTTACAATAGACCCAACAGGGTTCACCCAGTTGGCTCCAATCCCTCAGCTGCTCCCTGATCCCAGTGAGATAAGGCTCCCAAAGGCTGTGTGTTTTCCTAGGCTCTTCCCAAGGACAAAGCAGGAAGGCAGATTGGGGCAGTGGGGAGAGACGGAAACATTCATTGTGCTTCAGCTTCTTACCTAGCATAGATCTTCTGTGAGGAAGGAGAACAGGTAGGCCGCTGGGAATTACCTTCCTTAGTTAATTCCTTTTCTGAAAGATTCTACCTGAGCTTCTTCTAAGGAGTTACTCTGTTTCACAGAAGTCAGAGGATGAGAAAGAAAGGAAAAAGGCACTCAGCAAAGAATACAGGCATTGACTTGAAACGCAGAAGTGCAACCTTCAAGACACAAAGTTAACTGCGTGATTTTAAGCTGGGAGGTCGGTTAGACGGAGAGTAAGGCTCCTTTAGAGAGACTAGGGCTCTGCTTGAGGAATATCTAACACAGGTCTGTACCCATCCCTGCTAGGACATGCCACGAAACACTGGCACTCTAAAACATGAGGGAATTTTCAAGTAGCCCAGCAGAAACAGACTTACTATTCTGGTTTGCTGAATAGCTACTAAGGGCTAGCCAGGCCATTATCCTCTCTAGCAGCAGAGCCAGTCAAATTAATATTGGAAACAACGTATTCCTCAGACAAAGTGCTTAGCTCATGATATTTTGCTATTTGAAATATATATATGCTTCATTAAGTTTTTAATGAACATATTTGGGCCAACTCTTGAGAAATGCTGAATATTTTTACCCAGCAATTGCAATTAAAATTCAGTCTGTGTGGTTAGATGATGTGCTATCCATTTCTGCTCCTTGTTGATTGACAGAAATAGTTCCAGAAGAAACTTAGTCAGACAAACAGGTTTAGAAAATGGTAGTACCCTCTTTGGTTCCCTGCCCTTCCAGCCCATCCACTAAACGTTCAAAATTTATTGCTTGGAGATTTTCCTTCAGCTCAGACGCTGACAGAAAATAAGCAGGTATTTGTTGGCTGTTACCATAGCGATAGTAGGCAAGGAATTTTCTGACAGCACAGTCCTTGACATAATGTTGCCTCTTTAGCTCGCTAACAAATGTCTGATTAAACATTCATGTTCCCACAGACATTCAATCCATATGGATAACTGACTTCATAAACACTTGACCCAAATCCTAGTTCATTACGTGGGTGAGGTAAGACTGAGGTGGTGGGGAAAGAACCTGTCACAGCACAGCTTTGCTGCAACAAGGCACGATTCTTATTTGGAAACCAAATGAACAGCAGGAATGAGATCAAGCTCCTATATCTGCACATACTACTTGAGTGAAATACATATTACATTCTTTATGATATATGCACACACAGGTGCACAAAAGGCTGTTGAAATCACCATGTATCACAAGGCCAAATGCCTTTTGGAAATGGTCATAACGATTTCTTTGAATTTAGATGGGCTCTCAGTCCCCTCACTGATCCCCTGCTCCACAAAAGAGACGAAAATCATTCTCTGCTGGAGGCTGCAACACAAAGTGGCAGAATGGGTGCCACTTTTCCGCTTTGAACATCTCAGATAAAGGGATCCTCCTCCTCCTCCTCACCCTCACCCAAAACACTTCCACTGCCCTGCTGCCCCTCCAGGAATTACACAGCTATATCCTGTCCGATCACTATGCACTGCTAAAGCATTTTGCTGGAGAGAGGAACGAAAGCTTTGGCTGGGGAAGTGGAATGACGCATACGGGGTGCTGCCCACTCTCTGCCTCCCAGGCTGGAATGAGGATGCCATACATGTACTTCTGAGGAACACACGGTTGCAAATGAAAGCTGAAGAATGGGGAGAATGTATGGCACTGTGGAAAAGGACCAGGGGCAGCAGCACAGAGAGGGCACAAAACAACTTCTGTAGATACTAACATTGGTGCATCATGACTTCAGGGATTACTGTTGTTGTTGTTGCTGGGTTTTTTGTTGCTTCGTTTTACTATTAGAATCTCATGTTATTGATGTATTACCCTCTGCTAGGAGGGACTGCACAGACTTGCTAGAGAGGCAGCCTAAAGGCTGAATTGAGACCTTGGTTAAGTCACTGAACATGCTCTATTGGCATGCAAAAAATGTTCTCTGCCCTCTTCCACAGTAACAACAAAACATACTTGTTACCACCTTATTTCCCACCCTAAAGCAGAAGTTTAAGCCACACACAAGAACAGTAGAATCTGTTTAAGTACAATTTATCCTATCTTCATGCACATTATCAAGGAATAACTCACAGAATTGGGAGATCCATAGAAGATTTCATCTCATTTTCATCTTCTTTTAATCTCATCTTCATCTTGCTTTAAAGATTCCTTCTGTCCTTCCCTGCTAGAGGTCATGCTAGCAAGCATCGGCTAGTGACACTGTGATGATATATAGGGCTACTAAATCACAAATGTGGCACCTCTACTCCCTAGCACTCTGCTGATGTTGGAGTCTGTGTATTATATTAGCACAGTGTCATCACTCTGGTGATGAATTAGTGTGAAACACCAGCTGAAAGGACTTTCCTGCTTGGCGTACGGCGCTCTCAGCACAGCCTCAGCAGCAGGAGGAACAACTTCTAGAAACATGGCTCATGTAAATATTCATACAACCATTAGCATCAAAAACTAGAGGTTGTTTCTTGTTTGTTGTTTTATGAACAACATTTATTGAAGTCAACTTCTGTGACTGTCAGTGGTCATTCATAGCCCCTGGGAAGCTTTAGAGCAGCATTCATATCGGACTGTTAATATATGATACAGTTGCCCATTTTGACTTGGATTTATGTGAGACTAGACCCAGCATTCAGGCAAATTGAGTCATCATACTGCCTCTAGTCTAACTACAGTTCACAGGAATTTATGCATACAAGTCACATTAGCCTTAAAAGGACTCACAGCTGCAAAACATATTGAAAAACCTGTGTGACAGCCCTCCACCTAGATGACTGTAGGGTAGAACTTTAAAATATATGGTTTTTTCCTTCAAATTGAATTATTTTGCTCTGGATGGAGGTTGGCTTTGAAATGTTTTATCATGCAAATGTCTGGTGTTATCTGTTACAAACCTAAACTTCTCCTCTCCCCTCCAGACTGTCTTTATAAATAAACAAACAGAAGGACTTTGTCTGCTTATATATGAAATCACATAACTTTGCCACTTATTTTGGAAAAGGTTATAATTGAATTCATTTGGTACCAAATTGCTCAAGAACACTGAATAGTTTACAATCACTCATCAATTAAAACTCCCATAATTTTAAAATAAAAATATGGAGCCAGAAATTGAGCACCTCAGAGACACAGCTCAAACCACTGTCAGGTTTACCCACCAGGAGCTACACAAAGTCACAAAATTAATAAGAACATCATCTTTAGCAGCTTTTAGCCATCTGGGGATAGCATAACATGTAGAGATATTTCAAAAGCTGAACTTCAGCCACTTCAGTGACTCTAAAAGAACACTAATTAACTCAGACAAACTTTTGCTTACATTTCAGTTCTACACATATTAAAAAAATGCATATTTTTCTGTTGTGTGTGTTTCTGTCTCAACATTACTTTAAAGATAAGAAAACATTGCACAAAGTGGTTGACTCTGAGCCCACTCCTTCTATGTGTATGTTCTGCCTACAATTATCACTGCCAGTTACATATCCTGGCTTTCACAAGTGTCATTTCTGACTGGTCCTTCACAAGGTTTTCATACCTGTGAGATTTCTGTGCTGGCAGCTGACCCTTTCTTCCCCTGGAACATTTTTGTCCCTGAAGGTCAGAGACTCCATTTGAAGAATTTGTAATGAAAAGACATTTGAAGAATCAACATTTCTTGGTGCTCCAGACAGGCTACTCTCCAGACCTCTTGCTGACAGCTAGTATTAAAATCCTGAGCTGCCTCTCTTGTGTCATGCAATTGAGAGGCAAGGCAGGCTCAACAACCAGTACAAGGAGAAAGAAGCAGTTCTGAAAGCATTAAAAATCCCAGAAAACTCTCAAGAGATTCTGACTATCAATCAAAAAAAAAAAAAAGAGAAGAAAAAGTTTTCAGACAGATCTCAGGCCTGCTAACACAAACATGTGAAAAATGCTAACAATCTGCTAACCCATCATCTGTCAACAAACATGGGTGACAGAACCAGGAGGTGGAAATAAGGGTGAATTTCATGAGACATAGTAATTTGGCAAGTGAAATATGACTTAAACTGTGATGAATACCTATGTCTGCTTCTGCCCTCTTCCTTTCTTGCATTTAGTCACCAATCACAGTCTGAATGCTTATGCTTGTTTTTCTCTTGAACCGTCTTGCAAATACATGGTCAGAATCACAGCAATGAAACACTTGTCTAATTCCTTCTGCGCAAGATGCACCACCTCTGTAATCCTTGCTCACAGAACTAACTCGGCATTTCTACCTAGACATATATTAAAACTTCACTTCTTACACACAAGCTAGGTTTTTTCAAGCACTTACATTACAAGAGTTGAGAGCAAGATACGAAACAAAGATACAACACTGGCCAGACCAACAGGCACAGAAATCTCTCAAGAACACAAAGACAACAAACACCAACTCTGAGAGATGACAGTATTTATATCCTGCTACAGTGCAGTAAACTGAGAAACTCAACACAGTCCTTCCAGTAGGATTGCAGTGGCACGGCATTCTGCCATTCAAAGAAATCAACGGGGGAAGAAAAAAAGACATCAAGCAGCATGGGAAGATGATGAGTGTACAAATTAACTACTTTTAAGCCAACCTAATGGCTAACTGCTGATAAAGGGGTGTCCCCACTACTGCCTCCTTCCCAGCAGCTCCAAACGTACCCCCCTGCAGATTCCTCTGAGCAGTCACTTCCGCTTTTTCCCAGAGATAAGCTTCTGTGAGCCAATCCAACAGAAAAGTAACTGTGCCAAAAATTCCCTTGGTCAGCTTTGCTGGAAGTCAGACAAGCACCAGTGCAAGGAAAAATATTGGGAAACATGTCTACGATGAAATCTGGGCTGCCTGTTCAGTGGCAGCTGTAGTGGTTCCTCAAGGTATACCCAAAGGAAGCAACACACCCGAGACTGTCTTGCACTGTGAGATACATTCTTTCCTAACTGGAGTTATCTTTTCCAGTGCTTTTATCTTCCCTGTTGTTTCACAGGAAACACCTGATGCCTACCAGTTCAGACCACTTCCAACAGGGAAACCTCAATAATCCCACATATGACCAGCAACTTCATACTATCTTCACACACAGCAAGGAGAAAACAAGTCTAAAAGTCAAAACCTGATCGCTCAGTTCCACTGGATGTATGGCAATCCTCATACAAAACTTTCCAAAAACATCAGGACCTACTTTGCCTCAACATTGCAAGAAAGGCCATCATGTTAGTTCTTCTCTGGCACACCCAGCTCACAGTGAACCCATACAGTGATATCCCTGTGAGCTGAAGAGAAAACAAAAAACCCTGAGCCTTGGACATATCCCCACCTCCTGGGTTTCACATACAGCTTTGATTGCAAATATCTATGGGACCATCTACTAGGTTCTCTTTTTGAAAGTCATTCCTCTAGATCTCAAAAAAATGTAGGTCATCCAATTAATCCACTTTCACTGGGCCCCCCAAGCCAGGAAGCAACTTAAAGGTCTGGCCTTCGGTGTCTGTTGCCAATACACTTGCCTTGGCCAGTCTTCTGCCTCCTCCTGTTGTTCTCTAGATCTGCTGATCTGGATGAGAGGCGTCATCATCATCTTCTACCAGATGCTGCTGAAAACCCAGAGGACGAAATGCCAATTTTGCGTTCCTGAACTATTTCACAATTTCCATCCACATGTGCAATAACTTTCTCTACCTGCAGTCAAGAGGTAAGATGGGAATTTCCAACAGCACAGCTTTTGTGAAAGGAATTAACCAGCAGAGATTGAGAATTTCAGCAAGCAGAAAGGCAGCTTCCAGACAAGAGGAGGACAGAAGGTTTTAGGAACAGAACGCAAACTAATTCACAACCAGATATGTGTGTGCACATACTGAGCAAGATGGGGAGAGATGTTAACAGCTTCTCCCAAAGCCACCAAAAAGAACACCTGGGCTGTATCAACTCATATACCTTAAAATATACTTCTGACATAAAATACTAAGGCACTGGGCTGACAGCATCTGAAATGCTGTGGCTGCTCTGTTTACTTGGACAAATTTTTTATTTATATCTCCTCTATCAAGTCATTGTAGGAGGCATTTGTGAATGAATTAACCAATAAAACAAACTCATACTAGTAACTTATTTCTGTATTTACAAGCAAGATAAAGTGTTTAAGGTGCCATCTGAATTAATACTACAGGATTACACAGAAAGATTAAAACAGAAAACAGAAAACATGAGTGTGGAGGAAACAGTTTTGAGAATTTATGAGCCAAGTAATTCTTTTTATCTTAATCAGACTAACTTCAACTATTATTACTTTTCTAGTAAATAGAAACTTCTGTTGATGCTGTACCATAGTGACTGACAGTAAAAATACCTTATGACACAGCACAAAGCTTGTACTGCTGTCTCCAACAGTGCCATTGATAAATATTACCAATGATGGAAGCTGCAGGAGCAGCAGTTTATGCTTTCATCCTTCCCTTCCCAAACAGGGGACCTCAGCATCACAACTCAATCTTTCTTCCCACTGTGCACCCCAAACTTGGGCTCCAGCTTCCTAGCCCGTGTCTTCTCCTATTCTCTTAAGACATGGCTTTGCCTCCTCAGCCTGGGATCCCAACCCCAGATCTTCAGAGCTTTCTCCCTCCTGACTCCCTGCTCCTTCACCTCTATCTCAAGATCTGAACGTGTAATCACTAATACAATGGAAGCCACTGGTTGATAGCAGTTTAGAGACATCACCCTCACAAAGAGGTGTCTAAAATGGGAACAGAGCTATTTTGGAAAATCCAGGCTTAATTATGTTTACTCGGTAATCGGCACCAAAACCTATGAAAATGAAGCATGAGCATTCCTACAGCTCCAAGCACAATTCACCTCCACTGCCAAAGAGGACTTGTGGACACATCTATAACATAAATTCATCATTATTACTGTTAATGCATTTAAATTGCCTTTTATACCCTCAAAGTGGCTCAGCAAAAATAAATCAAACATTAGCATATTTCTTACAATTAGATTCTCATCACATTGCTAATCCTATTCATTCTAGTGAATAGGATTATTTGAATACTCTTAGTTGCATCCTTGTATTGAAAGAGAAACAGGACAAAAGAAATTTTCTGTTAGAATTGGGGAGGCCATACAAAATGTATAATTAAGTATTTCACAACTGCTCACTATAAACAGAAGTAAAAACAAAATGATGGGGGTGCACTTGAAAGTGTTGTCAAAATATGACAGTATTTTAATTAAAGACAAAAAACCATCTGTATGAAGAGAGAGTTGAAGGAAACAATAGTATAACATATTAGGACCAAAAGAAATAGAAGTAAATATATATATTTGCAGCAAATCTTTGACTATAACATGACAAAGTTCTAAAATAATTCAGCAATCTCGTTAACGGATAGCTGCAAAAACTACTCTAATATTCTCAAGTAATTTTCTCTTCCACAAAGACTTTCTATTGGGTCATTTCATTATATATCACTTCATGAGAATTCAATTTTCTGTCTTTGTAAAAATAAGTTCTCACAAGTGCCTCAGACTTGCTGAGCATGCCACATAGGAAGGATCTGCACACAAGATGTAATAAACACATCAGTCCCCATGCACAGGTGCAAACAAACAGCACCTGCACACCAAATCCACAGACACACCACTCTCCTGCTGCTTTCTCCATTGCAAGTGCTGCGTGCAAACAGCAGTGCTGAATTTGTGCCATCAAAATCATTTCAGTGCCTGCGGATTGCCATGTCATGCTTGACTGAGCAAAAGCAAAATTAGATGGCAGAGATAAAGCCAAACAACAAAAAATATTTGAAGCATAACTTACTTTGTGTATAAATCAATAGTTCAAAGTTAGATCTGGTGGGGAAAAATCCATTCTGTGAATCACTATAGAGGTAAAAATTTTGACAGTGAACTTTGGCTGATGTAAATTAATGCAGTGCCATTGTCTTCAACATTTGTAACAGCTTAGGTATAGTTTTAAAAAGAAAATGCATGTCCCTACCTATGTGATTCACCAACAGCACACAGTAGATACCAGAAAAAAAAAAGTACTGCAAGTTTGAAATGCTGGTTCCAGCTAGGAGCGTGGACTATTTGATGTTTAGCATTGCACACAGCTGTGACAGCAGAGCTGGCTGGTCACTCACACATTTTTGTTGAAGTTCACCCTCACCAGTAGAGCATGTGCTGACCACTTAAACCGGTCTTCACAAAAAACTCAAATGCCAAGAGAAGAGACTTATTCTCCAACTACATTAGCAAAAAGGGGTAAAAGGTGTTACATCACCAGCCAAGCTGATCCTTTGTCCAACTTTATTTAGGGACAAAGTCAACGTTTTTCAATCAATCTTCCACCAAAAGTTACATCTGCTTTCCACAGGGCAGTCTGTTCCAAGACAAACAATGCCACTTAAGCTACCTTAACAGAGGAAAGGCATTTCAAATAGGGTCCTGCAGAGTTATATATTGGCCCTACTTCTATTCTAAGTTTTGCCAACAACTTAGATGCTGGAACATAGAATATATTCATAAAACCTATGGATGGCTCCAAGCTGGGACAGACTGTAAACACTTTGGAGTAGAAGAACAGAATTCAAATCATAGATCAGGGAAACAGTCTGAAATTAAAGAGATTAAATTCAATTTAAAACAAAACAAAACAACCAAAAAACCAAAACTCTCAAGAGAATAATCCATTTGGGGGGGAAGAACCAATGCCCAAATATACTAAGGGCTAGACTGCGGATCTCAAAATATGATACAGTAATTATACCACTAACAAAACGCATGCAGAGGAACAACGATAAAGACAATGCTCAGGCTGTGATGCACTAACTGGGTAACTAACTAACTAGACTGGGTACCTATTCACTTGCTCTACTAGGGCCTCAAGAAGCCATTTTAGAGCACCACACTGCCACAAAATGATAAACCAACTGGATAAAGTCCAAAGGGACCATCTAGAATAACAACATGATTAGAAAGCATGATTAGTGACAAAAAAATTAGGATTTTAAAAGAAGACTAAAGATGACTACAGCCCTCTTAAAATACTTAGAAGGTTACAAGAACACTGGTAATCAGTAGTCCTCTATGATGACTATGCTAAGGACAGAGAAAAAGTCTCAATATGCTTAAGTATGACCAAGGAAAACCTTGTTAAACCCAAGTGGTGAATCTCTCAATCAAGAAAAGTGGTGGGACTTCCTTTGCTGTAAGATTTTTAAAAGAGATTACATAAACACCCACCACACAAAAAATCTAGGACAGAGCTTCTCAACCACCGCTTTAGAGACTCCTGGCATCTACAGACATTTTTCAGTGGTCTATGGGTGGTAATCAAGACAGTCAAGCCTGTGAGCAATAAATTCAACTACAATGGAACACACTTCTGTAACAAGAAAATGGCTGCTAGTTGGAAACAGAACACCTGGAAACCCATGGGGCAGCTCATTTCCTGGGGTTGTACTTCTCCTTTTTATTAACAAAAAAGAGCATATCTAAATTCAGAGAAAGAAACTCGGAGCCTTTTGGGCCAGTGAACGCTCCTGATTCTGATGACACCCAGGAGAATTTAACTTTTTACAGCTATTATACAACTGTGCATCAGGAACAAAGATTCACAGGCTGTTAAGCAAGCAGGTACCTTTGTATGGGTTTAGCGTAAGAGGGGATTAAAGTCCATGTTTCTTTGAATAACACAAGGCTTAAATGTTTAGAACATGTTTCTTCTCAAGTCATTTCTACTCTCCACTTTTATCCCACCCCTTCAGTATTTTTAGAAAACATCAAGTCTCAGGACGGAAAATCTTATTTGTCTTCTGTGCCAGTGTAGACACAGGAACTTTAATATGCTCCTTTCTACAGGGAAATGGCTGAGAAAGAGACAAATGGCCCATTCTGATAGAATTACAAACAAAAGCTCAGCTCTTCCACCTGAGGAATTTTCAGCATCTGAAAGTTAAAATATTTAAGCTACAAGACTTTTGAAAAATGAATGCAAACTAGGAATTTTTTATAATATGAAACTTCAGTTAATGTGAACGTGGCATTTATGAACATATAATCCAAGCATAAAAATGGAAGAATGAGGGTCAAGCTGAGGAAAGATCTTGTCTGACTGAAAAGTGGGTAAACAGATACAGATATATCAAGTGGGAGGGATGACAGTGAGGTCATTAGAGCTCTCAGTGTGTAATATTGTTTTTAATCTATACCCACAAAAGATTTATTTTCAACAGTGTAACACTTTTTATGTCTTATAGAAAGACAACGTTCTTCCAGTGTGTTAGCTGAGTTTCCTACCCCACTGCCTCTCCTCTGTATCACACCTTCTCATGTTCTCTCAATGTCCAAGCAAAGTGCCAGAATTTCTTGTTTCAAGTGTTTCCTGTGAAACCTGTGGTTTTTTGGAAACCCTGGAGATTCAGAGGGGACAGAATGAGAAAAATGCCTCAATTACACCATATAAGCAGGAAATCACTGCCATTCTTATGATAAATGGGAGAGAACCAGTCAACACTGTCAGCATGAAAGAACACCTAACTGGCCATGCATAGTTTACATGCTCCCTCTTTCTCACTCCTCACTGCTTAGAAGCATAACTAGCTTTTCTTACTTCTGATTGATCTGGTGTCACTAATTCAAATGGGTATTTGCACTTCTGCAAAGGGAGTATAAATGCAATATGAAATCAGAAGAGTAAATGTTTAACTTGACACTTACTTTGTGCCTGTGTAAGTGGCCAGCTTGAAAGGAATAAAGCAATGGAAAATGCAGTCCTTTCTCTTACAGCATCCAAACTTCTCTTATTATCCAAAAGCCAAAGAGGAAAATCTACCAGTGGTTTTAAAATAACGTAAGGTTTGACAGCCTGTAATTCGCAGCGACTTTCACCTCTCCCAACAACATAGGCTCTTTCCTGTAAGAGGATGCTTCACAATTCTTTTTGTTTCCTAGCAGGGAAGACAGACTTAGTGGCATTTGCACTGTAAAATCTGCTTACTGGGCATTCTCAACGCCAACAGATTCCTTCAGAGAGGAGCCTCATGGGGCCACTTGCTTATGTTTGCCGAGGAACCTGCAGCAGGTCAGAGCTGCCACCAGCTCCAGCTGCCTTCTGCCTCTTCTCCAGAAGTTGCTGCCCTCCTACCCAGTGTCAGCAGAAGGGAATCCTTACCCACAGGACAAATGTTCCACTCATAACTGGGTGACTTTGTGCTCTATCTGCAACCGCAGCTTACATAATAAACTGAGCCATGAGGCCATGCTTCAGTCCCTGCAATCAGAGTACTATTGCCCCTATGCAGGCTGGGGGAACAGCCGGAGGATTCAATAGAAGGCAGCTTTTTGCTATGTATGGTACTACAGATCCCCTACACGGTGACAGATGTGAGAGCATTCACTAAGGAAGGACTTGGGAGCAGACCTTGAAGTGCCAGAGCCTATGTATAGATTCTCCTGCATATACAGCCCTGATGGTCATGAATGTAGTCTGTACTGGATTTTCTTTAGGCCCCCTCAATCTGAAAACACAATCTCGACACAGCACTGAGAAACCAGTGTTCAGCACTGGCACCTCTCACATGATTTCTTGGCTTTGCCTTTGCCATTATTCCGCCTGGAAGATGACAACTACTTCTATGATGTTTATTTATTATGTTTTAGATACCTTAACTGAAGAAGGCAACTTTAATAGTTTTTTTGGTTGGTTTTATGTGTGATACAGCTCCATCTACAGTGAAATGCAGCCTAAACTCAACTAAGAAAATCACAGGTTAGGATGGTACATTTGAGCAGAAGGCTGCTTTCACAAAACAGAACATATTTATCAATTGTCAGAGTACTGTCACATAAAATAGGAATAAGAATCTGTATCTGTTTAACTTTTGACTATTTATTAATTACACTAAAGTACACAGATAAAGCTTCTGTTTTATGAGAGGGATTTGCATTTTGCTAACAAAACCAGCATTTCAGACTTGCAGTGAAACAAAAAAAACCCCACAACCCCAGCAATAACATATTACGTGTTGAAATTTGTTCAGCATACCAATCCGGGAAAGAGTTTCTTTTGTTGGTAGCTTAGCCGAGCTAAAAATTTACTTTCAAAAGAGTAAATCATACAGGTGATAGATTGGCAATGAAGGGAAAAAAAAAAAAAAATCACAGAAAGAAAATTATAGATGGTGTAGTCTAGCAGAATTACAGACAAAAGATTATCCTTCTTCAAAATGTCATTGTGTTCCTTCTCATTTTAATGAGATAATAAGCATATTAAACATATGGACTTAGATAAATGGAGAATAGGGACCAACAATTAAAATACCATATCAGAGATTTTGCTAAAAGATCCTATTATCTTAAATGACTTTCTTATTAGTTATTAATGTTGAGTATCTGGAGAATAGCTTTCAACAAGAATACTGGGTAATACTGAAGACAATGATAGCGAGTGACACTATTGTAATAAAGATCCATTGTAAAAACATACAATCTGATTCCCTGCTGCCTAAAATGACTATAAAAGGTTAAATCCAGTACAAAATGGTTATATAATAATTCTATAGCAAAATAATCAATGTAAGTAACTACTCAGCAGGCACAGCAATAAAAACATAGACCTATAACATGACTTGATACTTTAACAAACCAAACCACATTGATTAAGAGAACTAAAGCTAATCTGGTTTGTCATTTATGGCTCTGGCATAGAGGGAAGAACTGAAAGACAGGAATTTTCTTTCCACTCACATCCACCTTTGTCAAAGGGCTAGAGAATTTGATTATTCCCCTAGGAAGCAGCTCTCAGAGATTGACTGCTGCATAGCACAATCTTCCTGGTTACATCTTATGCTGGACAATATTATCCCATGTTCATTTCCCCTGCTAGTACAGTTCAGCACTTCTCTCTCTCCCTTGGAACACATCTGCAGCCACTTTGAAGAAAAAAAGAGAATCCCTTATGTAGCCCCCCTGCACTCTGATTTCTGATTCGAAGGATGTTAGCAGGTAACAGTCTCTACTCTTAGTTTGCTTGGCTCATGTCTTGCAGATGGGGGAGGTGGGGGGGAGACAGAGAGAATAAGGGTCCCCAAAACTCTGCAGTTTGAAAACTGCACCCAGAGAACCACTCTCTTGCAAGCTTATGATGCACCTTCAGAAAAGTTCCTGTGCCCTTTGTATACGGCTTTGCTTTTTACCATATGCTTAAAGCCACTCCATGAAGCAACATAACCTTCCTGCAATTCTCCTTTAGGTTTTATAATTGTTCTGGAAACTGCAATTGGTATTTATAATTACACATACCAGACATAGCAAGAATAGTGGTAGATTCCATTTCTTTTAAGTTAATAGAGCTAGTGATACAATCATGTCATTACCCAAGTCTGGCTTCAGCGTTACTGTTCTCAGATAGAAAGGGAATTATACTGTCTCTAAGTTATGACCTGTAAAAATGCTACACAATTCTATGCTTGTTTAAACTTTACTGAATGTATTTATACTATATCCAATTTACAGTAGACCTGCATTGATCTCTGAGTATCCTTTGATTAAAAAAAAAAAATTTAAAATTAAATTATTGAGAAATTTAGGGAAAAAAAATCCTTTCTAATTTTTAATACTTTACGTTAAACAACAGATGATTCTCTGATTTTTAGAATCACTAGAGACTTCAAAGATAAAACCATGAAGGCTCCATTGGTTAAGACCTTTGCCTAGGACTTGTAGACATGTTAGAGGTCCTGCTCCATCACAGACTCCTGTGTGACCCTGGTACTACTGGCATCTCTGTGTCTCTGTTCCAGCTCTAACATGAAACCAGCACTCCCTTACTTCAGAGGAAAACGGTGAGGATAAATTTACTGAAGATTCTAAAATTCACATATACTACACTAATTGATGATATTGGACTACATAAGATGAATATGGGTGGTTTGCATGGGCAAGCTCATTTTAGGTCACAGGATCTAAAGGTTACAGGCACTTCCAAGGGTGCAGGACTACAGTAACTTTTCCTAGGAGAGTAAATCAGGATGAAGTGGCACAGGAAACGACAAATCAGCCAGCTTCCAGACACCTGCTGTCAAAAAACAGAGAATACAACCTTGTCTCAACTTGCATGCCCTCAAATTGTGTCCCATTACCTACCACAGATATATCGTATCTCTGAAGAATTTTTGTAGGTTAGAGATAATATTGCTGTATTTCGTTCACACCAACGCAAACATTTGTGAGCAAAATGATCTGATGCACTATACATTTGCAACACTCTCCAAGTATAATTTCGCTTTTCTTGGCTCCTGAAACTGCATGCATTTTTATTTTGGAAAAAAGAGGAAAAAATAAACATAGTTCTCTAGACTACAGAAAAAAAGACCTGTAGGAAAAGGAATTGGAGGCAAAAACGCTTCTGAAGTTCTTGTAGCTTCAGTCTGGACTAGATAACTTCTTTTGCCTTGCAAATTCAAATTACTTTGAAAAAGGTTAATTGTGATTCTTTCCATACTCTCTGGGGTTCCGCTGTTGACGTCAACTGCAAGCTACCAAGTACTCCTCCACAAGCAATTACAAATTGCAATAATGTCTGCTCAGTCTTAGACCAGACTTTATCTACATTTTCATCTTTTTAATTGTACTCTCCACTAATATCAGTTTCCTTTTTAGTTAGAATGCTGTGTTCCTTAGATCTAGACTACATTACAGTTTCATAGTTGGCCCCCCTTCTTCAGTCAGCTGAAAACTATTAAAAAGATAACGAAAAGTAACTAAAGAAAGAAAAAGAAACTAATGTCCAATTTTTCTTTTTTTAAAAGCTATTACTTTTTCATCCAGAATAAAGTGCTGTTTACACACTTCTCAGCATTCTCCCACATTCACACAAGAATTTTCAGAAGATTTTTGTTTCTGCCATTCTTTCATTTGGAGATTTCCTTAGGTTCCTCTACTCCTAATACCACGAGCTGCTGAGGAATTACCTCAAGTCCCTTCACAGGGAGGCTGTTGCACAAGAATAAACTATGAACCTCTGGACAGCCTAGCATAAAAAAAACCCCAAACAATTTCATCTGGCTTATGCCAGTCTGTCACTTAAAGGGCACCCCAGACCCAGAGCGGTAGCTAAAGATCACCATTAACCTTCCAGCAATATGAAGATACATACATGCCCATTATGAGATTAATGCGTATTTTTTCCCTCTGTACCTACTACATGAATTTAAAATTACTTAACACAGAATGTACTTTCCAATTCATTTTCTTCTTTCCCTGTGCTTGTTTAAATCCTCTGACTGTACTTATTGAAAACATCTCTTTTTAAGCCACCTCTTTGAGAAATATTAATGCCCCCACATGTGTCTTATTCAGGACTTTCATTGACCTTGTGACTGAGAAAATCACTTTCTTTCTGTATCAAACAAAAGCAGACTTTTAAAATAACAGATTATCGTATGACAATGTCAGAATATCTTGAATTCCATAAAGGAATGAATAAGGAAGCCTATATAATTTATTTTAATAGGAAGCTTGACAGAGGCTGAAATATTCATTTGTATTAAAAAGAAAATATAAAACTAGCTATACACTAGAATGAACATCTTGGGAAGAAAAGCAGCAGTCTGCCTCTCAACTTACTCTCATTCTCCCATCTGCCATTCTAAGCTCCTGGCAGGTGTCGTCTTTATTAAATCTTCAGGCCTTTACACAACACCTAGTCCTGCATTAGCAGCCCTGTGACAAACTCTTCCCCACGCAGCCATCCTGAGTTATCGTCCAGGCCCACTGGAAGCACTCCTTTGAATAGCTCAAGGTTGAAGTCCGAAAAACTGGCCAAAGGAAGTTAAATTACATAGCTTTCTGATCCAGCCTTTGAACCCAGGCTTTGGCTCAATAATACCATAAATCCAGCTTTAGGGCTCCTTGTAGTTCATCAAAAGTGCCATGGTTGTGTAGAAGTACTGATCTGGAATAAGCTGACCTTCCTGATTGGGTATGAATTCACCCTGCCAGTTCAGATCTGTTAAAAAACTGATGAATGGTTAAGTTAGCACCAACAGGCTTTCTGAAGGATTAAGCATCACCTGCCCACCTGCAGCCAGCGTAACGGAATAAAGCCAGCACAAACTCCATCTTGAGTACTCTGGCTAATCCGAGTACTCTACATGAGGTAGAATGGCTACCACATGCACAACCCTGCTTCTGATCAGATTTCTTTTGCTGGGGGCCCTGCCAGTGCACAGATTCAAATGAATGATCACAGAAATCAGAGAGAGAAACTTCTCAAGGAAAATTCACACAGGGTAAGAAAAATGGTTCTTCTGGACCTCAGCACCCAGGATGTACGTGGGAACAACCTTAATTTGCACTTCAGTTCTTTCGCATCTCACATACAAAGGATAATAATAGTGACAGAAAACTGAAGAAAGATGTATTACATGGCAGCCTGAAAGGCAGAAGCATCATGAGCCCAGGAACTTTCAACATAATTTCTCCCAACAGAATAGTTCACTTGGGACATGATGACCTCTTGGAAGAAAGATTTTTGTCACCGCAGCTGCTGCCCACACAGACTTACTGCTTCCGGAGCCTCTAGAGGATTCAACTCAACAGAAGCTAGAGTAAGATCAAGGCTCGGTTCAAGGTAAGTTAAATCTCAACAGACAGAAGACGTTAATGTGATTTGTTAAAGTTCCTAGCATTCAATTTTCAGGTCATATGCCATATCTTCCTACACTGCACTGTTTAAACAAAATATATTACTGAACTTTAAAAAAAAAAAAATTAAAAATCTATGGCCTAGCTTTTAGACATACTTTTGGGAGTATTCAGATCACTGTAGTATTTTCTTTTCAGTTTTAAATTCTTTGTTTCCTAGAAATAAAACAGTTGTTGACAGGCTCTAAACAGGATGCAGGCAGCAGTCACATTCCAGAGCGAACAGGCACAGGGTCTATCCTTGTGAATAAAGCAGCATTAAATGCAAGTACTCAGCCTCTGCACTAAGCCCACAAAGCACAGGTACAGCCACCACATGCATGAATTTTAAGAGATTAACTATGCATTTTTTCTGTTCACTATTTTCTGCCTGTTATTTTACTGGTTTCTGTACGATGATTTACAAATTGTATGACCTGCACACCTACAGCAAATCAGAGTCAGGCAAGTACATGAATTTCCATACTTAATAATGTATTCTTCATACAAACCAGTCATTTTATTTTTACATGTGCCTGCATGACTACTGCAGAGGAATAAAACAACATCTGTTCACAGCAGTACTGAGGCAAAAGGTGGTTTCCTGAATTTCCTCAGCATTCTGTGGCATGCATGTCCACCAGTTTATACCTGTTATGTGTTATTACAGCCTAAGAAATTCAACACATATATAACCAGTATTGATTATTTCACATATGCTTCATACCACCAACTTCAACAAATAATATTGTCTAATTCCATTAAAATGAGATTTTAAATCATGTCCTTGCTCTTAAATACCTTCTGAAGTACTATAGCAAAATTTTCCTTTCAAATTTATTCTGTGGATCTTTAAACCGCAGGGCAATCGTTTTCCCATATCGCTACCTTCTTCTTCATGCAGAGAATTTCCATTACCATGATTGTACGTTATGAGTATGTTTATGCTATGTATCTGATAGAGGTCTAAGCATTCTTGTGCAGTTTTGTGACCGACTAAGAGGTGCAAAAGAAGGCAGTCTCACTGCCCTGCTCACACCAAGGGCTTCCTCTGCCTCCCTTGCACCAACACTGGCAAACACCTAGACCATGCTGAGCTAGTTCAAGGACCTAAACTAACAAAATACTAATCCCTCCAAAAACCAGCAAATAGTTTCAGTGTAGCAATCCTCAGCAACTGAATCAGGCTTGCACTGCTGTACTCATAAGTGAAAGGAGGGGCAGAGACACAGATCTGGGTTTAAGTCTAGCTATATTATATAATCAAACCACACTTAAAGGGTCCATACTGGCTGCCAATGTTTCCTGTTTAAAATAGCATTATAAATTAGAGTCCTCCTAATCAAAAAAGAATGACATATAGCAAACCACTGTAGACATTTACAAAGAACTTCTAGATGACTGAAAAACAACTGTTGGTCTTCTGTTACAACTGTGTTTTTCAGATTCAGTGCTCTAGAAACTCATCAACAGTGGGCTGATCTCAAAAGCGATGTTTGTGAAAAGAGATCACATCTCTTTTTGGACCCACTAACACAAAAGACATGCCAGTGTTCGGTCACCTAAGCACCCTGTCAGGTGTGGAATAGGAAGAGCAACCTTCAAGTTAAATGCCTGTCGAGAAAATAACTCTAAATTAATTACCTCTCTCAAGTAGAGAATTCTGAGAGAAGCACATTGATATCAGCAGTGAAGCAGGACTGTGTTAGGGTCAGAGATATGCAACTATGGGGAGAAGAGACTGATAGCCAGGGAAATGTCATTAAAGTCAGGAAGGAAAAAACGAATATTAAGTCTATATTGCATCATGTTATTCCGTACATAACTAACAGCAATTCCTCATTAGTATTTCAAGCCTTCTTTAGCAATCAGTAAAGTGTTAATTTTCATTCTCTTCCACACAGTCACAAGGAGGCTAATTTTCATAGAGAGGTTAACAATAAATAATTTAAAACTTTGTCAAGAGTGTATGGGTTTTTTGACTGCCTGTGTAGTCAGTTTGACAACTTTAGAAGCAGGAACAAAGCACTGGCAAGGTTGAGAAATCCTGTGGTTGCACCAAGGAATCAGAAAAAGTGCAAAAGAAGCCTATAATGATATAAAAACAAAGGTACATGAAACAGCCTCAGATCAGCCTATCAAATACATTTATATTGCACAGAAATCCGAGACAAGGCTTGGCTTGCCAGGCTGACGTTGCAAGGCCATGAGGTTTTAGGATGCAGGCTGAATCTAGGAATCTGATGAGAGGGTAACACGTACTGTAAATGTGCCTTTTATATTTTACAGGAAAAAATAAAGGCTCAGGGCTGAATAGTGTTGAATACCTGCTCCTCCCAACAATATTAGTAGAGGCGCTCTCTCAGGATCTGTCATCAAGTCTATAAACTACTGCTACATCACCACTGGAAATGCTGACATATTTTGTACCTGCTTTGAAAGGTATTTTTCCTATGCTGCATGAAGATGGGCTCAGTAGTATAACTACCTTATTGAAATGCTAAGGATTTAGTCTCTACTACCTCTCAAGGCTTTTCATGCAATTGTATTGAGAGCTGGTGCCTTCTGCCAAGTGATTCATGTTTTGTATCGGAACTAATTTCATCCCTTCATAATAATATATGTTTTATATATACAGGATATACACTGACTAGAAGGCAGTGGCATTTCTAGTGTCCCAGGAAGCATATTTTTAAAGATAGTTTCAAATACTCAAAATTAGCCTGTTACTGGAAAAGTAGAGAAAGACTAACCATGTCATGTACTCCTATATTCCGTTTCATTAAAAAATCTTGGGATTTTATTGGAAGACTTCAGCGCCTTCTTAATTGAGAAGGACAATGAGAATGGTTGCATTCTTTTGTACGAGTAGAAATACCATGCTAAGTCTTTCATATCTCTTCATCCTAAACTATGCTTCTCTGAGACGGTATATGTACAAGGATTTCAAGTTTTTTTTACACACAGGCACACATCCCATTTTTTCTATCTATATACCAAATCATTCTTGATTTGCTGTTTCCTAAAGCAGAAGTCTTCTGTCTTTTCACATAGCCTCTGGAAATCATTTTCCCTCCTCCCCCATCTTCTAATACTGTTTCAATCAATTTTAAACTCATTTGCAAGGTGCTTTTGTGGCTTATAAAATCACATGTGCAGAACCTGAATTTTTAAGGGTCTGCAAAATAACAACATCTAAGACAGTAAAATTGGTCACTTGATAAGAAGTTAAGCACAGGCTTGTATTCATTACAACTAATCTTAATCAAAGGCAATAACTTTCCACTATTAACAGAAAATTAAAGATGGGCAACTGACATTGATAAACCACTGCTTAGTTTAAAACTTAATTTAGAAGTATTTTAATGAGGCAAAAGAGAACAGTCTAACTGATTTCCAAGCCAGTCAACCTCAAAGTACCAAAACACCGCATTGGTATGGTGCTTTTTATTAGTTATCTTGGCCATAGCAACTTTACCCTATTTCTCACTGCTCTATACAAAATCCCAGTAAGCAGGTAAACACTGGCAATACAAAAAAGGCCTTACTGGATGATGCAACAACTCCTAATTGTTTCTCGTCTAGCATAGTTCCAAGATTTTGAAATTATATTTATAGGACAAAGTCTATAACTTCATCCAAGAGGACAAGTTCTGAAGCACGTATCCATGTATCTCTGCATTTGTGTATATTATAATATGCATTTACACATTAGATCTAATTCAATGGTAGCAGTGGCTCAGCAGACCACTGTAATGCGTGACACGATTTAAACCATGAATCATTTAAAGAAGTGATCCTGAAAAAAAGAAAGGACTCAAGTAAGGATAAGGGAAGAGAACTACTCTTGGGATAGGAATAACTCACTGTGCAAATACAGGGACAAGTACAACTGGGCAAATAGCAATTCTGTAGAAAACAATCTAATCCATCATAAACTGATATAAATCAGCCTGCTGCAACACTGGGAGGGTCTTCGTAAGTGACTTGTACTTTCCTCTCTGATTTTGCAGGAAGACACTCAAACAGTGTGTCGCTGTATCTCAGCTGGGAGATGTAATTACCAGCAAAGGGACTGTACCTTCTTAAACTGCCTTTGGCAGCTCCTGAATATTTAAGAACTGCTGCTCTGTTTCAGTGCAAAGACGGGGGGGGGGGGGGGGGGGGGGGGGGAAGCAGCAATGTTAAGCTCACCTATTTGCTTTTGGCCCATTTCAGTTCAAGTCATTCACAAGGTAAGAGGTGATAAAGTAATTTTCTAAAAGCTTCTTGACTCTGACCGCTTGAGTACTTTTCAAGCCAGTTCCACTGCAGAATCAAACATGCAACCTGGAATCAGCATTTTGAATTCACCAGTTTGACCTTGCATTTAAGTGGCATAAGAGTATTCATATAGGCTGTAACTGCTCAGAAATGGGTTAAAGTTTGGTAACCTCTGCTTGTGACTATTTCAAACACAGTCTGTCCTCCTTTCAAACCTGTATGACATGAAGCATGGGAATTCAATGCACTGCAACTGCTGGGCCAGTTCACACACACCCAAGTCTCTCTAGGTACGTACTACAACTAGTTTGAAGTTGTACTACATATTGGTCTAGACCTATTGCCTTTTGTATTCCCTTTTTCAAACTATCTTCCCTTTTTGATATATTTCTACATGCTATCACTGGTCCTAAAAAGGATAAAAAAATAGAAATAGTACTTTGAGATATATTGTAAGCTTTGGGAGGAGGTTTCTGAACTGAACATTACATTCTTGTCCCTCAAGCAGTTTCATCCCAACCTAACTATGCATAAAAAAAAATTTTTAGCATGGGTGTTCTCTGCATTAGCTGTAAAAGACTTCTCCAGAGATTCACCATGAAGATTAGCAGTTACTAAGTGACCGACCACAAGTTCATAGGTACTAAATTATGACATCAATACATTTATAGTTAAGACTACAACAGATGCCTTATCCACATTTCGATTCTCTGTGATGTGTATAAGGAGTCAGCACTGTTTCAGCACCTGTGATCCACACACAACATACAGCAAATGGGAAATCCATAAGCCTTGTACTCACCCTACTCAGCTGAACATCCAGGCTTTGGCTCTGCAAATTGCTTAGGCTCCAATCTGGGATGCCAAGTGGCCTCAAATGACTCCTTATTCACCTACGTACGGTTAATTAGCACTAATAACTTCACTGAAGTGATTAAACAGAGACACTAAAAATGAATATTTACATTTACTGTTAGAACTTCCAGGTTTGTTCTTTTAAAAACTACGTTTATATTACATAACATAAATAAAGAGGGAACTGGATATACCTCACTGGGGATGTATCACATATAGCTTTACATATTCTCACCCATCTTTTCTGGGAATTCAGAGCACTCCTTCGTCTGAAGGCATCAAGAGTGAAATAAAACTGTCTGCACAGGCAGAAGACACAAAATATACATAATATACATAAATATATACAAATAAAGCAACATCAAAATAGGTCTGCCAGAATACTTCTGCTTGAACAAAAGCTCTATGCCCCATCTGCCTTGAACTGATACAAACTGCCATTTACAGCATCATGTACTGGACATGCATTAAAACCTTCTGAGTAAGGCTAAAATTAAAAGGGTTCTTAAGGGAAAGAGGGGTTGTGATATGCCAGAATGGCACGTAATTTCTGTAATCACAGAATACTCACTTTGAAGTGTAAGGTAAAAGCTTTTACTTGGATCTGTCCCAACACCATTCAAGTAGACTTACAGTTACAGACAGATTCTGAATTTGTATTTTCTCACAATGTGTATTTTTTTTCTAGCATTTGTATTTTCTTGGTTGGCTTTAATTAACTTCCTTTTATGCTCATAAACTTGGAGAGGATTTTCTCTAAGCTCTTACATCTCTAGCCTATACTAAGGTATTTTAAGCTTTAAACCTCTAGCACATTTAATGGATTTAAACCATTTAAGAAGGAAGGAAAAAGTGCTAGCAAAATGCACCCAAGCTGAACATTTTTGGATGAACTTTCTATTTGACACAATTAACAGTTATTTTAAGATAGCTTAAGAACTCTTGAATGGGTCCAATCGCCACAAAAATGTACTTTGTTTCCCATGGAATAAAATGTGGCAAGCTAGGAAAGAAAAAGATGGGGAGCATGGGGGATGGAACAGAAAGAGCTAATGCGAACCGAAGCATAAAAAGACTGCAGTAAACAGTAACCAAAATGTCTGCTTCAGGGAAGGAGCTTTTTGAGTCCATTAAATTAAGAGGTTGAGCTATAAAAACATGCTGGGAAAAAATGAATATTATAAAGAAAGCAAATCTATAATGAAAGTTAATAGTTATGGGTGAATGTTTGAAAAGAAGCACAGTCATTTAAGAAAAGAGATGCTTCTGTGTGGTACACGGTAGACCTGACTTTAAAAATTCCTCTCTATCTGTATTATTCATATTTCAAAATATTTGTTTTATCTACAGTGACAAAGCAGTTCTCTTCTACTTGCTGTCTAATACATAGAGCATTAATAGTGTAACCTTAAGCATTACCTCCTCCCCTGGAAATATCAGTCTTTCCAGAACATGACAGAAGTAATTCCTGCAGATAACCTTCCCTTTTAATCTAGCAGTTCAGGAGGACTGAAAATATGGTCCCTACCATCTCTCCTTTCTGCTCATCTCCTCATTTTTACCCACACAGAGATCTTAAACTAGATGGAGAAACCTGAATGGTGTTGGTACCAGCTGAATATTTGGCATGACAGACAGAAGTCTTTCCTGCTCCAAGTGGGATAGGAAGAAGATACGTATCTTGAGGATCAACTCAATAGAGATTTGGAGTCCCATTCACCCTTCAAGCAATAGTTCAAGTTCTTTTCCTCCTTTTTCAGGAAGCATTGCTCTCCCTTCTAAGTACACTAAGGCTTGACTCTCTCTCTTCTTACTTTGATATTAATATAGCTGAAGGAGCACAAGCAATACTGAAAAGGAATTTGGCCTTCTATCATTCCTGCTCCCTGAGGTAACCACAGACACAATTCTTGACTTTCATTCATGCATCTATCCTTTAGAAAGGAGCTATCAGTTGGTTTTGTGCTCAGCCATCTGAAGCACCATGAAAAGCACCGTGAGGCGGTTGGACTCGATGATCTTAAAGGTCTTTTCCAACCTAAATTATTCTATGATTCTATGGAAAAAAAAATGTGCACAAGACATCCTCCTAACCTTAGTTTTTAGTATTTATCACCACCAAGATCATTGTAATCAAAATGCTGTGTTACATAAATCGTAATGTCTGATTTAAACTGCCATCTTCTAAAGAAGTGAATTACACAAGTGTTATCTTATTCTTCTAATATTTCTAGGAATTGTGTAATTTACACATTTGTGAATTGTGTAACTTACATAAGTGTTACTCTTGCAAATGCATGCAAAATACACACCCTGTAATTGAGTGGCCTGGTCAGTGCTGACATACAGAAATAACTAAGTGGCTGTGTCAGAGACATGGAATATGGTGATGCTTCTTGTTCGAGCTTTGTGTTTCTGTTATTTGGTAAGTGCTGCCTGTTACAGTAATTCATTTGAACAAATACTTCAGTGGTTAAAATACCACTTCCTCAGATGAGACTTCTTACATTAACATGGTAGTGAGTAGGATGAGATCTCTCTGTATATAATGTGGAATTGAAATGGATTGGTAGAGGATACACACAATTAGTAATCTCTGTTTTTAAATTCTGTGAGTCTGCATCAGTTGTTAAAAGACATGTTAGGATCCCAATTTTAAGAAAAGTCAAAATCACACGTTGTCAGTCTTCCTGATACTCTCAGATATCAGCTGGAATCTAAACAGGTAGCAAGTGCTGACCCACTGTTTTCTGCTGATGCTGGTAGAGCTCCTGCCTTCCAGTGGTACCACATGAAGTCTGTAAGAAGCAAAAAGCCACTGCTCAGAAACCACTGCAGGCTTCGTGACATTCATTTGCAATTACTCAGATAGGAGGCAGATGCTTCAGACTCTGCTCTTGAAATGAGCAGGTGCATCTCAGAGCAAGGTGAGCACTCACAACTGAGAAGCCTATAATCACACAGGGACTGCTGCTTGAAAGGACAAGCTTTAATTTTCAGTCAAGTCTGTGGCTGGCTCTTTACTGTGGAGAGTAGAAGGAAGCAGAATGAACCCCCACTTCTATGGCCTGCCAGCCCTAATTTTGTTTCTCACAGTGACTTTATACTACTTCAGCACTCCCTTCCTTCCTTTCGAAAAGAGGTAGAGACGATGTCATTCTGGCCCTGTTTCAAGTAGATTTTTGAATGGGTCCTGAAAGCTTGCTAGTGTGAAAGCAATATAATTCGCCCTCTGGATATACAGTTAGGGCTTTCAATCAGAAAGATCTGAAAGCTGTAATGTTGTTACTGTATTCTCATTTTAAGATCTCATTTAGCAGACCTATATAATTTTGCTCTGAGTGACCTCTGGGCTGACTCAGCAACCAAAGAAAAACTTTGTCACTGGCCTTCTATGCTGCCACCTACATTTCCTAAATCTGGAAATATAAGCAAGCTGCAAGCACATATAATTTCCACAGTTACTGTGTCAAGTATACACACCAAGAGTACAGGTAAAAGACACAACAAGGAGAACCAAAGAGAAACTGGAGGTAGATGTGGCATCTCCTACATTGACCATAGTTCTGACCCATCCACAGCCCCATCAAAATATTCCTGTTCCCCGATGACCTGATGATGATTAAAGTTTGGACCAGATGATCTTTCAGGGTCCAACCTGGGCTGTTCTATGATTCTATGACCTGGAGACACTCAATACATGGCTGGGTACTCTGGTGTCCTGGGAAAACAAAAAGTCATTCTTGTTCTGAGATTGTTTCTCACCTGCAGGTCCTCACCTGCACAGCAAACAAAGTTTGTTCAAAGGTCTTCCAGACTTTTTAGGTGGCCTGTCACCACCCTCAAGAGTCGTGTTACTTTTTTGCTTTCAAAGATATCTGCAGAGGCATCTAAAATCAGGATATCCAGCCAAAAGAAAGAAAAGATGTGTAAATTAGTGCATTTGCATTGCAGTCTGGACATTTTAATTGGCCTTTTTTATCCATAAGAAGTATTGTTGCAAATTCCACATAGTTCAAAAATCTTGGGCAATGGGTGCAGCGTTTATTTACCATGTCTTGTTTTGTTTGCTTCTATATCAAATCAACAGCCTTTCCTGACATCTCTGTAGCTAGTATCTTCAATTCACATTGCACAGAACTCTGCATCGCCCAGTGATGTTACCTTATTCAAATGGTAACTGTGGGACCAGATGCCTCCAGGAACTGTTCTCAGTGACTGGGCACACAGTGCCTTTTACGAATGCTGAATGAAGCCTCACATTACATGGGCTGCATAATTGCAGAAAAGCAACTGCTGTTTAAGAGAGGCAATTAGTGTGAGCAGTACTTGTACTGCAGTTTTGCAGCACACAGGCAAGTCCGTGTGAGTCCATGTAGCTCTTGCCGCTCTCTTTCCATGTCAACATTCTGTTTCCAGGACTACAGTTACCAGAGGCCCTCAGAAAAGCTGCGTAACTTTCACACTTTACCTGTGTTGGAGAAGTCCCTATGTTCTTAAGATGGGAATCTTTTCACTTATATCATTAGCTATCCCTTGTTATATGGAACGCAGAGTAATATGAACAGCTACAACCGGTTTTACATTCTGTCTTCACAGAAAAACAAGAGTTGTGAGACTGTAACCAAGTTAAGAACACTACTGTAGTCTTCAACACAACGTACCACATACAGACTCTTCCCGGATGTTTAGCTGCTAGCTTGTGCCAACGTGTCTTCACTGTTGTGGTTATCCATAATGATAACCTATGTCTGTACATGTAAAAGATATTTATAAACTACAGCTGTCAAGAGTATGCCTTTTACAGTGCTGCTGAGTAGACACATCCAAATTTCAAGTGTTGAACATGCCCCGCTGACAGCTACCTCACATTCCCTTTCAGCAGTGCTGGCACTTGCACTGCAGCGCTCTGTCTCAAAGCATCGGCGATGTGTCTATTTCCCAACACATAACAGAGGGCACATTTCCCAGCAAAGCCAACATCTTCCAGAAATATCCTGATGCAGCAAGCACTCCTGTCACTCAGTGAGATGCACACACTGTCACACTACTGGACATGCACGTCTCACCTGTGGGGACTCCATTAACTGGAGACATTTGTTGATCTCAAAAGGCCTCTGCTGCCACCACCACAGCACCCAATGTCAGAGGCACACTAGCCTGCCCTCTAAACATCCCATCCTTCCACCTTCAAACGTCCTGGTACTCAAGGCATTCACTCCTCCTAATAGCAACCAGTTTGAAATTGGAAGAGTAACCAGGAAGCTTACCATTTTTTTCATGTTCTCTGGAGGCAAACAGAAGGAAAAATAATCTTAACCTACTGTCTCTAGAGGACAATTCAAATGGAAAAAATATAGCTAAGAAAGAAATGCCGTTTTCCGCAGGTGTCACTGGAAATATTATGCTATTAGAGAAGCTGACAACCTATCTAGACCAGTGTTTTCTGATACCACCAGAGAAGAAAGGTATGTAACAGAAATAGCAGAGGTCCACAGAAGGATAACAAAAATGCCAAAGATATTTAGAGCCCTTCCACATGAATGCATCTGTTTCATTTTGAAATTTTTAAATAGCGAGTTAGCAAAATTGATTAGCCATTCTTAGCCTTCAAACAAAAGCACTAGTGCGACCAATGAAATTAAGATGTAACACCACATGCAGCTGATAAAAAAAAAAATCTTCTTTACAGAGTGCATGATTGAGTTGTGAAATTCTATGCCACAAGTTATAAATGAGATATAAAACACAGCAGAATTTTAAAACACTAAGATACTTCCTTGTTCTGCTATTCTAAATAAAAATATTCACAAAGGACATTCAGAAATAAATCAACAAGGCATCTAGGCTAAGAAAAAGTTCATCAAAAGTCACGTCATTGCATAATTTATATTTTATTTATTTTAATGTATTTGAAACACCTGACACTCTCCTACTGTCACAGAGAAGATCCTGGACTACAGTGACTGATATCAGTCTGATATCAGTCACTGTGCATTCAAAATTTTTTTTACTATTTTATGAGAGTCACAACAATGCCTTATGCTTTTCTCAATAAATACAGAGCTGACATACCCTGGCCCAAAGAATTTGAAAGGACAGAGAAGCGGCAAAACATCAAAAAAAAGGAAGAAATTCTATGCCCCCAAGAAAGATTAATGAGTTACGCAGTGTAGCCAGGCCCTGTAACTAGTCAAAATCTGTGCTATGAGTAGATTTTTCTTGACATATAAATAATCTATTTCATTTTTGTAAATCACATTCATGAAGTGAACAGATACAGTGAACAAACGCAAAGTAAAATGGTACATAACCAACCAACTAGTACACTACTTCACCCAACGACAGACAGACAAACAGAGCAACTGACCTATGGTTGGACAGAAACATTTGTTTTACTGTGAAATGCTGGCTGCTTTGACTTTTACAAGCTTAATTAACCAGCGTGCTGGCACACTCTATTTTGGAGGAACATCTGAAGCACATGTTCTTACAAAAGCAGATTACCAGAAGTTATGTTCAGAAAGTAGTGAGATTGGTTCTAAAAAACAAATGTGTAAATTGTAAAGTGAAACTAACACAAGTTTTAGTGTGGCAAAAGCTTGCTTTTATTTTAGCATACTTTTGCTATGTACACAGGAAGGTAAAAAGCCTCAAGCCCTGCTGCACATATCTACCCACAGACTTCCAGCACACATTGAGCTAGAAAGTCCACTCTCTAGGAAAGCTGAGATTAAAATTCACAGTTGTCCAGGCATTTGTTTATTGGGGTGAGCTTTAAACAAGAAAATTGCAACTGTCCAGACAATCTTTATTTGTCAATGCTCTTCTCTTCAGAGATCAAATAATCCCAAGATCTTACAAGAGTAAGTAGCAAATAATTAATGTACTTGCTTACTATACACCTCAACTTCATTGACTTCCACCCCTTACAGAAAGGGATAACAGCTACTGTCATATTCCCTGTGCACACTGCCATCTGTCAAGTGTTAGCTATTGGCTAACATGGGCTTTCCAAAACTTTATTATCCAGTGCTGCTAATTATCCCTAATGGAAATAAGCAATATAAAGTTTTTTTATTGTTTTTATTTGGACATTACTTCTCTTGAACAGATTTTAAGCTGTGGGCAATGCTGTTCTCTGTTGTTCTATTCTTTTGCTGAGCTCCCACTGGTCCAGTTCTATTGTTAGCAAAGCAAAGCAAAAATACAAGGATCACTGCCTAGACCATTTTATATAGCAAAACACAATTTGCATTTCCTAACAGGAAGTGTATCCAATTACCTCTAGGTTGTCTGTATTGCTGTCTGCTACCAAATAGTTTTATTCTGCTCAGCTCGCCTTTTGGAAATAATTTATAGAAAGCTGTTCACTGAGATTTTGTTGCCAGACATCAGCATTTGTTTCCTCCAGCATTTCCTAATAGTTTATTTAACTCCACCTGGTTTTTGTTTTGTTCTTTCTTTGCCTTCTGTCAACACCCTGGCTTTGATGGGATCCTGCAGAGTTTCCATTACAAATCTAGGAGTAGAGAATAGGATCACTAGACTCTTTACAGGTAGCTATATACAGACCAAGAGAGCAAAGCAGCAACCTGTTACTGCTGTGTAAGCAACTACTCTCTTTGGACAAGCTAGCACTGCAGAAACTTTCACATACATCTGAACATGGTGAACACAAACGTTGCTACTGTGCTTTTTTGCCAGATCCTACCTCTTTTCCTTCTCTTCCGTCCCCACTCAAGTTCTTCAGAAGATAATACCTCACCCTGTAGGATAACTTGAGTCAAAAATGTCACGTATTCTGAAAGGGAATTATAATAATGCATGAGAAAGAATGACCAAGTTATCAGAGAGCTGACGAAGTTCAAGACCAAATCAAACAGAAGTAACCAGCAGGTGTTTTATCTATATATGACCACTTTCTCTTTTTTGGGATAAAACCCAGAGCTTACAGGAGTCAAAGAGGAGAGTTCAAGAGAAACAGAGTTAAGCTTTTACTCTTGCCCACAGTTATGATCTGTATCATAAATACATTATTACGTGAACCTGCTTCTACATTAATATTTAGCACTTCTAATCTTCTCTTACATCTTCGAGCACTTACTACATATTGTCCAAAATATTAATTGTGATGGGATCTTATTTGTTAGCTTTGTCTGGGACAGCATATACACATTGTTGACTAGGGCACCATTCATCAGATTACTAGGGCTTAAGGCAACATTTAAAAATTCAAAAGAACTTAAGTAAAAAAGGCAATAAATGGAAATATAGATAATTAAATGGAAATTAAAATTTAGATTAGAAAAAAACTAATGCAAACTAAAATGTTTTACATAATTTCTCTAATTTGAAAAAACAAGAGAAAGGAATATTGGATACTAGTACTTGTAAATGCAGGAATTACAAACCCCATGCTTATTTTGAATGTGAATAGAGATAAAGAATGGTATCCATTCAGAAAAGAAGTATGGTCAGAAATGGTCAATGAAATAGCGGAATCTAAATAGAAAAAAGATCATATTTCCAGCACGACAAAAATATAGACAGATAGTAATGGATCTGAAAAATAAGCCTGTAGGTTTTGGGGGCTTTTTTGGCAAACACTAATATTTTACTTTCGAACGACAGTACATCAAATTCCGCCCATTCCTCTAATAGGCTTCTGTGTCCTCATTCCCGTTTGTGATATGTTGTTCAAAAGATAAAAAATCTGGCTTTGAGACGTTCCTGTAAATGTTCTCTCACAAAGTACTCCTAAAGTACCTATAAAGGTGCCAAAGGTAACATCTACCTGCAGGAAATAATACATTGGCATCTCATGTTCCATCCTATTTAAGAGTCCAAAAAGTAAAACTTAAAAGCAAAACAGTTTTTCAAGAGAACTTAGAAATTTATTTTGAAAACATGTTCTTTAAAGCAAAGAGAATGAGATCTTAAGATTATAACTGAGATCTGTAAGAAACTGCCAATTCAATACTCCACGAGTCAAAAATGCAAAATGAATTAATTTTTAAAACTCTTAGAAAAGGAAGGATGGCCAAATAGAAATCATAAAGTCAATACTTATGGTTCTGGTCCCCTTACCTCGAGGGAGTACAGCAGAGCTGGAAAAACATGGAAAAGGATGACGAGAACGATCAGAGATAAGAAACTGTTTCTGACCATAGAATGATTAGATTAGCATCCTTCTGCCAGGAAAACAAGAAACTGAGGTGGGAGATGATAGAGGGCTATAAAATCATGTATGGCATAGCAAATTGTCACTGATCACCATCTCTTCTTTCATGTGATTTGGAGGATATTAAGAGTAAACCGGTAGATGTCATTCCTGATTATATTGTCTGAAAAATTGCACCAGGATGAGTTAGTGAACTGAAGATCATCATCACGTCTCCAATTTTAAATTAATGGGATCTGTATAGTTAACTCCCTGTATACCTTAATGAAAATTGCCCCATAGCATGCAATAAACCTCAAGAACTCTCACTCCTTACCTCTAGTAACAACTGTCAATAACTGGACAATGGCACATACTTCTAATAGGCATTTAACCCAAGAAGAAAGAAGACAAGCAGAAGATGCAAATAAATTAAATTCCTGGGAATTTACCTTTATTTTTCAGACTGTATTCCGAATCTTACAATTCTTAAATCTGAACAGCCTGATGGCAGATTACATGCCTCCAGTACGGTAAAGAAAAGTGTCCCAAAGTTCAACTCTCAAACATAATTTTCAGATATAAGCGTCCAAATGTCTAGCAATTATATCTAGCATTTTGCAGAAGGAGTAGGAAGAGCAAACCTTATTAGAAGACTCTTGACTGCATTGAACATCCTATCAAAACCACTCAGCCTGGGTCAGTGGTTTTCTTGTTGAACAGTTATTCTATAGGAGTACAGTAACATCAGGTCCGTGGCCAGTGAAGCTCTCCACCCCTACAGGTGCATTGTCTGCTAAAACACAAAGATGTCAGCTTCAGTAATACTGGATACTCAGGTATTCAAAGGCAGATCTTTAACCGCCTGGTACAGCCAGCCTTTGACATCAGATTTCCTAACAGAAGCCACGCTATTCCGAACAGTTTAACCTCTAAAGGACTTTCTCATTGACCATATTAATCTCACCAGCTGAGATGTAAGTACACTGAAGGTTCAGAAGAAAATTTTAATTAAATATTTTTTCATCAAAGTACTAATCTGCTGAAACTAAAGCTACCTGCAGGATTTGGGCTATTTGGGATATACAGCTTGCTCCAAAAGAAGTGAAAGCTTGAAGAAATTTTCTGAAAATGCCACAATATCTGCCACAGAAGTGCCCCTATTCCCAAATCAGAGCACTCAACCAGAATTTCTTTAGGTATGTGCCTGACAGATCAAACTCACTATTTTTCAGGATCTGACCCTGGATACATGGAGGAAGGGAAACTGCAAGCAAGACAGATTACATCATTTCAAACGGCAAGCTGAGGCCCTTGAACATGGAGAAAGTCCTCTGCTGTGCCGAAGGTGAAGAAAAATTAATGGTCTTAAGTCGAGTTCTGTGATCTCTTCCCATCTACTTTAAGACCTATTTAGAAAAGGAGTTTCACTGCAGCTTAAGCTTTAAAGGTCGATTCCTCACATAACCTTAGCTTGAGGCTTGGAGTGGTTTAGTTCAGCTTTGAGTTGAGTGAAGGAACATCATTTCAATTTCTTACTGCCTAAAGAGCCCCATTATCAGATTAAATGCAAAATATAAACAGCAGCATTCTACTGTATGCTGACTTGACTTACACTTTGTGAAAATTCAGAAAGGCAGAAATCAAATGAATATGCAGGGACCTATTAGGAAAGAAAGAACATAAAAGAAATTATTTGTGATCCCCATTTTCTGTACTTAGCATCTTACAACGGTAACTGGATTTTTAACCTCAAAATTGTGACGTGAGGAAGGGTAACGGATATCTGAAGGGACTGCTTCCAAAGAAATAAAATTTATAACAAAGGTTATATAAATAAACTGAAACTTTTAAGGACAATAAATTAAGTAATGGTGAATAATTTAATGTAGCTGGACAACTTACTCCACTACAACTACACCAGTCTACTGCTAATGAGCACCTTCACTGTTTATCAGAGCACCCAATTAAAGCTAAATAAAGTGACAATACTAATACACTGTTAAGGGGGGGGAGGGAACCCCAAAGCCCCCATAAATCAAACATGCTATTGCTCACATGACGAAGGTTTCCAGGATTAAACGCCAGCTACCTTCTAAAGCACACTTTTCCCAAATGGTAACTCACACTAGGCAAAGGACACAGCCCAAGCCTTTAATATGAGCATCCAGTAAAGCTTTACAAATGCATTTTGTATCAACCACAAGACAAGACCTGGGAAACCCACTTTTGAGTGTTCTGGCCATCTTAACTTCCAGGCAAGGTAAAAAATAAGGTCAAGCCCACCCTTTGAAAAGTCTTGAAACAGCTGTGCAATAGGCAGATAACTACTGGACTGTTTTAGGATATCTCCCAGAATTTATTATACCATAGGCAATTTCAAATTATTTTCTGTTGGCATAGTAAGAAACAAATAGTAACTGCTGATGTTAGCCAGGATTTCCAGGAGGATGATGGTGACCGGGGGCAGAAAGATACGAAGGATGCTACGCCAGGGCCTATGGGACTCATAGCTCTTCCATTCTCTCCCTTCATTAATCTGTCCTCACCAGCCAATCTGATTTCAATGGCTGGACTAGGCTCTATTTGTCCCTAACAAGAATATGTGCTCCAGTTCCCCGTGGATTAGGCAACTGAGGAGTAAGCAACTACTTCTCATTCAGCAAGCTGAGCAGAGTCAGCTTCGACTAATCTCCTCCTCCCAACCTCCCTGCTCTGGCTCCATCTATCAGGATTCTCTCTCCGATCTTTTTAAGATTTTACTCAAGCTCCTACGACAGGGGGGGAAGAGATCTTAGATCTTAAGGACAAACTTCTTACTTCCCTACAATGTCTCAAATGATGGGGTCAGGGCAAGTCCTATTTCTTTTCTTAGTTTTCTGAGCCTCCTGCCTTTGCTGATATATCTGTAAACAACAAAGACTGTTGTATAAACAGACCCACATTTTCTCCTTGCTCTCAGTACTGAGTAATTCCAGATTTTGTGAGGCACCAGGCAGGTGCACAAAGCACAGGTATTAAAAAGCTGCAGTGGTAATGGGGGAATAACAGTAACACAGGAAGCACATTGGTACAGCTGCACTTTGTATTCAGTAGACAAAATGACATCGCATCAACATGAGCACAGAGCAGGGGCCACGGGATGGCCATCGTGCAAGGCAAAACACAACAGGCTAGCTGCTGGAAGGCAGCCAAGTTACAGAGACACTGAGAAGCACTCGCTTACACTTTGTTCCACACTAACTCATGGCAAAAGGAAACTTAATTCACTTTACAAAGGGATTATAGACCAGTCTTAAAGTGACCAACAGCAGGAGCTGTGCTGTGTGAATGCAAGGCATTTTAATTCAGAAAAAGAAGTAAGCCTGAAGTAAACCCCCTGCATTGACATTCTCTAATGTCCACAAAAAGATTCTGAATCCAAAGTTGGATTTGGAGATGTGGCTGACCAGCTGATTAGTTATGGTTTTGCACCCCACAATCTCTATGGTATCACACTGATTACAGAAAGATGTCACTGAGCCCAAAGATGCAGCCTCCTATTTCTCCAATCTGTTTGTAGGCACATTCAAGGAAAGGAGCTAACTTTTCTTGTGCTTATCTTCAGAAGACAAACAAGTTTACACTTTCCATGCACGAGAAAGATGTGTAAGATTCTTTTGTGAACAAATTACGTGTGTAAATATTCACCTATTTGTATGCTTAGTAGCAAAATGTAAGTTTGTTTAATAACGTGTAGACTGTCTCCAAAATATTCTATATTTATAATTAAAAGGCTCTTGACAATTATAACCACACAGTAAAGACTAAGTGAATAAAAAAGGATATATGTTCTTGAAAGGTATCACCATAGCTGCAGTTAAACTATTTTAGTTTGATGGAATCTTCCATGTTAATCTCTATTTTAAGATACTAACATTGATAAAGGAGAGGAAACAGTAACGATCTTAATTCTCCTCTCACTATCTATGATTCTAGAAAAGATTACCATGAAGAGTTAAATAATATTTTCTCGTTCTAAGTCTCATGTATAAATTCCTGTCACAGCAAAGAGCACAAGTTGGGAGGATATAAAAAGACAACCAGAGTCCCCATCGAATATTGCGCTTATTTATTGTATCGCTTAGATTAAGACAACTTTCTCATTGCTGTAGCACTACTGGATTGTTTTCTGCTTCTAGGTTGCAACAGGCACATACCTGACTGCTGACTGTTAACAACAGGCTATCGAATGTTGAATTGAACAAAACAAAAAGAAAAAATCCTATCTAAAGCTGGCATGAAATTAAACTACTCAATGTAAAGCTGCTATGACATTATAATTCGTGTTGTAGAGATCTGTTCACCAGAAATTTCAGCTGCAGTGAATGAGACCCTCTAGGCTTATGCATACAAAGCAGTTGTTGTGTCACCTGTTAAGCTTGTTGTATTAGGCTCATGAGGAAGAACTGAAACTCATATTTTGCCAGCTTTAAGTTGGAAGCCAAGGATAACATCCATTTTTTCCCCACACAGCTAAAAGCACATTCAGAACAAGGTAATGAAACAACCTAGTGATCGAAGAGCTATTCACATGACTGCCTGCTGTGCAAAAACGCTTTACAGAAGAGAGAAGGTAGGATGTGACATGGTGAGTAGGACTGGAAGTACAGTGCCTCAAAACAAAATATGTGAAAAAGAACAACTAAAAGTGTCTACCGTAATGTTTTCAGTTTTGTTTCAGGGAAGTAGATTGGATTATTTCTTCTGAGACAATATATTGGCCCTTTAAGCCACAGGGAACCTCAGGGAACAGACCTTTGCTTCTAGAAAACAGCAACACTGGAAGAAAGTAAATCATTCCAGTGTTATTTTTGCTGGCTGTACAGACCACCTCACTGCAAAATACTCCGGGAACTGCAGGACCAGAAGTCTGCAGTGTACAGCTTTCCTTTTTCCTAACCAACCAGGGCTGTTAAGGGAAAAGAAGCCAACATTATCACCTGACTCCTCTCTTCTAGAACTGTTTGCCTGTTGTCTTCTCTTGAAATGGAAAGACCAAGATGCTCTGCACTGACCTTCATATTAAGAACACTGGGACACAGTATACCCCAAAGCATCCTGAAGAAGGCTCTGCTACCTGTTTCTAAATTCTGTTGCCGGAAAAAACTTTGCTACAGATTTGAGTGAGCTTACTCTAAAGGAAAAGCCAAAAAGACCCCTTGCTGGAGTACAAGATATTTATGGGACTGAAAGAAGCAGGTGACAACTGCTGTACTTATAAGAACAAAATGAAAAATGATGAGTGTAAAGACTACACTCAAACTGAATCTGCCCTAGTATGAGGAAGGATAGCAAAAAACCAGCATCCTCAGCTAACCTGTCTCAATTGCATATGCACAATCCCAGGTAGATCTACAGTTTTCAAACATATTAACTGTAACCATGCGCCAGAGAAGATATAGCCCAGAAATATATAATTGATCTAGAAAATAAAGCAAGATATCCTATAAAAAAATTTCTTTTAGAGTCCCCAAATCCAATATTTTGGTTTCTGATGTTTTCTGAAAGCTCAAGACACCAAAATCATGAATTCACACAACAGACACTTCATTGCCAACATGAAAAATGCCTTGAACCACATTAAAAAATAAGTACTCCCTTTACATCATATATAACTCTTGAGAAGTCATTCTACTACAAAGAACCCTCTTAGTTCAAGTACTCTTGCTTCAAACAATACTTGCTGATCAATACAAATCACACAGTGTTGGCTGTCTCACTGTGAGCTTTCAACAGTCACAAGGCAATTACTTAAACTACGCTTAGGATTATCTATTAAATAACTGAAGATGATAAACTGTTTGGAGTGGGACGAATCAACAACATAATGAAAATGTGTATCAAAACCTGCAGTGTCTCCCATACAGTATTTCACAACTGTCCAAATGTAGTTTACATCATTACAGGGACTGTGGAATCTCTTTTGTGTTTTTACATGAGCTAACTCGCTCTTTATTGAGCATTCCTATAAAGAAAGCCTGGCATGCCTTACACAAAATGAGTCCAGATACATATCTTTAAAAATTACCTTGCTGATCCTTCCTATAATACTCAGACCAGTGTGCATGTGGTCTTGCCACAGAAGGGAGATAAAGCAGTAATTTGTCTTTAACACTATACAAAACTGGGCCAGATCTGCACTGATATAAGAAGTGACTGAATTTTTTCCCCCACTATATTAAGCTGAAACGGGGAAAAGACATTCCTGCTTTTAGAAAGGCAAAATAATGCAAAAGCCTAATATGTAAAGTTGGTATTTCATGCCAACCTGTGACATCAAAGCTGCAATATTTTTTTTACAACATGCACTTCTCTTGGGGCATTTCCTTTGAGTTTTCAAAAACTGCCTACTCTTAAGCATCAAGTTAAATAATAACTGAAAATCTGAATATATTAAGTAATCTATAGTGAAACTGTGAAAGTGTGCCTGGATGGTAATAATTTCTATTTCCTAAGAAGGAAAAAAAAAATTATTCTATGCTATCTCTGAGTTAGTCAAAAGGAGAAAATGATGTCACCAATACAAACAGTTTCAGCAGAACTTGGTTAAAAAAAGTGTACCTTCATTCAAACAAAACCAGTGAAATGTTATTAACTTTGACAAAAAAATTGATTGTTTTGGAATATTTAGTTTTGTTTACAGTGTTCACACCTTTCATTTAAATCTTTCTCTGTGCTGTATGAGAAGCTGAGGGACTTCACCTTTTTCTTTTTTCTTTGATTTGAACAAAAAGTGAAAATGAAATAGCCAGAAATATTTAATATCACTGATATAAAAGAAAAGATTTCAAATGTTCTCACACAAAGCTTGTGCCTCACCTCACCAAACTAGACATCTGTCAGCTGGACACCCTTTATCATCAATGAACGTAAGTATTCTTGACAGCCAGCCTAGAAAGAGATGACCTGCACTATTGAAATACACTGTTCTTTCCAGTGATAATAAAACTAAGAGAGCAGATACGTATGTCTACATTGCAAATATCTGAAGCTTGATAAGATTAAACACATCATAAATGCAGTAGCAAACATTGCATCTAAGGAAACATTAACATCTCTCATCTGACAATACTGCAGATTTGAGCATATGAAGGTGCAATTCTGCCATCACTGCTGTGGTCTGGCACTAAAACAGACGTTCACATTCCCCCTCCCTACCCCAAACTTGCTTCTATGGTCAAATGACCAGGCAGCAGCAGAATGTCAGATCAGCTCATTGATCAAAGGGGAAAAAAACAGTGGATTTCTTGATGGGTTGTTTACCTTTCTGTCAGATCAACAGCATCAACCTACCCCCTGTATCTGTACAGTAGAGTGGGAACGCACAGCTGGGAATTAGGGAGGAGAAGTTTTCAGCTAAATCAGACTGAATTTACAACAGTTTGCTAAGGCTAACTATGCATATTAATATTAGCTACTTAGCAAGGAGAGGTTGTCCACCAAATGGACGGGGAATTTTGGTTCTCATGATACTGGGCTTTGCAAGGTATCAGCTCAGGCTAGTAATGTACTTAATTTCTATTTTGCCCTATTAACACTCTCCCTGTTTAGATTTGGTAACATTTTGGAGAGGTCTTATACTGAATAGGTAATTTCAAAGAGTTGGCAACGGAAGAGATGAGATTCCTGCCTTCTCAAAAAAGGACAGAAAAAAGAATGTATGAGGTGCTTTCTCCTGGAAATATGAAGGGCAGGTCCCGGCAAGCAAACAAAAACAGATACAAAAATCAAGAGTTGGTATGAGGGTAAGAGGAAGCTTGCCATTAAGCCATTTCCATTATGATTTAGCACTAATTTTTAGATCTAAAATTAGATTTTAATCTCCTGAGAAATTTAATGTGACATGCATCATGCTGAATATTTTGGAGCGCAACACAATTAACAAATAGCCAATAGCTTGTACAACAGAACATTGTTTTATTCTTTACATGCTCCAATACTGGCTAGGATCATAAGATTACTGAAAGTTACACGGAAGGAGAGAGTTTGCCATATAGAAACGTCTAATCTCAGGCAGATCTTCTTATAGTAAGCTCATACACACAACAAATGAATGCCCAGCTTTTTTGTACACAGGGAAGCTCATTCACTGGCCTACGTAGCTCAGTTCTTTTCTGGTTTGGTAATATCTGAGAAAGAATCCATTGGCTTTGGTACGCATAAAACTGTAGCAGAAGTAGTATGAATCTTCCTACTGACTTCTAATCATGTCTTTCTTAATTTACAATTTTTCATACAAATGATTAAGAAGTAATCAAATTGGGGAAACAACTGCAATGGGATGAGAGGTGTCTATAGTGCTCCAAGTGATTATGTTTATATCGTCTTTAAAATGAGAATGAAAACTGTTTCATCACCAGCTGTGGGCAATCCAAATTCCCAAATCATTGAAATCAAGACATTAAACTATCTTTCTAAAAAAAGGACTTTTTTTCTTTTTAGAACGGAAGAACAATTATTTTAATGCATTTAATTTGAATAAAACAGCACAGCAGAGCTATCAAGAACTCCACTGGTAACTACTGCGATCTAGTGGCAAATATCTAGTTAGGTGCATATCATTAAAACTAGAACACCCAAAGAGGCTGTATCCTACAGTCAAGTAGAATAATCAACTTGAAAAGCAGGACTTTATTTTATTAAAGAGCATCAGTTGTAATATCAAAATGGCTGTTTGGACTCGTCTAAACTTAAAACTGATCACTGAAAGGAAAACTGGCTTTATTGAGTCATTTCTTCACAAGAAAAACTGTCCCAAATTATTCTCATTTCATCTGCAGAAATAAAACTTCATGAGTTTGTGAGAAATTTCTTCTTTTTGTTAGACCAGGTTCCTATTTCCAAATTGAAAACAAATCTTACAGACTCATACATATTTCTCCAAACGTACATGTAGCTTGTTTCCTGTAGAGCCATGACCACAGTACCTTAGCTCTATAAGTATCTGTTTTAGTCTCCCATCTTTTGATTTGTCTGTTTAAATGGAAAGCTCTTTGAGCAGCAGTACATTTCCTCACTGGTACAGTAAGAACTATCACACTGTGTAAAGCCACAGGTCACCATAGCCCAATGTCACCCCTGACACTGGCCAGCAGCGAACACGCAAGGCAAAACACAAGACAAGTGCATATACAGAGAATTACTGTTCCCTGCTGCCAGTAATCTGCTTGGCAATTTCTGAAGCTGAAGACGTAAAGTACAAACCACTGTGCTTAATATTCAACTGCACACGCTCTCTACAAACATCTCTTTCACCTGCACTTACCCTCCATGAGCATGTTTGACCTCTTTTTATGTTTCTATTTTAGGCCTCCAAAACATCCCATGGACCTGAATCACATAATGTAACTATGACATGTCAAAATATGGTGGTTTTTTGTTTGTTTTAAACCACCTGCCTGATAATTTTACCAGGTCACCCTGATGCTTTAATTCCAAGGAACGGTGAGAAACCATCTTCTAATTATCTTCTTCCTCTCCCCCATCATGATTTTCTAGACCATTTTCATCTCTCTTCTTACTCACCTTTTTTCCAGGGTTACAATCCAGTCTATTAGCTTCTCCTTCACCCCTGTATAGAAGCTGTTATATATTCATCTCAGCCTTCTCTGCATCCTTCCGATTTCTGCCCTGTGACCTGGGTGACCAGAACACTACAAGTACACTATGGAATTGTATAGTGACACATGGAATACACAACCACATTTGCAAGACCCAATACTGTAATTCACTGTAGTGACAGCTTTCAAGAAAAAACAACCACCTTCACATCCACTTGCTAGGCACTAGGGTTTTTAACATATACTGGATGTAATCCACCTTTTTGCTGCTTTGCTTAGAAACAAAACAATATATTCCATACACCAAATAAGTGTCCTTAGTAGATATGGCCTCCAATTGGACAAGACATTTTATGCAAAGCTGTTCAGCAAAATGCAACTGCAAAATGCAGAAGTAACGGGGAGGAGATGTTGGAAGGATGAAGAACTAACACACTTATTTTCAGCACCTCTGTGCTGGTAAACATCATCAGCAGAAGAAACCAGAAAGAGAAGACAGGCATATGCAAATGCCACAACCTCTTACTTTGCAAAGTGAGTAGAAAGACTAAGGAATGATTTTGACTACATGAACTTCTAACAGCGACTAAAACTTTCCACAGAAACCGTGCAGAATCTAGAGGTGATACCAAAAAGATGACTCCTTTTATTGCTTATGAATTCCATTTATCTCATGTTTGGTCCTCCCAAAGGCACTCCCTTTGACAAAGTCCTACCTTTCAAGTAAATAAGAAAATTGCTGCTTTTTTTTTTTGCAATTGTGAGATTCCAATTTCTGCAAGAAGTTCTGCTAGAGGAAAAAAAAAAATTAAAAAGGCTACAAAAAAGATAAGCAAGCAATCTGGTTCTGTTCTCCTCACAGAAAAAAGCTCATAGGAAGTCTACACCCTCCAGCTTAGTGTCACAGCACCTCCAAGAATTGCCTAACTTTGATCTCTGCTATGAAACTGCCACAGCTAAAATAGTAGGTTGAAATCTTTTATACATACACAGAATCAGCAGCTATTGACTAGAGCTGTGCCATGAGATGTGTGGGAACATCCAAATTCTTCAATATTTGATAGAAAGTAGAGTTTTGTTTTTCAGTTACATGAAGCCTATGGAGCTCGGTACAGAGGAGGCACAAGTCTTCCCTATGTTCTGTCCTCAAAAGCCTCCCTGCAGTACAGAAACCTCTCTGTGATTCCATCCACGATCACAGTTAAAAACAATATACTTGAACCTCAACTTTTCTTGCTGAAATAATGCAGTCCAACAATAGCTGTTTTCTATGTCTCAAAACCTAGAAAGTTGGAATCGCTATACCCCAAGGCTTTTCTCCTTTGTAAGGGTGCAGAGAAGCATTACAAAAGGGACTGAACTTTGTTTCCAGCATTCAAGAAATGGGATGAAAACCAGAATGTCTCATCTATCAGGCTCTGAACTTCAGCACCACTCAACAGAAAGTATTTCATGGACACTTCTCCTTAATCGTATGTTTTTCTGCACTAAAAATGTCAACTCCAATTAGGAGATGAGTTACTTTCTGTTCTGGCTGAACTAGTTCACCCATATTTATTCTTACCTTTATTTGACTATTTATCTCCTTGGGCTTGAAACAGTTCCAGTGCCCGGGCTGTTCCACACCAAAACAAAAACCAGGTGATGTTCGACTTGTGATCACATCATGGAGCCCGAGTAGTTAAGAGGCATATTTCATACTTCTAGTAAGAGCTCACTGATGTTCATTTGCTCTCTAACTTCACACATGCATTTACAAATCAGCCATACAAAGGCTGTGGTTGAAAAGGAGCAGATGATATATTCTTCATAGCATGTCTAAGCTGGCAGCAAGTAAATGAATGTCATGATTTAATGAGGTTGCAGTTTCATTGAAAACAAGTACAGCTGACTTTGCTTCACATCTGGCTTAAAAGAAAATTTCCACTTCTTTTAGTTTTATTACGCAGGCACAACTTTAATGAAAATGAAGTCAAAATGGTGACTTGTACATTAGTGAAGCTCAGAGTGATTAAGATAAGCAGTAAGTGAAAGGAAACATGGAGCCATAGAACAGCTAAGCCATGAAATAACTCCTAGTAGTAATATAACTCAGACATGATTTTAAAACAGACAAACTCCTGAGGCAGCAGCAAATAAATCAGAGGCTACAAGTTCAAAAGCTAACTCTGTATATATGATTCAAAGACTGCATGCTGTCAAGTATCAACAGTACGCAGTATTTTTGCAATAATCTGGCCAAAGAGTTAACGTAATAAATGGCGACAGGCTCACACAGCCAATATGATGAGAAATATAGACTCAACTTTGGCCTTAGATGCGTGCCTGCAACTCTCATTAACGTCAGGCAGAACTAGATGCATGTGACTGCTGTCAGAATTTTGCTCACAGACATTTACTATCAGAAAGTCTTTTGAAGCCATTTCCTTCATTACTATTCAGCCTTCCATCTCAGCAGATAACCAGATACAGCAACTTCCTTAAGCACTCCAGGAAGCTACTGTCTTCATTTATTTATACAATTATATTTGGCTGCTTTTTTTAGTATGCAAAGGAGGTTGGTATCCTGACACACAACATAAATGGTACTCTACTCGACTGGCCTCTTAAGGGAATTTGAGAGCCATGCATACATACTGAGCATACATTTGGACATTAATCCATTACATGATCAACACCTAGTTTCTGTGTCAAGTGACCAATGCACATATACATGTCACATCGTATGATGGGTGGGCAACTACCATATAATAGGTACCCACCTGCTTATATGAAGCACAAAGGCCCCAAGGCCTGTGTAGCATAGCTGCCTGCAGCCCCCACGTTAACTACACTAGTTAAGAACCTAGCGGTAAGCAGCTTTCTATCACTAGTGATACTAAACTGAGCCAGGAAGATGCTTTGCTTTTAAAACTGGATAAGGAGAATGACTTCTTTGTCCCACCTGTTGATGATGATACAGAAATACAGCTATTGAGAGATTTTATCTTCTCCGTAGTTTTCCCACTGATACTTTAGGAGGTTCCATAACTACACACAGAGAATTCCTTTTCAGCGGGAGTGCAGCAGGGTGGTAGAAGGGAAATGATCTTTCCGCCTTCTGAGAAGTACCACCTCAGCACTGACAGGGACAGCATGTGACCATTTTACCTCAAGCTAGGGCTACTGTACTGTTAGAACGATTTTTCTGAAGCTGCAGATGTTGACAGCAGAATTCAGAGAAGTAATAATGCCCAACATAGTACTTCCTTGAAAGTGGAATAAACTTGCCAAAGTGCAAGTCAACAAGGCATTATGCTGCTTACTGAAGCCAAGGCAGGAGTAAAGAAAAATAATAATAATGACACATTTGACAACTAGTTGTTTGTGCCAGCAGGTAAGGTACTACCTTGCTGTTTCTACACACTGTTTCTAGTATTCAAGGATCTCATTGGCTCAGTTAAGATATTACACCATACTAAGTGTAGTAAGTGACACAGAGCTGACTTAAAATTTAAAAAAAACAAAACAAAACAAAACACACACACAGAAAAAAAATCTGCTAAAAATATCTAAACTCTCCTCCAAATACATATATGTTGTTTATTCTTCTCTTAATTAAGTTGCTTTTGTTTCATACAGTGGCATGATGCTCGAGAGGAGCACATTTTATTACATCCAAAAGTCTACATGTCTGCTCGACCAAATGATGTGTAGGTGCACTACTATAAAGAGGGATTCCTCATGATTTGAGCCTACTCCTTTCTACTGTTAAAATAATTTGGCAGAAGGGCTTCTAATAATCCAGAGGCTGAAATACTGATGTAAGAAAAAAATTCTAATCTAATCCTCAGAAATACACCCAAGCTTCTGAAGAGGCGTTGTCTCAACGCACAGAGAAGGAAGAGAACATTTCATAATAAACTCTACTTTCTAAGAACTGCTAAGAGAAATACTTGCAGCAGGAAACTCCGGGATGAAGTAAAGTAATAAATATAAAATGAAGCTAGAACTGCAGAAGAGGAAATAAAACACCTGCAAATGCAGTAGAGTGGAATTATGTGCCTCAAGAAGTAAACATCCATTACAGATTCTTTAAAGATTTTCTTCCTTCTGTGGAAAAACAACACTGCCAAAGGTCATACAAGCCAAGAAACGTTCTCCCTGTCCAATCAAGTTTGAATTTTTATAAATAGAACTTTTATATGGTCTCCAGAAGAGACCACTGTAATCATATAGTCTCACCTCCTGTCTAAAACCAGCCAATTTCACTGCTCATTTGTGCATCAAAACTACAACTTGCTGTTGAAAGAAGTCTCTCTCTAGAGAGAAATCCATGCTTGATTGAAAGACTCCAAGTGACGGAGAACCAACCACATTCCCTAGGTAAGCTGCAACTGTTATTACTCTCATTGATAAAAAGGTGCGTCTTACTGCTAGTCCATTTGTCTGGACTTGGCTTTCAGAATTCCAGATCACCATATGGCATTATCTAACAAGGCTCTGTTACAAGAAATCTTCCCTGTGTATGGGCAGGGTATATGTAGGCAGAGATTGAATTACTTTCAATATTCACTTTGGGTGAACTTCATAGCCTGACCTTTCCGAGTGTCTACTCATTCTGGCAGGTCTTTTCAAAGTATGTATTTTAAAATAGAACAACATATGTCACCAACAGCATCATAAACACCTCCACAAAAATAATACCACCTTGATGTTTCTACATGCTACTTCTAGTGTTCAAGGATCTCATCTGCTCAGTTAGGTACTGCAACATGCTAAGTTTATGTTCAGTTAAAACCCCATGACCTCTTTCACTGATTTCCAAACAGTCCCCCTATTTTGAAAAAAAACCCACTTTTTTTCTTAGATGTATGGCCTAAGAAATCATGTTAGGCTTTGAACAATGTTCAAACATGCTCAGTGATTTAAGGCATATGGTATCAAATGAGTAAAAACCAAAGAAAAATAGATGCCCCATCTGCAGAACAGACTCTAATAGCCAGACTGCAAAATGAATCTGAAATCTCAAGAGGAGGATCTGAAATCCCTGACCACTAGACGGAAGCAACCTACACCATGCTAGGCCCTGCCCTATGGCACTACCCCAAGAGCCTGGCACAAGCGCCTCCAAGCACTTTGATCTGGCACCCAGAAGTCTCTCTGAAAAGCTTCTGTTATTCCAAAATATTATGCAGTGATCAGTGTTCTCAAGTTAAACTCCATCTACCAGAGAAGTCAGTAGAAATGTACTCGGACAGAACATTGGATTTCAGCGACTATTTCCACGTTGACTTCTGAATATTCTAGGTAGATGTACCAGGAGAGCATAGTCTGGAAGCCAAGACTGCTTCCCCTGCTCTCTCATCCGTGCTTTCCAGATGAAAGCCCTACATAGTGTCTCTTTTATCAACCATGTGCTCTCTGGGACATGACTCTGGACATCTTTTCTACACTGATGCATTGCTTTAGAAGTGCCATGTTGAGTGCCCTTTCCCCACAAGAAGCTGGTACTACCTGTAACTTCCAAGCAAGGAGGACATGTGGCTTTCAATTCCCTTAGACTGAGGAAGGTCTTCCTTCCTTCTTTCCTTCTTCCTTTTCTAACAAGACAACAATTAAAATTGCATTTTGTGAGATGTCAAGCTTCGTGGTTGTTTTGCACGCTGAGCACACGCACCGCTGCAGCACTTTTAGTTGACTCCCCCTTTCTCTTTTCCAATAATCCTAACAGGTTAAGGCAAGAACTGCCAGAGAAATTACAACTTCAGCTGCCTAGGGAACAATTCAGAAAAGCGCCCGATGTGTGGTGAACATGTGGATCAGAATTCTACATAACAGTACTTAAAACATGTCTGTGTCATACATTAGGCTTTCTGAAACTAGATTAGGAAGAGGCAAAATATATGATGAGCAACAGCATAACCATTTGATCTAAGCCAACTTTAGGGAAGACTTAAATGTACATTTTTAAGGAAAGATTTATAGTTATAGAGATAAATATAAAATTACTCTTGGTGAAATCTATTCATGTTAGATTAATCTAACAATTTTCTTCACAAAGAAAAAACACATTTGTTTACCCAGAGACTTCCAAGATTTTTGTTAAAACTGGAAAGATGAGATGTAACACAAGAACTTAAAACATGATAAAATGATAGATGGAAAAAAAAAAAGTTGTGCTTAATTAGGAACTGTCAAATAGTTAGAAGCTTACCAGAAGAGTTTACTAATGAGTTCTTGAATTTCTCCTATTAAGTATTTTCATTAATTACCATGGCCTAAGAGGATGGCTACTTAAATCTGCTATGACACAAACTTAGAAGTCATCCTTAGGATTCTAAGGAATACTTTGGAGGAACTGGAAATCTTTGCTGTTACAATGAAATGGGATGAAATGTAGTAGCTAAAGAAAAAAAATCAGGTCCTTAGGAATAAAGAACGGTAAATTCTTTTGAAAAAGTGAGAGTTCATCAATTGCAAACACAAAAGGGGAACAACATTTCAATAAACTGACGGTAAATATTTCTTTCTTTCCAATTGTTTCAAAATCATGAAATTCACTTTTCAGTATTCTCACAGATAGCTATACACCAAAAAAAAGTAAACACTGAAACTGGGAACTGGATCATCTCAGAGCTCTGCATAACACCCATTTTAAGTATAATGCATATTTTAAAAAGTAACAAAACTGCAAAAGGTGTATTCTTTAAGAAATATTATAAAATTATATCTTTAGCCATTATTCATCCAGCCCTTGAATCATTTAATTTCCTCCCAAAGATAACAGTTACTTTGGTCTGTTTGACAGCATTATCTGTGTACAAAGAGCACACCCTGATGAACCCAATTTCAGTGGTGCTTCAGCTGCATTACTAATAATCTTCTTTTTGATATTCTTTTATTTTTAACTATCTGGTCACATAGGTACTGCAATATTCTTCATGCAGAAAATAAAATTGTATAGATATACTTGGAAAGTAATGCAAACTTTTACAAGTAAGCTAAATGCTAAACATGGTTTGTTTTTTAACAAACACAGCACTGACAGCAACAATCTCTTCAAGAGTTCTCGAGATTTTAATCACTCAAGTGATACTGACAAGAATTAGACTTAAACCTTTCAAACACAGGCCATGACACGGCATCTGCTTTTGGTTGACAAAGAGATCCTTTCACATGGAACTGCGGAACTACCAACTTGCTGTGTTGCTATATCTATCAATGAAAATACCCAAATACTATTCATTAGGCCTATTTAATAGGATCCAAACTTGAAACCACTAGTCAGATTCTTAGGAACCAAATTTAGGCAGCACTTACAAACCCTATGGAATGCCTAGGAAAATGAAGACTGTATTTATTTCTTGCTTTTATATTAAAAGGGTGTTCAGCATACTTAAAACAAAAATTAAAAAAAACCACACCACCCCCAAACAAATGACAAAACCCACCTCTTCCTGGGGGAACCATAACCTGTTTATATTTATGTATAATCTTTGTTGTACTGAGAAAAAAACAGCACTGTAAATAAACAGCATTAAATGGTATGCATAGATTTTAGGCATGGCTAATGACCACACACTCAGTTTTGCTGAGAAACACAAACTTCATCAAATGAGTAAATTTTGTGGAAATTACACCTGCCTATTCCGTTACCCTTCCTCTATGAATGCCAACAAATATTGGTATTTATACTAAAATAACAATTGGGGGTAACCACTGTAACAAACAAAAACAAGCTAAAAGTGCTTATAAACAGAGCTGGGTTTTGCCTATTGGTCTTCTAATTTCAGTGGTTCAACATTGTAATTGTTACAAGCCTTTTGTTTTAAAAATGATAAAAAACCATGCAAAAGCATTTTGTGACTGATCCAACGTAACTGCAAATATACTCAGATGATAAACAATACACTGTCTTTCTGAAGGACCTATTTCTTTTTTGTAGTGTTCAATATAGCTTTTCTCACAGGAATGTATCAGTTAGAAGTACTGTTGCTTTCTTAATGGGTTATGGATATTAATGGAGTTTTAGTAATTAGGAAAAAATACTTTTTTCTTTAATCCGTTAAAGGCAATTTGAAAGGCCTCTATTTTTTTCTTGTTAAAAATGGCAACACTGAACTGAAATTACGCAAAGGTTCAAGAGAATGTAATTTAAGAGTAAGAGGACAATAGAGTTAAACCGCTACGGCAGTTGTCTTGTTTACCTCCTCAGTTTCTTCTCTTTTGTTTTCTTAATTAATTTTAATAACTGGCCTTTTCAACCTGATTTCCTATGGATCATGTCCTGGCTATGAATGCAAACTTTAAACAGTATTTGTTTTAAGTAATAATATTTAATTACTTTTTTTTTTTTTTACTTACACAGTAAAAATTTCAAAATTCACTGATTTTAGGAAATTAGTTCACTGTAGGAACTATGAGTCTCCTTCCTCCAGTCTTGCTGCAATGACTGTAATATCACAATACAACTTGCACTTTGCTAACCTTAGCTCAAGCAAAGAATGAACATTATGAGCCCTTTGGCATACTGGCATGCTATGCAAAAAATTTTATTGAAATCACTGAACTGTTTATGAAATAATTAGAAGCTAAATATTGTTTGCAGAAATCACTGGGGAAATACTTTATGTAATGGATAAAGTCAATAAAATGGAATTGTTCATGGAAAATTTCTGACCAAAAAAGAAAGAAAAAACAGATCAAAGAAATTACTAGCGAAGAACTATTTACCAGTTCAAATCATCACAATAGGAAAAGAACAGCAATTACATCAGTTGCTGCTTCAGGAGATCAAGTACACATATGACTTGGAATGTTTTAGTTAATAGATTGCATCTATTACAATGTGTTAGAATAAAAAAAGATAATTGTTAATCCCCATTTCCGCAAACATTTAAATGTTCAACACTAACAAAAGGATCTAATTAGATTACACTGATAAATGCAAATCTCTTCAAAATAGCTGTAAGCAAATACATGTGAATAGATGGTTTCCAATGAGACTTGACAAGTGGAACACAGATGGCAAAGTGAAAGACTTCAGTTCTCCTGTAAGCCATGCGCTATAAAAGCTGTGAGAGGTTTATGTTTCAGGTTTGGTAACCTTAGAAAATATTTTTAACTGGCCATCACTTGAACAAAGATGACCATAAAGAATCAAGCAATACCTTGCATGCTACCAGGATACTACAGATTTGTTTTAAAAAAATTTTTTTTTTACAGAAGTTTTGTCAGATAATTAAAAACATTTGTACTCTTGGGAAAAAAAAAATAGAAAAATATTAGGAAGAATACAGCTGCCTGGATATTCTTCACTATGCTATCATGGCAAACTTATTCTGCCCTTGCAAAAAACATACCTATGAAAACATATGCTCTTCCTTACCTCAAAACAGATTGCTTCCCTGTAGCAAAGGCTTATTATCAGAAGCTAATCCTTGCAATATTTATTTAAAAAGCATCCCTGGTTCTTTGCAACCATGTTTCCCTTTTGGTAAGCAAGGAAATAGACAAGCATCTGCTAAAGTACCAATGTGAAGTTTTAATGTAGACTTAGACTCATATAGTGTGGAAAAAAAAGAAACACAAAGCAAAAGAAATTGATGATGAATAATACCCAGAAACCCAAATAAACATGAGACAACAAGTTTTAACATAACTCGGGCTGAATGAGCATTTCCTCACCTGGAAATTGCAGCTAACAGGACATTTAGCCTTGTATCTTTAACAAAACAACAAATGAAGCCAGGAAAGAAAGCTGCAAACATTGTGAGTCATCAGAGGGTCTCTTGGAGCACCTCAACTTATCCAGTGTACTGTGAGAGGACTTCAGTTGTGCTCATGAAGGGTTCAAGGTTTTCTGACTTCAGGCATCTAATTTAGGTGCCAGAATTAAGAGCACACCCTGTCTAACCGACAGAGATTACAGACAAGACTTACAGGCTAATTAGGCAGAGAAGTCTGGTTTTAACCCCCTGAGGTTACTGCAAATGTATACTAGGGCCACCACTAGGAACAAACCACTCCATTTAGAAATCCCCCTCCTCCAGTTTTCTTTTCTGATTTTTTTCAGTGAATTTGGGAAAGCATTATTTGGGACTTCAAGTCCAGAGCTCACTTTGGTTTCACATGCATGATGGCTTTGAAAATGCTTGGGGTTTTGCCAAAACTTTACCCATGCCGGCATTTCCATATTTACACTGCAGAGGAAAATCATCTCCTAAGGTCTCAGCCAGCAGACTGTGTTCTTGCCTGAATCCCAGCAGATCTGAGCCACAGCAGGATGTTCGTTCTCTCTCACTGGACAAAGACCAAGAGGAAGAACAAAGTGAGGAGGGAGATAGTCCCACTGTCTCCTTGCAAGGAACTTGGAGCAATGGCCCCACTGTCAAAACAGCCTCAAAGGCCAATGCCTGTGTTTATAGCTCACATTTTGCCTTGGGGTCTATGAGGATCCAACTGTGTTTAGAAAAGCAGGGCTTTCTTGTGCCTTGTCAAACTCCTGCAGCACCTCTCTTCGTCTTGAGCTAGCAAATGTGCCCCCTTAATGCAGAACAAGACCTGCACTCCTGTGATCCTGCAGGCTCTTTTATTAGGTAGCTTCCTGATTGCCCACAGATCTGTACGCATATCAGTTTCGGTTAGGTAACTTTCACCCTATTTCAGAACTGAGCATCTTCTGCTTGATCGTTTCCCACCCCTCAGTTTTTGCTGCTCACATTTTGCCTTTCTAAACACCTCTCGGCCTCAACCCTGAGTGAACTGCAGAAACTAATTAGAAAGAAAAGGTGAGGTCTCTCATTCCTTCCACAAGTTGACTTCAGTTATCCTGTGTCTATTTTTTTTTCTTCCTCCCTTCAGTTAGAAAACAGTATGTCTGTTCAAGTTTTGATCCATTAGTTGGAAAATTAAGCAATTAAAGCAGACAACATCTGTGGACAATGATTTATCAAACCTAGTTTCAGGAACCAAAGTGTAAATTGAAGCCAACTTCAAGAGCTGGAGGCTTAATACATCTTCAAGAAAAAAGAAGAAAATAAAAAGAGAGAGAGAGAGAGAATGAGTCTTCACAGAACCTAAACCTCCTGGCAATTAGAAATGGGAAGATATTTATAGCTGTGATGAAGAACAAAGAAAAAAACATTATAGCAGCCTAGAAAGAGGATCATTTCAGAAGACTAATTTTATTTTAATCGCTGCAGAACAATGTACTCATTTAAGAAATACACCGTTACAGCAACAGTCTAGTGATTTGACTTTGTATATGTCACTGAATTTAAGCTATGTGATACAAATCCTGTAGTACTCGACATTTAAAAGTGTTTTTGAGGAAAGAATGCAACATTACTGGTGAACAATGATACCTCTTATAATCAAAGGTAACTGTGAAGGTGATTTTGTGTCATCTTGATTAAACAACTAGTTCGCAGACGGTTGACAAGTTTCATTAAGAGCAAGTTTTGTTTTCTCTCCTTCAAAATTAAGAGAGCATTAGAAAGAATTATCACTCCTCACTGATCTTATCAAAGATTATATCAATATTTGATTTTTTTATATCAGTAAGCCCTCATCTGAAATAATGCAAATCTTGTACACTGATCTGCTTTCAAGAAACAATGAAGAGCTAAAAATACCAACAGTAAATACTTACAGTACTAAATAACCTGCGTTTTTGATGGTAAACATAAAAAGGTTTGTCAGGTGACAGCTGAAAGATAATTATAATAATGGTCTATCAGATAGAGTTTTCTAAGCACATCTCCTATTGACAGAATATGCACAGGCTCACTGAGGGCATCTGAGAGGGATTTTCTCCTTAGTACCCAGCAGAACAATAAACAAGACATATTCTGAATGTGTTGCAAGTCCCGCACCGCGTCTGATTTCAGCCCCTATTCAAAGGGATTACATACTGTGGCAGCTCTTCTAGGAACGTTCACGGCATTTGCCGCACATTACAGCTATGGTGATTGCCCACTATCAACACCGAAATCGCTGCTGAAGAATACCAACATTATTCTCCAGCTTGGGTAAATTCTATTGCAATACAGGTCACCGCAGTGCACCTGGCAGCTGAGCTCTGGTCAAGAAGTGAGTCAGGAAGAGAATGGGAACACAAAACCTCAATGCCTTCTCTTGGGTGACCTGAATCACTTCTCAGTTTGGCACTCGTGTCACAGGCAAAGCAGTGTATTGTGCTATGCTATTACAGACCCATTTTGTGGATTATGCCTAGTGCCAGCTGCTGTGACAAGAGGTATCCACCAGGAAAAGACAGTAAACATTATGGCAGAGGGGGGAACAAGTGCAACTTCCCGCACCTTCACCTGCACCGCTCCATTTCAGTGCTCCTGTAATGTTCCCCTTACCACAGAAAGTTGGGAACTTATGCACTCCTGCATAATAACCATGTTACAATAGAGGACACTATCAACAGGAAAATAACAAGAGGATTACAGCTTTGTCTTCATTAAAAGAAAAAAAAAAGTACTGAATTATTTGGATGTTTAATTCAATCTACAAAAGTTCCTGGCTTTTGGGGGAGTTGAAGATTTTGGTTATTATTTCCAGTTTAAAGTGTTCTGCATGATAGCACATACTTTTAACATTACTTTTGTAAAATTACTTATGAGTTTGAGAGCTTCAAACCAATCCAATTTGGACAGTAATTCCTACGCATTCCTATTTTACGAGAATTTCTTTTTTCCATTTCAATCAAGTGCTTGATTCAAATGAAACTTTGTAACTCCTTACTTTGGATTCTGAGAGTAATTAGAAGTACTGAAGACGCAAGCCAAAAGTACACCCATCAACTTCTTATTCCTTGCAAACACATAAATTAACCCTCTTCCATATAACGTGCATATTACTGCACATCCTGTCCCAGGATCTTCTTCTAATTTAAGACAAAACTGGATAGCTTATTACAAGACCTTCATTTTTGGCACCACCATAAAGGCTTTGATATTTTTACACACTTGCATGGAGGCAGATCCAAATGCAATACCACTCGGACAAGAACAAAAGCAGAATTCTGCCTTTGAATTGAGATGCAAACCTTTTCTTCCCATTTTGAATACTGCAGGAAGACTCATTCTCTCTAGCAGACATATCAGGTATGCTGATAATTGCCCCAATTATACGGAGCAATTTAAAGGGGCAAATGTTTTCGTGAAGCATTCAGCAAAATATGGTTTTGGTCATTCCCAAACTATAAATTCATTCAGCTCACACACAGTGAATAATTTCAGCTGAGGGGGAACAAATACTCACAGCTAGGTTCAAAAAATAGTAGTGTCACTTCAGGTACTCCTTTTATCCATTGCGCTTTATGGCATGGACCCCACGACAGATTCTGGGAAGAGCTCAAGAGCGGATTTGGAATTGCACACTGCGGAGCCAGTGCAGACAGCTGGAAAGGCACCCAGAGCTGCATGGGAGGTGCAGCACCCCAGAAAGGCAGCAAGAGCTGGGCTCTGTGCTCCAAACCAACACAGGATATCACCAATTATGTCACAGGTAACACCTCATCTTTTTGAAGGGCAGCAGCTCCCAGCTTCTGATGGGTTCCTACCAGCACACTTCACCTCTAATTTAGGTGAATTTATAGCCAGCACCTGCCTTTGGAAAGTTGCCAACTTCAGCACAGTACAGTTAACTTCCCTTCAGGCTTCTCTATTTAGCAGGAGAACTGACAAAGGAGCTGTTTGCACAGCTTTCAAATGAGCTGCATGTAAATCCCCCAACTGGAGGAAAAGTCCTACAGTGTTTGATTCAGCCTTTACGTTTATACCCGAGTATAAAAGTGGCTGCAGCAACTTCTGTGAAATAACTCCTAAATGATGCAACTGATAAACAGACTCAAGACAGAAATACATTGTTCAACAGGACACATGTTCATCATAAAAGGTAAGCCTTTACAAATGTCACTGTGATACGACTTAGATTGTATCTAAGAAACGAGAAAGCTTGCCTTAGAAGAGAATTCTTCCAGTGCACAAGGTTTTTGTTAACTTCCCAGTGATAAATATATGCTGAGCAAAGGTAATACACAATGAAACCCCTCTTCCTGGGGAACAGTCTTGGGCTTTTATCCTATTTTGTAAGTATCTACACATTCATTGGGACATCATCACTGAATTCAAGGAAAAGCAAGTATGCAGAGTCAGGACAACTGCAGAATTCCCGCAGAACCAATCTCTCCCACACCCTGATGTTTTGCATTTAGTTTCTCATCTTGCTCACCTAATGCACGCGACTTAAAAATAAAAGACTGGTAGCGTTGTTCATTGCATTCCTTCTTAGCATTTGCTGCTGGTCTTTTCTTACTATATTGCAAACACAGCAACTTGCATATATTACCTCACTGCAAACACTGCGGCATGCAAATCCTAGAGAACTGTAAGAAAAATATTAAGATTGTTATGAATGAAACACAAATGGAAACGCATGTATGAAAGCACCTCAAGAAACAGCAGAACCAGAGTTAAAAGAAAAACCTGTATTGACAATGAAGAACAACCCTCCCAGCAGTACAGCTGAGGAATGCTTTTATGTTAAGACCAGAAAGTCTGCACTTTGGCCAGAGCACAGCACTGACGACTCGCCAGTGGAAGACCCGGCATCCTAACAACAGAAGGATGGCAGCAAGCCTCGCAGAGCACGTCACATACACCATGCCTTTTCCAATAAGCAAAAAAGACACATATTTCAAATAAGAAACCTAAGATTTATGGAGACGGAGGAAAGCAAAATCCTGAAGCAAAGCACTGCCCCCTATCAACTATTGACTCCCACGCAATATAAAAGGCCACGGTTGCCAGCCCAGAAGAACCCCAGAGACACGACAAGGACTCGACTGCCAGTGTCTCTTCCTCTCTATGTCACACACAAACAGTCCCAGGCAGACCACCTGGGCACACATGTTCAAATGCTTGTGAGTGTTAGGAAATTATATCGATGCAAGAATGAATGAGAATGGGGAAAATAAAACTGTTTAGAAATTTTGTAAAATAAAATCACTTTCCCTTAACTTCACACATTTAGTTTTGTCATGATAACTTTCTAAAAGAACCACTAGGTTTTATTTTATATGTTAAAGAGCAAGCAACTAAAATTTTCTCACTACCTTTGAGGCTTGCAAGAAACTGGTAAACATTTACTTTTACTGTAAAAAATTAAGTTTTCTGAGTCTACTGTGTATTATATATTTGCCTTAATTGGGCTGAGTTTAGCCTCCTTAAATTTTGTCTAATTTTTTAACTTGGACTTTTATTTGTTGCAGAGTTTCTCATAAAAATCTGCAAACGAATTACAAACTGTGGTTAATGAGCTATGCATAAACCTTCTCTTTTCCTTTATCATTCTTACCATCTGCTTTGGCTGTTTTATTATCAGCCTGTAAGCTAATAATCTATCTACTTTATTTCCCATCTCACTTGGAAAAAAATGACGAAGAAATCCAGAAGAGTTTTCAAACTCCCCGTTTTCTCTGAGTTTTCCCTGAGTGGTGCCTTATGGTCCAATCTGTGCTGTGCTCACATTTTCTCCACTGCAAAATCCTGATTTCCAATTCTATTAAAAAAGCTCATCAGATTTCCAACACCACCCCCCCAAGAAAATGGCAGTACAGAAATTGTAAGATCCAAATCAATCTATTTTACCCTACTTCCCCATTGTTAGTAAGCAAAAATACTTCTTCCCCCCCCCAGATTCGATGTAAAATACTACTACAGATTTGCAGAAAAAAATTTGCAGTATTTATGTCTTATCTATCCACGTACAAGAAAAGCTTTTAACCACAGCCTTCCTTCTATTCACTACAAGTCTAATACATGCTTTGACAGAGTTGTTCCTTCTCTTCCAGTTTGGGCCAATAAGTTTCTGGGCATCTATATTACCTTTTTGGTATGTCCCATCACACAAGTACCATTTACATGGGATGTTAATCTAGTTAAATTAAAAATTTTCTCATTTTGTCTAAAAATATCGTTAAAAACTTCAAGTATTCTTTTCTGAACTAGGCCGGTACTGCATTTTCATTTGCTGTTGAAATTGAACCAGATGAACTTGTTTCACTTCACTATCACCTCTTTGCACACACACGGACATCCGACTCAAGTGAATACGCTATACTGTGCATAACACACCGCTATTACAGAGCTAACCTACATGGCAAGAAAATGTTTCCAAACAGATTTTCTGTGCCTATCCATTACATAGCTAATCGTTGCCTTAAAGTGGACTTTAGGAAGCTGAGCTAATATTTTTAATAATAATCCCGGGGGGGGGATGGGGGGGGCGGGGGGGATATATATATAAAATATAAAATACAAGGACACTGTTTGAAATTATGAAAAGTGCCCCTGAGCACCATTATTTCCTAAGAGGTGCAAGCTACATAATGTTGTCTGTCTGCAGCTTAAAACAGTAAAGAGCAATAGGACAAGAATGAGAAACAGGACCAAGCTCTTTAAAAATTGATGAAAAAAACATTAAATTCAGTGCTATATGGAATACAATCATTACTAAGCAGGTTAAGGAATAGTGTAATCATGGTCCCTCCTTTCTAATTAAGCCACTATTTTCAGAACTGAGAGTTAGGTAGCATTTGTTTTTCTTTATAATGGAATAACTGACTTGAAGAGAAGTTGGAAAAGCCAGCACTAAGAACTAGGCTTTATTTAATGACTGTGAATTTGTGAAAAACTATCACAAAGTGAGTAACAAACAGTTAACCACTAAGCTGAAAAACTTCTTTTGGATCATCTGCAGATTTCCTAGCAGAACTGCTATTCTAGTGCATAAGCTCTATAGAGACTTCAATCCATTTTGCACCTGAAAAGGGGCATGTGAGTGAAATTATTACGTTTTCAAATGCAAGCTCATGGGAACATAGCCTGGTGCTGAAAACTGATACTGAACTGAGCAAAAAAAGAAAAACAAAGCTTGGTTAGACATTCTGAGGTCCTCATGTCTGCCTCAGGCATGCTATGTACAAAAGCCGCCTGGTAGATTCTGTGTTATGAGCCCATGTATTTATTAGCCTTAACCAGCTTTGTTTTCTTACTTTCTTGTGCTCTGACATACATTATAGTACTTCAACAAGTAAACAGTACATGAACAAGGTTGGCTGTTTCCCACATTTTCTGATTTACTTTGTTTGATAATCCAAAACCAAGCCTATCTGAACAATTTGTATTTATTTCTTAATTTACTCTCAGTACATTCCTGTGATAAAAAGAAGTTTATCTTCCCAGGTATTGAAACTTGGAAAAACAGAGAGAGAATACACGTACCTGATTCAAGCCACTTTGAAGTCCACAGAAAGACCATGGGCAACATTCATCTCTCCTAACTGCACTGATTTAAAAGTTGTCTGGTCTAAGGTGGTTGCAGAGGCCTCCACAATCAAACACAATTCTGTCTTTGAGTATGATTCATTACTCTCTGCATGCACCAATCTCTCCCTGTTGATTATAAAGAGGACCCAGATGGGTAGTTTAGTTCAGGCATCCAACTTTTAAGGCTGCTGCAGTTAAGTGAGATCCACTGCTATTGACTTAAATGGAATGGATTCTGACAGAAAGTAAAGCCACATAGGACTCTATGGCAAAGAAGTGCCATGATTTCTGAATCTCCAGTCCTGTACCTTCACCAGTAAAGACTATCTTTCTTTGCCATAGACGAGCTTTCACTTAATGGAGTTTTAAAGCAGCATGCTAGTCAAGGGAAGAACAAATACAAAATATGACAATTAATTAAAAAAAAGGACAATTAATATACAGACTGACTGTATTTCTTCTTCTAGAGTCATTAACATCTACTACTTTTTCCTCCTAATTAATCTACATTTATATGGTGTCAAGTGAACTGTACACAGTCTGTAAATAAGGCACCAGAGCATCAGGCTTTCTCCTGGCAACTGTTATGACACCTGGATAGGTCACACACCCTAATTGACACAGCAAACTCTCTTACTACAATTGATTTGTTTCTTAGTGCTAAAATACTAACATATTCTTATCATGCCAAATGAGTTGCAACTTAGTAGTAAGCAGTACCACTCCTATGACTGATTAGCCCTGACTGGTCTCAATAATTAGCCATGGGCCAGAGGACCATAAGGCCCTTTTCCAGCCTGCTTTTCCATACCAACGAGAATGCAGGCTGGTGTAATTCATATGTTACAGTACTTTGGTTCACAGAAAGGCAGGAAAACAGGAAGCAATGCCTTTCAGTTTACATACTCAGTCCCTACAAAAACACTGATGGAATAACAGCAAAGGGCAACTCTGTAAGAAATCAGCGGTCATTAGACAAGCTCTGCAACTCTTCCCAGTGGTGTATACAAAGTTTTCATCCAGGACAATCACCCAAGCAAATAATCATAAAAGAGAAGGTCATAAATATCAGAGATTGAAAATGCTGCTGAGTATTCAGTGGCTGACCAATACAGGTTACAGAGAAGCTCCTATACCTGCAGCTCTTTGGATGGAAGGGGACACAGTTCTTGTTTTACTGACAAAGGCAAGGGCTCAGTTGAGATTATGCTTGTTTTTTAAATAGACCTGGACCCTTTTACAACAACAACAAAACAACAAACACAAAAAATCTTAGAAGAAACAGTGCTTTCCCATGCAATCACACCACCTGTTTCTTTGGTAAGTTTCAGCTCAAGAGGAGAGTTTGAGCTCTGATTAAGCATACAGCACTCCCTCGTAGCTACTGACTGTTACAGAATCTATAATTGATATATTTGACTGTCCTTAACTCTCTTTTGTCCAGTTTTTAAGGTCTGTTGTACACTAAAACATCTCAGGAATAAATCTGTCACTTCTGTGATCTCATTTGACACAGGTTTTCCCTCGCTCATTGTTCCAGGCTGCAGTTCTGTGTTGATGTTCCCACTAGGCCATTTAACTTGCTTCCATCCAGGTCAGCTTAAAGCACAGCTGCTTAAATACAGAAAACTTTAAAAGAAACCTTGGAAGCAGTTCAGAAGCAATCCTTCTGCCATAAAATTTTTGCTAGTAATTGAGAGTTTCAAAACTCCTCCCTTGTCTGGATATATATAGTGCATCTTTATCACCATTTCGGTTCAGATAGGATTGTGGTTTGAGGAGAATCCCCTAAGTGCCCCACTTACCACATTCAGTTCACATGAGGGAGAGGTCCCAGAATGCACAAATTGAGCTTATTTTGGAGGTACTTAAACCAGATGTGCTTCATCTGATGATGACGCCGATTCAGTCCGAGGGCCCACAGTAGTGGTAGCCCAAAGTATACCTCCCCAAAACACTGCGCATGTTGGGTCCTCAGCACCAACTGCTTTACTCTACAAACAGATCTACTCCTGCATGTCAGTACGGACACAGTCAGACAGTCCTATCTTTGTTTCCTGGCTTGGAAGTCATTCTCCTTCCAGAATCTTGCCACTTTTAAAAGGAAGGAGGCCATTCAAATGCTGCCCTCATTTCCCTGGTTTGTCCTGACAGAGAGAGGCGAGATCTCTTCTACTCCCCAGCACTAAACTACGGGCTATGAAATGTTAGCCTTCATTATTTTCCTCACAAGAAAAATACTCCTGCAGAGTGTTTGGGAAAGAGAAATGAGGCTGCCTTCCTCTTAGTAAAATAATTAACAACAATGGAGCTCCAGTCTTGTCAGCCAGCCTAGCTGCAACCAGGATAAAAAAAAAAAAAACAAACAAACAAGTTGCAACACCTCAATTTCACAGTACTAACTGTGGATATTAGTGTCCAAACAACAAGGTTCAAAGGAGTGACTGATTCTCAAAGAAAAATGCACCAAGCTGAATAAGACCTTGGCACGGTCTAAGATGACAGAACTAAGAAAATTCATAATGTTAAAATATACTGCTTTTAATATTTACCCCCTTAACATGAAAAAAGTCCCCACAGCCAACAGAAATTTAAAATGGAATAGAAGCCATAGCAACCATGTGAAGCTAATCTTTAACCTCTCTGGTCTTGATTCACATAATTATAATTGTGTTAAATGCAATGCCCTTTGATTCAAAAATATCACCATTACTGTAACGGAAAAAGTAATTAGTTTTTTTAATTAATGAGAGACTTGAAAATGCACGAAGGGAAGCATTAACTTCTGTTTTTCTTGAGCTATTAAAATAATTGTATAAAAATATCACATAAAGAAGTCACATTGCACTATAGATCTAGTCCTCAGCGCTCTCCCAAAAACTATGCTTTAAGGTACCAAACACAGATATTTGCATATCAAGAAAGATTTAATCATCCAATTGGACAAACTAAATGCTTATCTCTTATTCACTAAGGATAAACAAAAACTGGTAAAAAAAAAAAAAAAGGCAGTTCAGTACAGCTAATGAGAAGAATAGTATTTTGTGTCACCATGAGTGTAGCAGATGCCTCATTGCACCTGGTGACACTGGTTCAACCAACACAAGCCTCACCACAGTCTTGAAGGGCAAAAGACTACAAAACAGGCCTCTATTCAGACCTCGAGATTAATCTCACCTGATTTTAGAAGCCTAGAATGTAGACATTTACATCTGAATTAATAATCTATAGACAATGACACTTCTAAAGTCCAATGTGATGACACATTAGGCCCCAGAAATATCTATTTCTGTCCACTAACTATAAGGGAACTGCAGATTACCAATTCATGCATAAATATTTAGACACAGGTAATAAGAATTAATAAAATGGTTCTTTAGAGTGAGTCACCTTTTTTTTAACTAAACTGTTAACGTTTCCCCCCTCCCCAAACTGTATTTCAGTCTGATGCTAGTGTAAGTCTCTGTAATGATGGGAGAAAAAATCCTGCACATTTTACATAAATTTTTGCAAGGAGGTTAAGTACCACAGTGAGATAAGTAACACAGCAATTTACTGTATCTTCTGCTTCTCCACAATCCAAAGGAGGATTGTTTCTCAAACAGAAGTTACCTTTGTGCTAAAATGCCCCTTCTGAGTGGGGGCTTTTCTATCACAGAAGTGCAATACAACCTATACTATTTCTTGAAAATCATCTCTCCTAAAGGCAGATCCTGAAAGTACTCTGGGTGATTACAAAAACAAAGTAGCTTCAAAATCATCTGGAAGGCTTTACAATATTTTCAGGAAGTATTTCTGGTTAAAACAAAGATTAAAAAATGCCATAGTCTGTTTGAGGAAAATAATTCTGTACAGTAAGCAAGGTTGAAAATAATTTAGTGGAAAGTATGGCAACATAGTTTTACAGAATCTCCCATGTGGGACCAAGTACTCCCCAGTGTAATGTCACTAAGTTCTATGTCATGATTTTACTTTAAAACATGCTTTTTTTTTTTGTTCAAAATGAGTTGAGCAATTCAACTGGAGTACATACTGGTACAAAAGCTAGTATAGACTTATTCACTGAGCCAAGCTATAGGCAAACACTTCTGCCACCACAGAATGACCTATCCCTCTAAAAGATCTGTTATTGTTTTGATCATTTTAAGAGAAGGAACGTCAGGAAGCTTTGTGTAAAGGATAATCTACTCTAACACTTATGTACCATACAACTCTCTTAAATTCAAGAAGATACTTGAAAGGTTCAAAAAAACAGAAAGCAAAAATACAATAAAAATTCCATAGCTATGGTACAATTGTTCACTATTGAAGGTTAACAATACTGCTCTATTTTTAGAAGCTAAATCAGAATCTAAACATTTATCATCAATAAAATACTTGTAGATGCTCTCCAACTGAATTCATTTGCCTGGAGAAGTGGAGGCAAAAAAAAAAAAAAAAAAAAAAAAAACAACAGAGGACTATAGGTTAATGAGGTATTTAAAACAAGAAATAGGAATTCATGCTTCTACTTGCATTCTCTAAATTATTTTAGATATTACAACACATTGTGTATCACGGCTCTGGGTCTCCAATTCTGAGATTACCCCTATGACTTAACACTTTAAAATCGATCTTGGCAAGTCTGTCAACAAGGGAGAAAAAACCCAACAAATAGAATGTCATTGATTAAACCTGAAAACAAGAGGGTTTGGGTTCCTTCAATACACAAAACACACAAATGGAACTCAGCTGCCACAGCAAAAAGAAATAAGACTTGAAAATAAGGTCTTGCTTCACTAGGTGTACGAATCAGGCATATTAAGCAGATACACTATGACACAGATCTTAGACTTAATGCGTTTGCGTATGCATCAATGACAGTAATATTGTATACTCTTCTGTTTCAAACAAAGCTAGCTTCACTGTCCTTAATCTCCAATTATACTGCTGTCCTCTCCCTCATCCTATAAAGGAAAAAGAGGAAGGAAAAAATGGACTAGATAATTAGAGATTTCAAGAACTTTTTCAATGAATCTTGAAAGTTAAAACTTCGAAAACAGGACATCTAGTGCTTGCGGTGCTCCAGAGCATATCAACAGCCCTCCCACACTCAAGAACAGAATAAGGAATAGCAACTAAATCTGCAGAAACAGTACTCAAATGCCCTAATATCCTAAAGTGACCCTCACTCAAGGGAATGTCCCCCTCACTAAAGGCAGTCATGATTTCAGGGCTGGAAACTCAATGTCCAACAAACTGAATTGTAGATACCATCTACTCTCTATCTAAAACAGTGGTCTAGTCACAAAACAAGACAAATACAAAAAGCCTACAATAAGTACTGCAACTGATCTGTTGCCTGTAATGATTATTCTGTGTTTGTCCATGGAGAGACCAAGTGTTCATTGAGCAAGAATTCCTCATTTAGTCTTTTGTAATCACTCAGTCTCTAATAACATGGATGCATCCTCCATATGGGATGGATGGATGTGTCCCACATATAGGCCTGCCTCGACTAGACATGCTATTGCAGTTTCTTAACTGGAGCTGTGTGGTTTTCAAGAAGAAATATCTGAAAGACAATCTAAGAGCAGCATTTTTTCAGACTATATGAGCAGCACTGGAGCATTTATTTGGAATATACACAGCCCACAACCCTCAAGATCTTATCAAAGAAACTCTGGAACTGATGAGAAACAAAAAGCCCCAAAACCACCAAGCAATCAGCACATCCATTAATCTTCATGTCAACAACAGCAAAAAAAACCCCAAAACCACTCCCCCCCCCCCCGCCAGTTTTTCCCACTGCAGAGGCAACAATGCATGCATAATCACATCATTAGAACAGCTGAGTTTCCTAACTAATTCTTCAAAGATTGTGTACAATTTCCTTCTAGTTCCCTTCAAAAGCCTTCACACATTATATCTGCAGGGCTGACAGGCTTGCTTAGGCTCCCAAATTATTACCTACTGAGACCAATGAGTTTCATTCAGACCCTAAAATCACTTGCAACTTTGCAGCTGGCAGAGGGTCTTCTCCTTAGCTTGCCCCTCTGCTTAAAGCAAATATGCTCCCTCATAAAGATGAGCACATCTATGTTATGAGAGACTGAGTGACTACAAAACACTAAATGGGGAACTCATGCTTCCTGAACCTTGGTCTCTCTACAGCCAAACACAGAATAATTAAAGGCAACTGGAACCCAAGTTAATTGAGCACTGTTCGCCTGGTGGCAGAACCCAGCCCAATTCCATTTACCTCATTGCTTTTCCCCCTCCGTACATGCAGAAAGTGGCTACCTAAACAACTAGGAGCCTTTTCCTGCATCTACAAGTGGTCTAACATCTAATACCTGAACTACTGCAACCACCTGTGTGTGATGGGATGGAAGGAGTGGGAACCAGAGGGGAATCACTCAAGGGACACGATGTGCATGTGCAGAACTCTTATTATATGCAGCCCCACTGCCACATACACCAAAGGCCCTGGACTAAGAAGGGAATCGCAAAACTGAAGCTTGTTCTAACAAGGCTGGATCATGCCAATGTATGTAGTATCTGTAAAACAATGTGTGTACCTTTTTGTAAGCTGGGGACATGAGACAACACACAGAAGGAAGGCGTTCTCTTGAAAACCCTGAAGTAATTTACTTCCTTTTCAAATCAACTGGATTCAGGCCTGAGTCACACCTACCATTATGGTAAGACAACTACATGCCACCTGTTAGCGCTTTGGACAGCAAAAGTTACACCCTGCACCTACAAGGTTTTCCTGCTTGCAGCCAAGGCAGGCTGGTGCTGCTGAAAGCCTTCGGCAACCTGACATAATCCAAGTGAAACCAAAATGGAGCTCTGAAGGGGACAGACAAGGGAGGGCAGGATTCCCCCTACTCATTCTCCAGACCAGTTGCATGAGAACCAATAGAATCAAGCTGGGATTTCTAGTATTACTTATTACATCAAGAGAATCCAACTGGAGCAAAAAGGACAACTTGGAGAACACTCTCACAGATGTACAGCAATAGCCAAACATCACTGTTTACTGATGACAACCTATACTGTATTCACTTGTATACTTCACACTATTCCAATGACTCTATAAATAATGCAATAAATGCATAATACACTTGACAAAATTTTATCTCGCATCCAACCAGCTCTAGTTCAGTGAAACATTAATTTTGTTTATCTGTCTGAAATACTGAAAATGAACTGTGTATTTCAACTTAATTGCAACTGCAGTCTTCATGAGGCTTCATTATATATCTGAAGTATATGCTCCCACATTAAGTTTTCATAAAATATTGAAATGTGTGAAGCAATGGACTTGTGCTCTCACTTCTTTTTTTTAAGAGTTAACATTACCTTTAGAGTGCTTTAGTCTCTAAGCCACCTCCCCACTGCTACATTTAATGAGAATATTTAGTTTCAATATTACTTTGCAGCATGTTCAATCTGACATGTCTTCAATTTACAAAGTACAAAATGTGATTATTCTATAATATGACATTGCCTATTAAAATAAAAGAAATACAATTTAATTTGAATTGTATTACTCATTTACATCTACATACAGCTTATTAACTGCTGCTGGCTTCTCAGTTGGGTAGGCAAGATAGGAAATGTTTTGATTTATGTAATAATTAGAGTAAGACCAGGGGTTCTTTCCATATTTAAAGTGCATTTCTTCTCTGAAGAGTGACTTTTCAGACAAAAGTCTTGCAAATTCCATATTTCTCTCCTAAACATTGAGAAATGTTTTCTCTCCTAAACATTGAGAAATGGTTTGGGTTACAAGTGAAAGTTCTTTTTCTGATTTTGAATCCTGTAACTTCCATCAAAATCCAACTGGGTTTGTTACTTCTCATATTACTAAAACTCCAATGCAGACAAATATTACATTATTTTGGAAAAAAAGTGTCTCTGGTTACAGATACTGGGCTCATTTGAAGTCTGGATCTTCAATGACTTAAAAAGGAATTATCCACTCAGTCGGGAAAATAGAGTGCAGGCATCCTTCACCAAAATGTTTATTTTTCACAGATGGTTTAGATTGGTTTGCTCCATCATAGAGAAGCAGTATTTGGCTTTGTAATTGAGATTTTTACTCAGGTTCTCCATGGGAAATAATTTACAATGAGATTCAAAAATTCATGGTATTGAAGCAGGTAATTTGAGAAAGTGTGAACATAATAATAGAATTAAAGGTTACTTTTCCTGGATTGGTAGGGATTTATTCAATAACTGACCTTTCATCTTTGTATTTATGAATGCAAGAAAGCTACCCGCATTATTAAAGATAAAACTCCTGTTCAGGCTTTTAGTGATGCCTTGCAAAACCCAGCATAAGGCAGCCCTTCTCTTCCTCCTCATTAGCACCTTACATCAAGACACCTGGGATTCACACAGCATGTGCTGCTAAACCACACGTACTCCTGTGTTCCCAACAGCTCAGTAAAGTCTGTATCTGGAAGCAAATTTTTAGAGTATTGCTGAGTATTAAATACAAAAAAATGAGTAGGAGTTTATAATGAAGAAGTGGTGTTCATTATTTCAGGAGATACCTAACATGCAAATGAATAAGGAAGAGGAAGTTCCTTGTCTCATTCTGTCAGGATGCCACCGCAACTACCCAATACCTACTGGTTCATGCCAAAATGTTCTTCTCTCAGATGGGTCTTACATCTTCTTATACTTCACCGATGCTTATTCCAGATTATTAAACCAATAACATCATACAGAAACTCAACTGCTGTCAGCCAGCGAGGGTGAGTGCTCTAAGCAGGCCATGATTGCAGTTTTCTGCCTGTCAGTCTTTTTCTCTGATGCTGCCCAACCCTCTGGCTCCCCCGCAGTCTATTTTGTTCCACAACTCTGACACAGAATCTATCTTTCATTATTCTGGGGAGAATTCAAAGGTATTTCCCGTTCTATCTAGTGTAATGTCTTTGACCAGAAATCATCTCACAAGAACATAACACAACTTCATGACAGAATACTGAGACTTCCAGAAATTTTAATTCCCACTTTGGCCATTTCTATAGACACTGCAAATACTGTGATACCTTTGTCAACTCTTCTGTGTTGATGTTTCTCTTTTCTTTGGAAGAATTCACAATTTGATTGACTTTAGCAAGAGGGTTATCAAGTCAGACAGTCCTGTACAGAAAACTTTCCAAAGTTGCTCTGTAATCAAGCAGTATCAAACAGGAGTATGGATTCGACCTCTTTAAGGTTGCCAGAGAATCTTTTTGATAACTTCGTAATTATCTCCCAAGAGGCCAAAAGACTTAAGTCTCTCTAAAACATGTTTACAAACAATAATGATGCTACACCGTCTGATATCACATTTGGTATGCCACAGATATATGGATCTCAGTTATAAGATCACATTTGGCAGTCACATTTTCTGGACTCTCTCTCCATACAATCCCGTGATATGTAATCTCCCCACCTAGATAGAAAAAAATGTATACATGCCACTTTTGGAGGATGAATCTAAAAAGTCCTATCAAACAAATTTACAGAAATAATATCACAGTCCAATTTTTGTCCCTCCTTTTATTTACCACATTTTCTTGAACAGCAGTATTTCTTTTATCTTAAAAATATTCATAGTATTTGTACTTGATGGACATTTCACTTTCCTTTGTTATTCCTACACTCCAATTTATTTCTATTTTCTTTTATTTCTTTTTCACATCTTTTTCCTGTAGTTTTGTACATCCACAATCATCAGTTCCTTCAAGAAGGCATGTTATCCAACACATTTTCATAGTACAAAGAAAGAGGATCTCTATTCCCTGAAAACTACCGCCTCATTTTTTCATAAAATCATTTCCTTGTGCGTTTAGCTCACACATACAGCCAGTACAAATCATTTTCTCAGTAGACAATCTAAGCTGACAGTAAACGCATTCATCCCAATATGATTCCTGATACGTGAAGAACGAAGATAGGTTGGTGGCAACTACTGCTACCTCCACATGCAAGGTTTAAATATTGTCCTTCTCATCCTTAAGTTGCGAGTAAAACGCTAGATGTACTCTAACATAGAGCACAATTCTCTGTGCTCCCACCATTGCTGCTCTGACCAGGTAGGATGGGTCAGAAAAATGCTAGGAGATTAACATTAGGCCACACATTAACATTAATTCCACAGTGGGTATGGGCCAAACATCTTGATAACTGAGAAGCTGAATCAGTCTGCAATGGGAGGTGGCTTTCCCAGGGACAACAGCAATCAAAACGGATGATCTCAAGAAGCCGAAGGTGGCACAGACAACCAGAAGCAAGGTGCTATACTGTACACCCTGTTGGTGGCAGAAACATAAATGTGGGGTAACTTTTGGCGCCAAACTTAATTTGCCTTTTTTATGTCCTCGTATCTCAGTGCTTAAACGATGGAGAGGCTGGGCATTGTACAGTGTAAGGGGACATCCACAGCTGGGAAAATGTGCTGCTTGGGGCCACAAGACCACAGGGCAAATGTGGCAGAACTGAAAGAGGAAAGACCTGTCATGCTCAGATATCACAGAGTCACTTTCATTATTACTTTTTCTGTTGACGTGCAGGGTTCAAAGACACTGCAGCAGGGAAGGGCTCCATTGGGCCAGACCTGCCCTGCTACGGAGTTTTGTGACAGGACTTATTTTGTGAGAAGAATTTCCTGGCAGTGCTGCTGTCACACTTAGCCCTGGGTTTGAAAGTCATGCAGACCCAGAATCAAGAGATGACTTAATGAAGACACATTAAAATCTGAAGTGCCTGGGATAAGGGCAATCAGAACTTTCACACTGTTTGCAGAGGACTTCTTTAGTTAGACTCTTTCCAAACACAAGCCAGCCATTACTTCAATATTACTTATCCAAGCACAGAAAGCTTTGACCTAATTACCAGTATCAATGGGAAATATTTATCCCAATCTTCAAGGAATCAGAAAATAAAGGAATATGCAAAGAGAACAGATTTCCTTTTTTGTTCCACTCGGGGTTTTTTGCACCTGTTTCTTAAAATGCTAAAAATTTGGCACAAATCACTTTCCTTACTGTGGACTTGTATAGCATTAGTCTGAAGTTCTGAAACAGTTAGCAAAACACAAGGAAACTCCTGAAATCAAGAAAATAGCTTGTTATGTCTGCTCAAACAAACAAACAAAACCCCCTATCATCATCACTGTGTTCAACAGTAAATGCATGCTTTGGGTTAGTTCCAGGCAAGACAGCCATCTCCAAACAAATATTTTTAATGGAAAATAATTGCTATAAAAACAAATCACAGTTCAACAGGCAGATAATATAAAATCAAAGCAACACTATAAAGGACCAATTGTATCCCATATCTATCCTAGATTCAGAACATAAAATAACATTTGTAGCTTTAAAGAACTGTGCAGGTAAAAGAATTTATTGCTATTACTTTTACTCTGAAGCTTTCTTCTTCACAATTTAGTAGTAAGTAGCTTTCAAACATTTATTTTCTCCATAGCTCAGGACAGCTTACGTAGCAAAACTTCAATGAAATGTCAAAAAACATTGTTAAATACCCAACACTGAGATCAACCAGGTTTTGTACCACTTTAATAAACAGAAAGGCTATTTCACAGTGTTTGGTTGAACAAAAAAACCTCCAAACCCATAACTGCAGGTGGTGTTATAAAAAAGGAGTTGCAAGCCGAATCATTGCAGGAAATTCTAATTTACATCATTGAAACAGAGATCAGTAACTCAGGCTCTGATCAGAATAGACACAGAATTTGGAATTCTGTGTTTGCAAAATGTCAGAAATTGCAGAAGAAACACAGCAACACTAAACCAAGATTAGCTAAACTGACAGTCAAGCCAACACTTTGGGACTTAGCCATGTGCAGAACACAAATCATGTATAAGTTGATTATAGTACGTTATTACATGCTGAAGCCAGCTGATACTATGAATTCCAACTCGAAGTGCAAGGAACACTTGATGTCATCCTTTAATCCTGCTGTTCTATCACTACTCATCTTGCATCAATATATTTTCAGTCTTGGGATCACAGTTTAACAGCAGTTAATGGCCTCATCTCTTCACCACTGACATATTAGAACAGACTACTAAACAGCAGCTTGCTCCACATAACACTTAACTTTGTTGACTTGTGTGTCAAGCAGCTGTGCCACTAACTGAGCAATGACCATTCCAAAAGAAATCACATCTTGCTCCTCCTCACAGTGATTAAATTTTCTTACCTCAGTTTCATCTCTGACAAAGCCTAAGCTCTTCACTGACCTGTCTGTAATCTTAGGTAACAAAATAACCAAACAAAACCCAACCAACCAACCAACATCCATTAAAATTGTTTCTGCCCTTTCTGATTCATTTGCTATGACAGATCTTTTGCATATACCACTGTTCCCTTTTTTGTTTTCCTTAGCAGTAATTATTAAAACATAGACATCCTAGCAGAAAACTAATGGGACTTTGAAGATGGAAAAATCCAGGTAGTGCTCCAATACAAGTTATGGTTGAAAACGCCATGGTTTTAATCATGAATGTTGTGTACACAGTCCTCACCTGCAGTACAGCACATAGCCAGAACTATATGACTTCTCACTGGGGAATCCACTTTCCTCAATAATGCGTCAAGGATGCCTCATATTATTAGAACAGATGTGACCAGTAACTCTATACTTGGTCTTGTTTGCTCTATAATACTATGGCAAAAACAACCAACAACCAAACTGAAAACCAGACACCACAAAGGCTTTCAGATATTCCATAAATCCACCTTGTAAACATCAAGCTATTTCCAACTGTGCAGATACAGGGCTGTTTTTCACAGGAAGCAAGCCTTGTTATACTAGCACCATATTTAAAGTGTAGATATGCAATGAACTTGACAAAATCAGCAGTCTTGGAACAGCCATCGTTGTCTTCATTTATACTGCCTTGACACACACTGCATGCCTGGTATGGTTCAAGATTTCTCAAGCTTTCAAACTGTTTCAAGCAAAGTTGATATACTCAAGAAGCTTGCTCATCTGACAACTAGTATTGCCTGTCCAGAGCCCCAGTGCAACAAAAACTCAAAGGAACTTTGAAACGTGTCTGTTTCCAAGTAATTCTAGCATGCCACTTAACAGTACACCCAAACTTCAATTAACCACAGCAGCACTACAAACAAAATCCTGAATTATCTGCCCAACTAAATGAAACATGTTCAGTTTCACTTACACCCATGAGTTTATTAAAAATCATCTCTAAAAAAGACGCAGAGGACTCCATTCCTCCGAAGGCAAATGAATGCCTCTGGAAGGCAAAGGGAGCAAGGAAAAGTTCCTTGTAAGAAAGAGCTCTGCAAGGAAATGAAAGATTGTGTAAACACAGCCACAGATCCTTCCCAGTCAGCAGCTCTACAACTGTGAACAAATGGTAGGGAGTTAGACTCAACTTACAGACTATGCAGAGGGGGTGGAAATTATACTATTTCCAGCTCATGAAGATCTCAGTGTGGAGACAGAAGTCTCCTCCTGAATCCTGAGAAGAGAGAATCAAGACACAGAACACTGTACCATGAACCATTCTGCCGCCCTCTTCCCTCCACGTGCGCACGCACATACACACACACAGAGTTCACACCTCCTGCAACAAGACAAGCTGAAAGCCGCTGGAACTGGGTATCACCATTTGCTGCTGCTAAAAACTGAATACAGGCACAGAGATCTCTAAAACCTGTTCCAATACTTCATGCCCTATGTAATAATGGACTGCACCAGTGATGACACTTTGTTGCTTCTTACTATTTTACTGAAATTCACTATTCATCCAATCTAATGAAGAGCAGGATTTTAGTGTAACAGGTGAACACCTTGAAATCACATTGAAGTTGTGTTTATTTTGGAGGATGATACTAAGCAGAAGAAATGTTTCACAGTATCAATTCTGAAAACTGAGTATTCTGTAGAATGATTTTTTCTTACACGTTTTTACATTTCTAACAGAATGAGGCCCCCAACCTGACCTGATTTTGCAAGCACTAGTACCATACAAATATTCTTTTAAAAAAAACAAGCAAGAGAAATGTGAATGTATCAAGGAAAAAAAATACCCTTTTTACAAGTTTATTCAGAGTCTGTAACATTCTGCTTAAAATAATACCAAAGAAGTCTGTCAGCTGTTTCCCAAGATGGTATGTGAGTTTTTTTCCCAAGGGGTGAACTCAGACTTTCAGAAACTGTGACTAAACAATAACCACCACAAAAGGTGGGAGCTTGCAAAAACTGCAATAAATATTGAGAAGCCATCAAAGTCTGGTATTAGTGCCTTTTCACAGGATATTCTAGAGCCTTAAATATAGGCTTATGCAGGTTTAAAGTGGAAAGTTATTCCTGAAAATGAAATTTTTAGATTTTACAATGTGTTTGTTTTCTCAGTACTGCTTTCTTTGCTATTATAGCTATTTAATTCTCTTTCTCATACAGCAAAATGTAGTTTCTCTGTTGCTGAACTACAGGTGTTTTCCGCGTAGAACTTTGGCAGCAAATTCTAAAGCATATTAACTTCAATTGCTACCACTTAATAGTACTTACATCAATTATACATCGCACACATTCTGTAATAAGAAAAACAAATACTGATTTTCACTTTTATCAATCTATTTGCTTTCTTGAAAAAAAAAAAATAGTGCTTTTTCCTGCCACTGTTTACCTTCTAAAGCTAACGCTTTTAAAGCTATATATAGCCCAAGCAAAATACAAGAGAAGAGATACTAATTAAATACAAATAAGAGAGATTTAAAAGTAAATCTGAAAATTACTAAAACTCCCAACTTACAGCATTGCTCCTAATATGTCTCTCTTGCATATAATTTTGTATACTGGAGTAAAGAAATCCTGAAGTGGAATGTTTGGAAGCCCAGAGTACCTCAGTGACAGAAAACACTATTATCAACAGAACAGGAAATAGGCTAGTTTAATAATGAATTGTGTATTTTAACTTACTTACCTCAACTTCTTGTCTTATTTCAGGATTTGAAGTTAATAAATTTCATTATGAGAAATAGCTCATGGCAAAGGATAATACTCAAATATGACTTCAAAAAAAAAGCATTTTAGCTACTTTATTGGACATTCAACTGTCCTGAGCAAACTGCGAGCACACAGATACTCAGTGAAAAAATGTAATATTGTTAACTTAGCAATGCTGCTTTGCCTTTAGATTAAAACCATTTTTTTGAGAAACATTAACAGAGATAAACCTATTCCTGGTAATTTTTCAGCCAAGTAAATTATCTTACCATCAGGTTTTTGTAAAAAATTGTCCTTCCAAGATTAGACAGCACATATGTAAATTACTGCAGGATCAGGACATAAATCAATTTACAATGTCACATAACTTCTTTACTCACCATATTGTATTTGCTGACTTTGTTATTCAATGCTCCTTTTTAAGCAAGTGGAATTGCATTCCAAAATCAGAAAATTTTATTGAAGGCCTTAAGATGCTGAAAGAATTGCACTTTGAATATCAGATGATGGAGGGAAGATAAGTCTGCAGCTTTTTTCCTAATAAAACAAAGGAGAAATGGGAAAATTAAGGAAGAAAGTGCTATACAGCTAAACAGCAGCAGAAAAAAAAAAAGAGTTAAAAGCAAATAAATTCATCTTAATTCATCATTTATTACAAAAATAGTTGGTGAGGGGACCAGAGCAGATTTAACATGAAGCAAGATGCTGTGCACTGCTTAGACATTTTATGCAAATTGGGTCTGATTTTAATGTGGATTGAACACTAGCTAAAGAATTATTACAAAGGTAAGGTATCAACATGGAATCTCATAGGTTCCAACATTAATTGAGTTTTATTTAGGAACCTACAGTAAGACTTTGGAACAAGTACACACTAGAGTAATAGTACTGCAGATTAAGTTGGCTCTTTAAAGAGAAATTCTGAAGACTAATTGAACAGACAAACCCAAGCAGAAGATACCCAAATGTAAAAACTGAAAATGTAGGTATTTTTCTTAGCAGACAAATAAGGGTGTAAACACATGCTAGCATCTACAGCCATCCCCAGAGTACTTTGGCCTTCCCCAAATCAAACAGGTAACCACTAGAGGCACACCCATTGAAGAAAGAGAGGCATTTAACATTGTTACAGCTAATTCTTCATGACTGTACATTCACAGGCGGCCAACCAATTTATTGCTTCCACGTGCAGAGAGTAAAGAACAGCATGATGCTGATGGCTACTCCTTGAATGTCGAAGCAGCAAAACTGCTCTTGACTTCCAATTCTGTGCTGCTTTTGAATGATACTCAGTTTGACTGCACTGACAGCTATTCTCAGCATCCCCCTGGAGCCAAGTGTAGGCCTGGTTATCCGCTATCTGTCAGGAGTCACTTTCATTCTTATCTAAGTTTTCACCACTGCTCCCAGCCATCACTATTTTCTGATCATTATTGCAACAGCCAGTTTTTAAATCCCAGAATTTAATTTTATTACATAAAAACCATAACTCTCTTTTATACAATCATTTTTTCCATTGGTTGGGTAGTTGAAGGGAAAAATAATCTAAAAATGAATTATTAAAAATCATTAATGATTTTCTGAAGTCTGCTCCGAGTTTTAAATGTTTAGTACTGGAATGGAAGTTTCTGCAACTTCTAGAATATATATAGCTCACTTTATTGATCAAGAAACAAAATAACAGTCCTTATATTTGGCATAATGTAATCTATAAATTACGATATCAATTACAAGATGCTACAGAAACACCATGATGTAGGAACTGTGCTAACTCACAGAGAAGGTGCCAAACTCAGTATTAAACCGTCTCAATAAACACACACTTGTTTATTCCACAGAGCACATGCAGATTACTGTTTTGATGTGCGATGACAGAATCTGCATACACAACTGGTAGGGATGGGTTATTTGAATGACAGTTAAAGGGCTGTTTTTTCCTAGAAGACTCAAAGAAACTCACTGTTCCTGTGTTACAGCTTTGCACCACCCCATTCCTGACTGCTGTTTGTGGAAAGCAGGGATACACCAAAGAGCAAGGTGGTTTTTATGAAGGAGGAACATATAAACGAAGACATATTCCACTTTAAAAAAAAACAGTAAGAAAGCTGTGGCTGGACAATTGTAAGGAGTGTTCAACTGGTTATATCAAATTATTCCACTCAAATATGATTACACTCGGTGTGTAGTTCCTACAGTGATCATGTCTATAGTCACCTACATCTGGGCCTTTTTCATTGTCTGCTACTGACCGTACAAAATTGTCACCGCTGGGGGCTCTGCTAAATCCTGCAACGCTGAAGAGGTGCGAGCAACATCATCCCCCCCAGGGTCTGAGGTCTCTACACGTCAAAACAGTTCAAAGTTAACTTCAATGCATCCTAAAGTTAATGCATCTTTCTGCTTTCCTTGCCACTCTTAAGTCCTTACACAGGGCTTTCCCATTCCAAGCTCACAGGTATTTCCCAACAGATTGTCCACTTTGTCTTGCAAAAAATTCCTTCCCAAAGCAAACCTTAATCTCTATGACCTGCTCAAACAACTCTTATCTTACTTGAAATGCATCCTCCTTGTTGCCATGGTGTAACCATGCAACAAAGGTGCAGAGGAACAAGAGTGTAAACAATAGGTCACAACATGATGCTTTTTGCTATTTCCTCTGAGTGTTGGTACCAGTAGTACTTCAATGTAATTCATACTTTAGAAAACAGTACTACTGAAATAAACTTAGAGAAATGGTCCTTTTTTCTTTTCTTTAAGAGCAAAATATTGTTCAGCTCACTTGGCACACACTTTGGATTGTAAAGCTTTTACAATTTTCAGAAACCATGAAGTCCCTTTTTTGCTTAGTGTTTTGCTGGGGAAGACATAGAAAATTTATATAAGAAAGTGAATGCAAAGTTAAAAACACATCAGAAACCTGCAAAAAGAAGTGAGAAAAGAGCCAGAAGTAAAATATATCAAGGAGATGAGACACAAAGCTGTATCAGATAAATTGATACCCATTAAAAGAGATTACACTTATCTCGCCTATTTCTTCTTTACTGAATAAGCAATGAAAAAGTAAACAAAACAAAGATTTTGGAAACACCACTGTGAACTAGTCAGCTTGCAGTCATCACTTTGCCTCTTCCCTGACCTCTTTTTTCTCTTTTGGATTTGAATACATGATGAAGAGCTGGTAATTGGAACAGTGTAGTTACCTTAGAAAGCACAAAAATCACCCGAGTGTAATAACTAGGCAAGAGAATGCAAATTTTGAAGTGAGAATATGCTATATAGCTCACTTGACAAAGGACTGTTTACTTAATAGAAAATAATTTGTACGTGTCAGCAACTTGAGAGGCCAAAACTGTTATCTAAAAGATATTTTCCCTGTTTATTTGAAGTTTAGATAAAGAGTATAATCATTATAAAGACTAATATTAAGCAAGTCAGAAATTCATATAGTAACGTTAATGTAAGTAAAGAGGAATGCACATCTGTGACTCATGAATTGCATGACAGTATTTTGCTTTGCTCATTAAGTTTTCTTACAGAATTGTACGAAAACACTAAATGCTTATTTCTGAAACATCACAAAACAGGACCACGTTTCCTACTTTGAGATACGCACTTGCTTTTCTTTGAAGCACGTGTAACACTTAGATTTCACATAATACAAGAGTTATAGAACAGGTCTTTAATAAATTTTTGTAAATGAGGTAAATTCAACAATATTCAAACTAAAAATTCCAAATCTACAGTTATCTCTAATTACACTTAAGAAATTACAAGTAGTATGGAGAATATGAGGGAATGACTGATCACAGCCTCTTCCAATACAAGAAGCAAGGGTAGGTACCCAATAAAACTACAGTTTCAGAAGAAACAAAAGGAAATACTTTTCCATGTCACACCAAGTGGATCCCCTTACCTCAGGACGGTAGGAGACGTGCACATTTGAAAAGCCATTGGTCAAAGTTATGCAAAAAAAATCCACAGAGGACCAGTAAGTATCAAATTGCTGCCTCTGGCTCAGAAAGTCCCTGGGCCACAAATTATTAGAGGCTGGGACTTAAGAAATTATGAATGTCTAGACTTTCAAACGTTCCTATCAAGATCAAATGCTATATCAGGATGTAAGTCCTGATATGGTCAGCAACCATATGAAACACCCACAAAAATTATTTTGAGAATCACGCATCATCAGAATGGAGAGAGAAAAGAAGAAAAAATGGTAATTTATTGAAAAGGAAGACAAGTTCAGCCAGAGAATGCCCATCAAGCTTTAATTAAGTATTATTAGAATATATCACAGACACAGTAAAGTTACAGAGGAAGATTACAGGGGAAAAATGACAATCAGGACAGAGATGCTAGCTGAAATCATGTAAGTTTAGAGAACACTGAAGAAAGGGAATATGGTTCTCGATTCTTTCCTCTTTCCAAAATCACCAGCCAGACCACAGAAGAATGAGCAAATGTTGAGGGATTGGCAGTCAGTGAAGTCAAAAAGTTTGTTAAATAAGCAAGAAAACATGTAAGTTTGTTATGGGATTGAGCTGTTTATAAATAACAGGCATTTACACCTTGATAATTCTGCACTTCTGTGTTAGAGCAAAAATTGATTATGTGTCATTAGAATGAAAGATTACAGCAGCTGTTAGTAAATTTATAGCAATACGAGATTACTGAAATCTCAAAATGTTTTTAATCTAAATAGGGAGACTTTAAAAAGTCCCTTTGAGTCTACACTGTGGCCCGAGGAATCTTTTCTATCTGAACTAACTGCATACTCTGTGCAGCATTTAAGGCTGAACTGTTCAACACAAAAAAGCTTATGTATGTACCAAGAGTTCAAAAGTCTGACCACCACAACCTACAGGTCACACGTAACTTCTTAAACAATTTGTATCGCCATGCACTTGCCCATGAATTGCGCAAGTGGCTGTGCCAGCCTGACAATTGCCTTGCACTGCTTCCAGGACACCAAGCAGCATCAAGCAATCTGACCAAATTAATCTTTTCCTTTTCTTTTTTATTTTTTTTTTACATCACTTCTTTCTGTAGGTAACACAGGAAGTGAGTAAAAAAGTTGTTGGTTTGTTTTTTTTTTTTTTTTTAATTATTTTATAGAGTTTAGAGAATGATCACTGGGCCTTGGGGGCGGAAGAAAAGGAGAAAATGGCTTGCCTTGTTTTCTGATCCAGATCCACTAAATAGTGTGATCTTACCTCTGTACATACGGCTAATGCTGTCTGGAAATTATGGAAATTGAGCCTATGGTCCATGTCTCACATATACTGCTGCTAATTAAGTTCTTTGTGACTTATCATTTGATTTCAAATACAGAAGGGGGAGAAATTGCCTTTTTTCACTCCCTTTTTGGGGGAAGGGCAATTTTGAAATAAGCTTTTATGTGGTTATTTTCTAGAAAATCTAATTTCAGAACTGTAAACTGTTTTTACTAGAGCTGTTCAACATTAAAGACTTCACATTTTAAAGACCATACTCTAAGTGCATATTGCACATAATCACAGATATCAAACGTAATTGTTTCATGCCACTTTCCTACAAACATTTACTGCACTGCTCTTTGTGCCTCAACATGGGATAATTAGAAGTCAAACAGGATTACCTCTTAAAAAAGTTGATCCTTAAATTGTTTAAGGTTAATACAGGGATTGGGTTAAAAAAGTTGACCAAGAATGGAATGGAACCTTAATGGATTAGATTAATCTCAGTGGAATTTTCCTAAGAGAAAGTAATGTTGACCATTAGGATATTGTTCCTGCAGTATCATGTTAAAGGCATCACTGTGGAAAATACAAGCGTTATTCCGATAAAACTGCCGTAAATAGCAATGTTGCCAATGGATGAGCGGCATTCTGCAGGTGTCCTGACATTGCCTGTATCAGTCACACACTGAACGGCATCCCACCTGCTGCTGTTATCACCATCCTAGAAAATCTTAGAATTAATTCATATTGGTTCAAAGAAGTGGAACAACTAAATATACTGACTGTCTTTATATGATGCTTTTCACATTCATAGGGTCTTACTAACTGAGAACTGCCTTCCCAACCAGATAGTAGCATTATTCAGAATGAAGGTGAAAAGAAGAAAAAAAAAAATTTTCTTTAATAAAATAAAATCAGTTCAGGTCAGAAAAATCTTCTCCAAATACCACCAAGAATTTGAAGTCAACTGCCTCTGCTTTTTGCTCCCAAATATCACAGAAGGCATGCTACTAGTTCAGACATTTCCTTCAAAGCAGAAAATTAAGCCCCATTTGTATTTAATGAACAGTTTTGCAATTCTGGCCCTGAACATTAGCAAATGAGAGGCCCTCCCCCAAAATAATTCACATAAACCTGTTTTTTCTCAATACTAGGTATCTCTTTATGAGTCTAGTGGTTCCTCCTTTCCACCCCAGTTTGGCTCACAAACAAAGGAAAAATAAACACTTAAAACAAAATTGGATTTAGTTTAGCCTAGGAGAGACTTTTTTTTCCCAGCTGAAGCCATTCAGTAATATCAATCTAAATTCACAAGCTGTTTTGGTAAAATGGAAAGCTCCTTTTGCAGCCAACTTGTAGTTTGCCTGAACAAAATTGATCCAGTTCCAGTGAGGAAACCTTTGAAAAACCCATCCCTTTTGGCACTGCAGCAAGAGATATGAAGTCAGTATTGCTGCTTTCTAGTCTTCTTAACATGAAAGACTGCAGAAAGTACGAGAAAAGAAGACCAATATGGATGACTACAGATATGGAACAATCGCTAGTCTAAGAGCAACTGCATAAATTGTGACTCAGCAGCATGAAGGAAGACAATGAGGAGTATCATAAAGGTCAATAAAATTATCATAGTGGACAAAAGGTGAACAGGAAATCATCATTCACTATTTCTCAAGATACAAGAGCTATGAGACACCCAGTGTAATTACTGGGAGCAAAAATAAAATTAACTACTTTTTCATACCACACAATTAAAATCATAAAAGTCTTTGTCACAGGATGTCGGGGAGGCCAGAAACACAAATGGGTTCACAATGAATTAGACACTGGAGAGATCTGTCCACAGCTATTAATCATGACAGCTGAAATACTGAGGTCATTAACTGCCAGAACTTGGGCAGAGCCTACCACTCTTCACCTGACCTCTCTCAGCCTCTTTCCCTAAGCACCTGCTATGGGCCACTCAACGAGACACACTGGATGAAGTGACCTTTGGGGTGTCCTCTCACACGGCATTCTTCCATAAATTAAAAAAAGCGTTGAATAAAAGGTTCAGTAGAACAGTAGTGCTGCTTCAAGCAGTATTTTGTACTTTTTAAAGGTCACGATATATTAAATGGATATATTTCTCATTTTCTGAAATGTGTGCAGAAGTTCCCAATTATTATGTTACTCATACTACTTTTATCATGCATTTTCTTAATAAAGGATTTAAACAAGAGATTTATTCAAGCTAATATATTATTTCCATATCGAGCTGAACTTAACAGATACCAAAAGACTCACAGTATTAGATTTAGTGGAATTACCTGCCCATTTCACAGACTTCCTTATAGCATGCATCCTCCTAGAATGCTTGTGAAATGAATATAACAGTTGCCACCCCCTGTTAAATACAACCTTCAGAACTGACCAGAACCCAGTGATGCAGAAGTGACCAAAAACCAGTGACTGAAACAAGGGCAAATAATGCACAATGCACCACACAAATCAGTAGATATTCTGTGGTGGAGAAATGGGATGTCACGCTGGAGTTCCAAGTAATTCGTTTTCACATTTCAGCCTTGTGCATAACACATACAAGCTATGCTATTCGGCAAACAGGGAACTGATGTTGTGCATACACTTCCACACAACAGAACAGACAAGATACAATTCCAAATCCTTCAATACAGTCTTGCTCTTGTCAAAATCAACAGAACTTCCACTGAGATGACCATCAGCAGCCCTTCAGAAAGTTCAGCAATTTAAATAATCCAACTGAAGTCAACAGAAAAGATGAGAGAGTGTTGTGCCCTTCAGTCAAGAAAACATTCCTTGTTCAAGCACGTGCTTAAGTGCATGACACTGAAGCTAGCAGCATCATGAACATAAGAAAAGACAACTGTGTGCAGTTCATTCCTATTCAGGATAGGACTTAAAATGCTAAAGTACCTTCCTATATTGGAATTTACATACTTGAAGTCAGGCACATGGGTAAATAGCTTGCTAAATGGGGATCAAATAATGTTTTTAGATCTAAATTCTGCAAGCATTTATTCTATTCTATTGTTCAAGTTCAAAATATGTTTCTTGGGAAACACTGTGCACAGTCACTGTTGGGAGCACTATGCCAAACCTGCTTCTAGCGCATATGGGTGATGAAGCCAGTGGAATGATAAAAAAGGAATTGTTTCTTAACATAATGTTTCAATTCTTCCAGAAATTATGTGCTTGCCTTTTTTTTTTTTTAGAATGAAGTCTATTAAAAATACATTAATATTAAGTAATCAAAGAGACATAAATTTTAAAAGGCATGCTTTAGTACAGATCATTATTTCAATTTCACAGTAATTCATTTGAGAAATGTTCCTAATTAATTTAACATTCATTTTTAATTGCTGAAAGATTAAATGGATTCATCTCTCTCTTGCTGCATAAGTTTAAATGAATAGCTTTAAATGCCCTTTATATTTATGGCAAGCTATTTTGTCAGTTTATTTTAGCAGAAAAAAAGAATTCCTTTTGTTTCTGCAGGAAAAAGAGTAAATGAAACCTGTGGAAGAGATGCAAACAGAACTGTGCAATGCCTGTTAAGGGCAAATCTTGTTCTCTTGACCAATGATTACCAGGAAAGTTTCTCAGGAAACTGAAACTGGAAAGGGGGGGCAAAGAGAGCTACTTACTACATTTTTGCCAAATACTCCTTAATTCCATTCTCAGAAAAGAAAGTGGTGTCTGTTAAAACAGTAGACAAAAGGATTTAAAAACAGCATTTAGGAGGACTGGAATAAGCAGCATGTTACTCTGCTTAAAATTGTTCCTGAAACTGGTGTACATAGTGTGGACGTTCCTTCATCCCACAGCAGTCCCTCTGGCCTTTCCAATTTCACAAGTGACTATTAAATAACTGAGGAGGAAACAGAATTGGTGATCAATCCACAAGTTTAGAGAAAAAGAAAAATAATGTTTTCTTACATCTACATTTCCCTGCCTTTCCTGCAACTATGTTCAAAGCAGCACTATATTATCTCATTTATAGTGTTCTGGAAAACATATATCATGGACTGAATGAGACATTCATATTAATTTGAATTATTTATACATGGAACCATGCCTTTATCCAAGCCAGTCTGGCTACTTATCCACTGCACGCTTGGTTCTTTCGCATAATGCTCATGGCACCTACTTATGAGGCAAAGCCCTTACCAGGCAGTGGTTTGTTTTTTGAATTCAATCACTTAGAGCAGGATAAACAGAAGTTTTAATCTATCCCAGGTATCTGCCAACCATCACACTAGCAAGTCCTGGTCCATCTTCTTCTCTGCTGAGCCCAAAGGATCCTCAATCCTTTTCAACATAGCAAAACATAGCCTTCATAAATAAGCTGGGTTCACAATGTCTGTTTTAAGTAACTTCTGCCTGGCTTATGTGCTTTGAAATCAACAGAGGCAGATTCATCACAAATTAAGCACACAAAGAACAGTGACTGTGTACATCACTCTACAGGGTGCCTTCCCTCTCTCCATATGCCCACTCGCGTAGCTGTTACTTCTGCTTGTATCTTCGGCACCTAAACGCAGAAGATTACTTTAACGTTACTGCAGACCTTGACCCCGGATCTGAAAGGCATAGAATTCAGAATACTTTGCTTTCCAAAGAATTGCCATTTGGCTAAATAAACAATTGCCAGTTCAGCTGTGTTCATTTGGGGGATTTTGTTTAACACTATGTGGAGATCACCAAAACATGTCACATGCTACATAACAAGTTTGACCTTGTAACCCTGGTTTCTGAGTTTTGCTTTCACTGTGAAATCAGGCATCGCAGTTCTGACACTTTCCCCAGAACTCTGTAACAGAGGCTTGGAAATACAAAGTGAAAATTTGAGTTTTCTGAATACTTTCAGCCCTCCCAAATGTCTTATCCTACTTTCCCAAAAATCAGCATTTGTCAAATTGCAGTGAGTTGTTTTACTAAGTTAATCTATAGAAAGCTGCCTCAGCAAATTGAAGTCATTGCTTAGAAAATAAACAAATAATTGGTGTTTTAAAGCATTCTAAAATTATAGAAAACCTCATATTTTACTTCCAGGATCCATTTCAGGGCTTGCCTCAACTCATCGAACAAGCATAGGGCCTAAGTCATAAATTGCTATTTGTAAAAATTAGAAAAACATGTGATTTTATTAGGCATTAAATTAACTACATAGAAAGAATGAGAAAACATTAGGTTGTCTGTTTTTTTTTTCTAATAGACAGTACTGCATTTAAATGAGCACTATAATTCTTAGACTTTAATTCAAACAAACCTAATTGTGCATGGTTCACTTTGAACATGATAAAAATGTAAAGCATACATCAATGGATTTAATACTTACTGAACTACTTAACTGCACTTCAAACTGAAGCAAAAAAAAAAAAAATTTGATGGGTTGCTTTGCTTCATAAATAACAATATCCTAGTCGAAGATCATGGGAGATTTTGCCAACAGTAAATTTCACTGGTTTATGTATTTTTTTTAATATTATTTTAGTTCCTTGTTAATAAAAGAAACAATGGGGCTACAGATAATTTAAATTGGTCATAGCAAATAAATGTCAGTTCTAGATCTACTTGCAGTTAGATTAAATGTTAATGAGTTACAGGGAAACAATACAAAATGTGTCCACTACTATTTAACGCATCAGCATGAAACACTAACATACCAAAACTGAATAAATTTGAAAGGCAGCAATTTAACAGGTTGCTAATTCCATCATTTATATTACCTTCTATTTGTGAAAAGTCAAGAATGGAGAGGGCAACAGCAGTTTATTGCATCAGCAGTATTTGCACCTCAGCAAGGGCCAACACAAAGAGTTAGATGCTATTTATATCCACCTACGATTTCAAAATATTTTTTAACATGTAACTGGAAATAAACAGATTTTGTGCTAGCTCCATTTAAAAAAAGTGTGAAATTCACACTGTTGTATGACAGTATATTTTAATTTTCCTTTATTCTCTGTCTTCTGAGTCTGATTAAAATGCAGCTCAAAACAAGCACAAGAACTATGGGGGGGGCGGGGAAGGAAGGTCATAGTTCTTACATGATGTTATTTTCTTTTTCTTAACATTTTCTTTAACAAAAGATCCTGACTATAACTTCCTGAAATAACAGTGTATTACTGTTAGTGGCAATCACATTATTCCAGGCTACACCAATATTCTGCTGGGACGAATGTAGAGCCAAGTTAGATCAAAGGTTCCTGCTAACCCTGCCCCTGGCAGGGGTCAATATTGGATACTCAGTGATACATGAAGCATAGGTAATACTTTCCCTGAATGTATCCCAGCACCTGCCAAACTGTGCTTTGGGCAGTTTTTGGATTCTTTTGCCCTCAGGACTGAGGTTTCTTGAATGGAGATTCCTCGTTTCTTAGAAAACTCTATCATGATATTCCACGTTGTCCTGGTTTCGGCTGCGACAGAATTAACAGGTATCTTCACACAGCAGGACTCAAACCTATACTAGACAACTGCTAGTCAATTTACCAAGCCAAGTAATTTTTGGCCACCTTCTTGACTACTGAATAAGCTTATTCACCTGAAACTATCTGCAATCTCTTCTACCACAGTAACCTCTCTTGTTAGTTTGCAATTCCCGTTTCAGAGTTTTTCAGCTTTTCTTTCACTCACCCTCTTGCTCAGTAACAGTAGTTCTTCCCTGGACAAACTGGAGTCATCCATCATTTTCTTTGTTACTGCTCTTGTCCCCAAATCAAAGCCTAATCTGCTCAGATACTAGCATTTGCTAGATTTCCATCATAACATAACTGATGTGATTTGGAGGCGTATACAAGGGCTGAACAAAGCATAACAGATAGTGTTAACACTCTAACTCAACTACTGAACACAAGCTAGTGTCCAGATACTGAACCCAAGCTAACGTTTGTTTTAGTTTTCTAAGACTACTTGACAGATTTCTTGATGCAAAAATTTCTGTCCTCAGCAATGTCCTTCAAGACTTCTTCCCTGGTAGACAGCAAGAAGTGCTTTATGTGTTATTTCTTCTATCTTTTCTTTGGCTCTATATGTAAGCAAAAAGTTCCTTTATTTTCCCTCCCACTAACATGAGGCAATGAATCCATTTTGCTGCTTCTCCTACTCCATTCCTGAAACAGCCAAACTTAACACACCCAACTGTTAGTCTTAGTCTTCACTTAAGAAGACTTTCTTGAAGGAACTCAGATTTTCAACCGTTGTCTTCTGTTCTGCTGAAAATTTCCCTACCTTCCCTGAAGTTAAACTCACCAGCCCCAAGTTCCATATACTTACCTTCTACCCACACTACGCCCTTCCCCATGCTAATACTGCCGTTGCTGCAGAAGCCTTATAGATGGCAGCAGTGTCCAACTTAAAAACAATAGTAATAACAACAATAACAACAAAAAATATCCCAAAGCATCCAGCTGATAGTCTCTTCTTTCCAGCCTTTTACTGATGCTAGCCTAATTCTCTTTGCCTATACTTTTGGAACTTGTAATAACAAAATGTTGTAAGGAATTTTACATAGTCCTTTGCACTCTGCATACCTTTTTTAAAATGCTGGGATGTATACTGCATTTGTTCGCTGAAGAGCTTTGTGTGTCATCTTCTGTGAACTCATATCTTCACTCACACAAACAAGCCTGAGGAAGATAGATAGTATTCTGGATTCTTTGTAAAAATCTACCTTTCATTAGCTTCTGTCTGAGCTGGTCATTTTCTTGCTTGACACAAATTCTCAATACTTTGGTGAGGAATAGTTCTTTTTCTTCCAATAACCAAAATTCTTGTCCCAGGTCTCAATCCTTTTACAGGCTCCTTCTGGGACTTTAGTTAGCCCACTCAGATTAGTGTCTGCAGCAAGTCTTACTCTGATAGAAAGCATCCCTGATCTTGGATTTGCAAACCTAATCCTGTCTAATAAGCTTTATTACTTGCTATTACAAAGAATCTAGTGAGGATTCAGAAGCCCCACTGGAAGAGATGTTACAGAAAACACACAGTCTGTGCCCCACTGCATTCACAAGATTACAACACCAGCACAGACCCAGCAATGATTTCAGGTTCTCAAATCTCACTGGAGACAGAGATTAAACACCACTTTGCCTCTGAGGGTCTGTGCTGCAGCTTCTGAATGTAATCAGATGATTTCTTTCTCCTACTGAAATGCACAGTCAGCACTTAATCTACCTGATTACAAATTTAACAGGGAGACATTGAACAATACTCAGGCAAATCTAGTCACAATTTGAACAGTCAGTAATGCATTTGACTAGGAAGCAAGCAAGTTCACCTGCCCAAAGTTGCAAGTGTGATCAAGCCATGTTTATACTGTTACTTCTTCAGTACCTGTGGTGTTGGGAGTAGGGGTTACTGTTACCAAAGGATAAGCAAAACCTGGATAATACTAATGCATACAGACCTGAGACTTCCACATTGCACTCTAGAACCAAAGCTATTCAGTTCAAGTGCAGCAATACACAAATGCATGGGCCAACTTCATTCCATATATACAACTATACCCACATTTATGCAAAAACCAAGTAAGCCATGCCACTAATGATGGCCATGCCATTAATCAGTGGCTTTGCAATCGATTGTCTTTTTCACTGTAGCATCAAGATGCCTGAGCAGCAGATAAACTCCCCATCACACTAGGTCACAGCTGCTCAATTAGTTTCCTTCAAGGTCTAACTGGTAATTTCTAACAAGGTCTACTCAACAGGAAATAACCTGTGAGCTCAAACTCTGCTGCCCTCAGAGCTGGAAACAAAGGTAGCACACTACAGCCAATCTCCAAGAGACCAAGGAAGTCATAAGAAACACGAGTCTTTCTTGGAGTTCCCTGTAAAGGCTCACTTTATAGTCAAGGCAGAGCAGCAAGTAGTTTTAGAGTTTGGATCCTGTGAAGTATTTTAGCTTATAGTTAGAAAAATCAACAAGTAAAAGCATCTATTTCTCTCCACTAACAATAACAGGAAATGAAAGCCACTAATTAAGACTCCAGCGAAGATGCTTAAAGTGAAGTAGGATGAATCACACACAAGGTGAGTTGTGGAAATTATTATTGTGGCTTGGATCTAGACCAGACCCTATTCTTTAGGCATTTTTCCACTAACCAATACAGATATAAGTTTAAACACCTACGCACATTTTAATAACATTTATCCCAGGTCTAGCATTTAACTCTCACTGACATTAATGAGAGCTGCATGTGTGTGTATGCACAGCACTGACTCCAGGCGTTTTTACAGCTTGATTTTTCTAATGTAATTAGAAAAGCACATTGAAATGCTTAATCTGTGTGTTTTGGGAGAAATGCTTAATGGTGGCTAATTAATGCATAAAATTTACATTTAGAAAACTAGTATCCAGGCACTGCAGTAATCAAAATATTTGCAGAAATCATAATAGAAAGAAAAATAAGATTATAAATGGTTTCCTGGCAAGCGTTCATGAATATCTTTGTTTGTTTGGGGGGTTTTTTGCTTGCTTGTTTTTTGAACCAAAGTTTTGGATACACTTCTGTTTATTAACCAAATAAAAACTATCTGCAGCTGAGTGAACCACAACTGTATGCGTCTTCTCAAGAGGAGTAGGCAAACCTGGAGGCTGTAATTTTAAGTTATTCACTTTTTTCTTTGTAAGAAACAGTCTGTAAACAGTGGACAATATTATCCCAGTCAAATGATTTATTTCCTTTATCACATCTCTATTTGTGAGCGTATTTACTTAGGGCCTAGTTCTGCTAGCTGTTACAAGTCTACAAAACTTTAAATTCTCAAAACACAGTAAAGGCCACTCATATAAGACAGGCTGTGTTCTACGCTATGTAAAATTGTTTGCCTTAATGTTATAGAAATGATCTAGCACATAAGATGAAATCAAAGATTTTACAAAGAGCCTCTTACACTGAAGTGAAGAATAAACTTTGGGACTAGAAGAATCAGAGAAGGGAAACAAAGTGGAAGGAAAAAGTCCCTGTAGAGGTGAAAAGAAGAAAGAAAACCTTCTGGTTTCCTAGACTTGACGATGTGTTGTTCAAACGCCCCTTTCCAGCTGCATGTCTGTTTTGACTGACTATGAATTTCATCCTTTTTGAGAGACTTCATTTTGTTCACTCTCTTTTGGGACTTTACAGCCAAATCTTTTTGTGGAGTTGGCCCAGAAGTTCAGCTCTTTAAACAGGATGTTTTGCAATCTTGAGAGGTTTCTAACCAATGCAAACACTGAAAGAGATGACAGAGATCTATGTAGGAAAGAAAAATCATACTATACCCACATTTCTAAATCCCATTATTAGTTATAAATTGAATCTAAATGTAGTATTCTAGGGTCTGATGTACAAAATTTTCCTAATTTCCTTATCAACTTGCTTTACAAGTTAACGTCAGTTTTCCCCTGAAACTTTCAGCTCTTCAAACACAGTTTTTATTTCATTGGAGCTGTAGTCTTGTTTTTTTCCACACTAGCAATGCACATCCTGAAGTCCATAACTTCATAGACACATACACAATCTCACTTTAAGTGAGTTCATCATCATCAGAGCTGATCTTTGCAAAATGCAGTAGGCCACCTTTTGTTTATTCCCAGAAAAAGTATATGGCATTTGGATGGAATTTGGCTCGCTACTTGATGTCAGAGTAAGTTTTGTGGGTCACAGTTACGGTTTTTCACAAGAAGCAAAAGGAACAAGCCCTCTTTCCTACAGATTGTGTACTATATCACCAGTTCCCCCATTTCTCCTCTCACCTCACATCATTAGCTGTTTATCCTTCTTAGTGCTTTTCTCAAACTGCCTGAACCCCTTGCTACATCACATTATTGCCAACTGGAGTAGGCAGCATGTTCCATGATCACTTTGGGTTACACACTACAAGTGGCTTGCTGCACTGTGTGTTTCCAAGCCAGCAGACCAAACAGACCAGCGACATGTCAGCCTTTTCCCCCAAGGAGGGCTTTAATTTGGGTGTCCTTTCTCAAATAGATTTTCGTAAGGCTTGCAGGAACTTCATTTTTCTTAGAGGACTCCTTTCCTCTTTCAAATTTGGACATTACACTCAATAAAAGCAGAAGTAGTCAGGGGATGGACAAGCACCAGATTAAGAGAGAGATGATTTCCCCTGCATAGGAGGGAATTTTGACATGCAACTCAGTGAAACAATAGATGAGGATTCCTACAAGGTTGTATTTTCATGACAGACTTTTACATGTACATTATTTTCAATTATGAAATCCAGTGAATTTATTATCAGACATTGGAAAACCACAGTCATTTCTGATGACATCAAAACCAGCCAGATTTGGTTTTCAAACATGTTGAGCACTTGCCACTCCTCACCTCTGCAAATCAAAGGATGTGTTTCCAAGAATAACTCTGAAACATCCAAACATTACTTTGTTACTGTGGCAGCACTGTATATCTTTTTACAGAGCTCTGGCTCTAAGAAAAAGCAAAAGAAAAATACAAGAAAACAAAATTTAAAAAAACCACAGATCCATAGTTGTGCAAACAAATGGCCTACTCCAAAATGTTTTCAGTATTTATCTTTATACTAGGTAAGTGTCCAGTAACTAAGAAAAAAACCCTGGTTTTGACACTTAGTAGCTATTAAGCATGGACAGCTATCAGCTATTACAGATGTTTTGGACACATGCAACCACAATTTTCAAAAGAATAGCTTGTTGCTGTCCAGAGCTTACACTAGCATGGAGGTGAGATCTGTTGCTCTCATATCCTGCAGCTACACTGCCCTGCTGGGTTGTACTGCGCTGCCCCGCTCAGCTGAAACACACTATCTGCCATGCAGACCTATAATCTCAACTATTCTTATTACAGATGCCATGTGTCAGGGAGCCCCCAGACATGAGAAACACTCAGAAGACATTGCAGCACGCCCAATAAGGCATCAAAAGCAGTCCACCACCACCACCCAGCCTACATCACACAAAACTCATAGATCACAAGAGACAATATCCTGATGTCAGGCACTCCGACCACTTCAGGGGCTCTGCCCTGCCAGCTGGCACCATGCAGTTCGCCCAGGGCAGGTGTTCTCCAGCACACAGAACCTAACACACACTGTCAGTTTGCTGGAGGCTGTCCCAAGATGATGGAGGCAGCCACACTGCAACAGTCTGGACACGCACCACTACATCACTTTCTGCAACTGGAACAACCTGCAGCAGTTTGCTAATCAGATGCAAAAGGCACCACTGTGACAACACCCCAAGAACTAGCACAGACCTGAAAGCAGGTGGAGCCCCATTTCTGGGCCTGTAATCTCATCCATAAGCAGATGAGCATCAGTCTTACAAAGCTGACCCCACACATCTGTGGCACAGCAATTATCCACTGGCAAGTCCAATCTCAATGCCTGCTAGACCAGGCATCCAAGCTCTCCTCCCTTTCGCTGTCCATCATTTGAGATGCCCAAGGAAACAGCACAGCAGTAAGCAGGGCACAACCACAAGTGCCAATTTCCATCCAATCCCACCTGAAAGGGCCATTGCTCTTACTGTCATAAAGAGTACCATTTCATCACACCAAAGAGTTTCAAAGACCACACATACACCACCATAGTTTTCCTCCATAAAGGATGGGTTAAAAGATTGCCTAGCACTTCTTCAGAGAAAAAACTATCCAGCAAGAGAGGATGCTACAGTAACCCCATTTGTACTGTTTGACTGGAATGTCAAAACAACCCTAAAGGAGACTAGTACAGCTCTTCAAAGCCTATGCAGCCTGCCTACTAAGAAGCACATTAAGATGAACAGAGATGCCAAACAAATCTGTGTTGAAAAAAGACCTGGAGCAAGCCAAGTCTGAAGAAACCACAGTCAAAGTTGACGAGTTACATTCAATATGTAGGACATGCATGAGTTTTTCATCACTCTGCCTCAATTTTCTCCATGTGAAAAACCAAGAGCAATAGTAAACACACAGACATTTCCTATATATTTGCTTTGGTGGATAAGAACATTCTACAAAGATTTTTGGAGCAGAAAATGCTGTGCAGAAACAGGCCAAGCAAACCTTGAAATTTTGAAATACTGTTGAAATTTCAATAGGTCAGAGAAAGCATTTCTTTTTTTTTTTTGTTAAAAAAAAAAAAAATAAATGCCAAGCCATCTGCTCTCAACTGGAGCTTTCAATTATAAACATAAACAATAATTCCAAAAGCTGTGGATTTGAGAAAATTCTGAATAGCTTAAAAGTTGAAGGGGGACAGCAGGAGGTGGACTCCAACAGAGGATTAACTCTAACCCCTATTCAAATATAGAAGCTATCCCTGCTCTAAAAGTTCAGTCTAACAAGTATGCTGTGAAGAAGAGAGCCTCACATTGTAAGAACACGAAACACATGATTACGGCTGAACTTAGTGTCATGCCCTGAAGAAACTGGTGGAATTGGCAAAGAACCTTGTTGGTAACTATAAACACATTTTAAAAAGTAGGGGTTTGCCCTGTACAGCACAAGAGACATCCTGTTTTACATAAAGAAATCTTATATTAATATAGTACAGTAAATTCTATGAATAGATGCCTACCAGTTTCCACACAGATTTGAAAGACCCAACAGAAAAGAGATGTTAACCTGAAGTCCACAGCTTCAGCTCTCAAAGGTTGCATTAAATCACATAGCCCTACACTTTCCCCTTGGCTGTATCCTGTAAAGAATATTGATGTATTCCTATTCTATGGGAAGATTTGATGTAAAACCAAAGTGACCAAAATACTGAGATATAAATCCCCAGAGTAAGGGAATTCAGAGAAAAGGCTCTGGTACTAATCTTAACCAATCTTACAAAAAAGAAGACACAATACCATTTTTCATCACACAACTGTCTGACAACAAGCAGCACAACCATATACAATATAACCAGGGTATTACTGAAAGACGTTCATGATTTGTAACAGTCAGATTATATTAGTACAAAACCAGGAAATCATTTAATACATCTATTGTTTAATACTTAATCCTGCATATGTATTTGCATATTTGTGTTTGTCCACAGAACACCCTACAAATTCTCTCCCCGCAGAGAACTCCCCAGGTAAAGGAGAGACCACATATAGGTTACTCTGTATCAATCAGATTCTCTTCCAATACAGCAATTACAATTAATTCAGCACTTGTACACCTTCCCTACAATAGGCTCAAGTTCAGAAATTCAAGAGGTATGTTGGTAGACAGGGCGAGAGAGAGAATAGCTTCAGACAGCTTCAGGAACTAAATCTTCCATTGACCTGTGTTCTGCCACCATGTTTTGCAAAACCCAAGAAATCGAAACCAAAGGGGGAAACCAAGCAGGCAAGAATCCTTTGCTCTAGCCAAAGGAAGTTGGATCTAACAACCCGTCTGGCTTAACAGCACTGTTTCAAGAAGTTGACTATCTGCTATACCTTAGAGGCAGGTAGAAGGAATGGAGTATAGACAAGAGCAAACCATTTCCCATCAGTGGATAAATCCAGATTTTATTTAGAGTTGTTACTGAGGTGTATGTTCATTCATGTAATTTAAATTAAAAAACCATTGCTTGCAATAGGAATGGAAAACAATCATAGTGATACTGAGAGGAAAGGAAAGCTACTGCTATTTCAGTTGGAAGGGACCTACAATGATCATGTAGTCCAACCTGACCTAGCCTGACCAATTCAGGGCTGACCAAGTTAAAGCACGTTATTAAGGGCATTGTCCAAATGCCTCTCAAACACTGACAGGAAACAGGTTTCTTTTTCAAGAAGGAAGGGAAAATGCTGTTCTCACATTGATCATTGCCCTCTTCCTCAGTTCCTTCTAGTGAGACATTCTGAAACACAAGAAAAAGGATTCTGAGTCCCTCTCCCAAAAAAGGCATTTGTGCTTACATTGATTGGGAGGGAGAAAGCGCATGTTAGAGTAACTGAAAATAAGGTAAGAAGCTGTCTAAAGTAGGTGCTATAATAATCACTGTTTTCCCCAAAGTTAGTGGAGGGAGACATTTCCAAGCTGACACCAGACATCTAATTATTTTTTTTAAGTCAGTACATTTCCGAGAACTGAAATCAACTGTCCACAAAGACCATGCAGTCTTTAAACATAGCAGCATGCTAGTGAAATAAGAAGCGAGCCTCAGCCATAATCCACTGCTATGCAGGTGTCTGTGACATTTACATGCTACAGAAGTTTGCAACCAGATCCACAACATACTAATTCAGAAACCTCCTCAATATTCTATTGATCCTCCATTGGATTCTCCCTGAAATGGTACTGGAATGATGGAAACAAATCTTCCATCTGGCCAAGCCTCCTCCTGTAGAATCACATGCTTTTTCTCATAACTTACTTGATGCACTACAGGCAAGTTCCTGAGGCATCCACATTTGTTGCTGCAAAAAACCCAAAAGATCTCCAACCTAGGAAGCCTATATTCTGAGATACTTAAAGGCCACTGAATTTACGGACTGTTGTAAAAGAAAAGCAGCCTAGCATCCAAAGGAAATCATTTTTGGAACATGATTTTGAAAGGAATTGCTGCATGCTGGAAATCTGTCTTTGTAATGCAGTAGTAAGAAAGCATAAGCGCTTCTCCTGTAAATGTGTATCTATGATCTGATAGTATATCCTGAAAGCACCCATATTTCCTTAGAAAGAATACCACCACACAACTTTATATTTTTTAATTCAATAAGGACTTAAGCCTGCATAGTCCAAAATTCACAACCGCTCCATGAAATTAAGGATAACATGTGGCACAGCTTTGCACCATGCCACTTTCTAAGGCTCCATCTGCAAGTCCTTTAGTGCTATGATGGATTTTTTTTTTTTTTTTTTTTTTTTGACTCAGTAGCCTGAAATAAATAGTGCACCACTGCACCTGATCCTACCAGGAACTGTCACTGCCCTTTGTAGTACTTCACCTGAAGTTAGTCCAGAGACAATCTGCAGCCTTCCCACTGTACAGAAGTACTGCTGGAGCACTATTCTAACACCCAGGGTTTAAGGTTGGTGACATACCTTGTTCTGGGTTTTAACAAATGATTAATTATGGTATGATTTACAAAAAAGAAAAAAAAACAAAACAAACAAAAAAAACCCAAGAGATAAGCTTAAGCCTGAGATAGATTTATACCCAACATAATAGTCTCAAATCTAAAACAGCCCTTCAGAACTGAGACATTGTTAAGGATTTTAAAAAATTTTTACATCACTGCATAAAAGCAAATTTTTCCCATTATAACAGCATGAAAAGGTCTGGAGCAAATTTACACATTATAAGAACACTACTCTCCCTCTCAGGAATTACTTACACAAGGCATCTTTCTCCAACCTGCTTTGTCTCTTCCCTTTCCCCCAAAAACATGAATAACTTGTCCAAACACAGTTTTGTCCCTGAAGTGAAAGTACCAAACATACTATGACATCTATTTCACTACTATGTTGCTTTTCAGGTAGAAAACATTCAGATATTGTTAGAGGTTTATACTGCCACTGATCAGAAGTTGATCCCTTATATCCTAGAGTCCTTCCTAATGGGGGGGGGGGGGGGGGGAGGGTATTTTAGAGGAGAAACTGAGATTAGGAACAATCTTATACTGGGCTGACAGTGGATTCTAACTTCCCCAACATCTAAGGTTTTTGTCTCTTAAAGCCCAGCATCCACTCTGCATTATTCAGACAGGCCCTTTGCATAATGAGCTATCCAGCTCCATTCTACCTGTCTCCCCTCTATTTCCTCTACAGTCAGTAATTTGAGGGCCTGATCTAGCATAACAGCGACGTCATTTAGCAATGTGAAATCAAGAAGCAACAGCAAGTAATAACACATGTTCACTGATGTCATCACTAAGGAATTAATAATACACTATAACTTTTGTTCGTTTGTTGGGTTTTTTGGTTTGTGAGTTTTGTTTGGGTTTTGTTTGGGTTTTTTTGTTTAACATGCTGATGCACTGAACCACAATGCAGGCCAGTCTGTGTCTGCAGCTGAAGCCAAGACCAGATGGGAAGAAAGTCCACGCTTCATGAAGCATGCATTTGTCCAGTCATCTTACAGAAACCCTAGACTTGTAGAAGACAAGCAAAATGAGCACTCAAAACACAAAGGAGCCCTCAGACATCATGCTCTCAACAAAACTGAATCAGCTTTTCAAATAAAAAGAGCACAACTGCACTGACTTGTACTTTTACAGCAAGATGCACGAGAAAGGTTCGCTCCTCTAAGTGCTGAGTGTGCTAACGTCAATGGATTGTGATGAACACCAGCCCCTACAGTGCTAACAAGACCAGACAAACTCAAGTGGAAATCAAAGAAGAATCCAAAGTTTCACTAAGAAATAGAACAAAAGTAATAGTAACTGCAATAAAACAGTGAATGCAAACAATTGCTAAAAGCAGTGCACGTTTTATAGACTTTTATTACGTGTATCTCTGTATAAAGTGTGTTGATACTGAATTACCTCAATGACAGCAGATATGCTGCACTGAGTATTAAGACCTTGAGAAAATGCCGTCCTTCTTATTTCATTTGCCATTCCAGCTGTCCTTCCTCTTCCTCAACAGCACAGAAACTAATGCTCTCTATTAGGCACTTGTTACGACCCGGACCGGACAGACCAGAGGGTCGTAGAGGTTCTGGGATCCCCCCGGGCTAAATTAAGGTGAAACGACACCAAGCGATCACTTTGAACGCTTTATTCGAACAATCCAAACTGTGGAAGGCATAACGGTGGGCAGCGTGCGTTGCAGCAAAACGTTCACAAGAAGAGAGAAAAGAGAGGAATAAGGAAAAAAAAGAAAGAGGGGGAAAAGAAGAGAGATAGTCACCACCCTTGGATCCCGCGGTGTCGGCAACGAGCTCGGCAATCCTCCGGTGATGGGCGCACACCGTGGCTCTTTGCAGTTGTGTCTTTTATAGTCTAAATCTCCGTCCACAGTCACGCCTCTTGAAGACTTATATGGGTTCATTCTAGACAGTTCTCAACATATATGGTAGTGTTCCAGAGGGTTCTTCACCTACTGAGCATGTGCGGCTTATTGGGGTGGTGGTCTTAGGGACTTTCTAAGGAGCTACAAGCCCCCTCCTCAAATAAGCTTTGTGTGGCCTCTGGCCATCTGTGGTGGGTTACCAGGCTGGTTCTGCCAGAACACAGGACTGCATACCCTCCGGCACACCCCTGTGTCCATGCCAGCCATCTTCTTGCTAATGGCCCTCTTTGTTATGCAGACCGTACCTTGGTTGCTACAATGTTTGAGACATTGACAGACATTAACTCTTTCAGTCCCTCACAGCACTATTATTCAAATGTGCTTATAACATATGGCAGATGCACTTTGCTAATCAAGAGTTGTCATCAGAATACTCAGGGACTTCAAGGGAAAGAGGATGCAAAGCAAAATGGATGCAGACATCTCAGCCCTGCCGCCCACGGGAACTCATGGCAGGATGATGGCCAGAGCATCAAACTCCACATATACACTGCTTTGTATAAGAAAGAAAATAGATGCGTATAAATTTCAGAATCACTATGTTGTCATACTCAAACTCAGACTGGGAAAAACACTTTGAAAATACAGTACATGAAATTATCTCACTCTTAGAAGATACACTTAACAGCTTCTTCTGGTACATGGCTACTTTTCACTTTAATCCTGCAAATAATCTAACTTTTCTTCAATGGATTTTGCCCTCTCCTCCATTTTGAAGTAAAATTACAAGGCAGTTACAAGGGGGAAAGAACAAAACTAATAAAAAAAAAATCACCCTGTACACCTGCAACCTATTTTATTTCCTGCACAGTGGTTTAATGTCCTGACTGCCTCCAAACATTTCTATTGCTGTTAGCATCTGCATGTTCACTCTTAAATAAAGTCCTACAATAATGAAAATAGTTATTTTCCATCATTATTGTCTAGTTTCATCACCATCATTCTTACTGCCAGTTTGGGGTAGAAAAGATAGAGATTCTGTTCTCAAGTGCACTGGTCTCATCCCTAATAAAATTCAATTCGGTCTTCATTAAAATTACACGGGTGTATAGGAGGTCAAGACGTGGTGAGCTCCAATTGTTTCCTGAATGAAAACTAATTTTCCAGTTATTGTCCAAAATAAATTATACATGAGTATAATCAAAGTTAATTGAAGAACACTGCATGGTCTGAGCTCATTAAAATCTTCACAAATGCCAACATTAAACATACTGTTTGGTGCTTTAAGGAAAAAAGTGTCTTCTTTTACCTTACAAACAGCTATTAATATAAGTGGGAGTTCCACAAAGCTAAATTAATAATACTCAGAGCAACTTCTATGTTTACATGGAGGTAGCATGTGAATGAATCCCCCTTCTTAGAACACTGTGTTTTCAAACTTGTTGGCTTAATCAATATTCTGCATTTCAAATGAAATACTGGTCGTACACAAGTCACCAGGAGTTGTATCATTAAGAGTTCCAGGATATCACGTGTGGGACACAGAAAAACAAAATCCCATTTGAGCACAAGTCACAACACTCCCCCATGAACACATACAAGCTTGTAACTTCTGGTTCAACTAAAGCAGTCCACTAGCAAGTCAAGCAAAATATTAAACTGAAGATTTTCAACTGCAAACCTACCAAATCTCTCAGAAACGTGCTCCTTAGCTACCTTCTTGGGAAATAGTTTGCTTCCTAACAATGGATTAAATTTAGCCTGAATTTGTAGCAGTTTGATCTCCTTAGATCTTGTCTGCGAGACTAAACACACCTTTCCTCTCCCTAAAATCACTTCCCTTACCTCTTATGACCTCAGAGAAAACAAGGAAGCCCTTTAAAATTAGCTTCCAGAAAATAAGCAGGTTTGGCATTATCTTTGTTTTGCCATTAACTTTCTCACCATTTATAGGTTGATCCAAATACTGCCAAAAAGTGAGCACAGAGGACTGTATCACCGAGTATCAATAGCGAGTATGCCCAGAGCAAAATGTGTTAAACCACACTTTCTTTTGTAATGTAAATAAAAAACCCCACAATAAACCGTAATTTGATCACATCAACGGAACTTTGTTTTTGAAGGCTAGGACAGAACTTTCAAGTATTTCCGTACCGGAGTTGTTTCCAGAGGCGCAGGAAGGAACGCCGCCTGAGGGGGCGCGCGCCCAACGGCCACCACGCGCATCCCCCCCCCCCCACGCGCCCCCCCCCCCCCCCCCCGCCGCCCCGGGTCGCCGCCCGCGCGGCTGCGCGCCCAGCGGCCTCACGCGGACCCCCCTCAGCCGCCGCCTGAGGGAGCGCGCGCCCCCAGCGGCCGCCCCGCCGCCAGTTTCAGTCCTGACAGAGCGGCACTGAACTCCTCGGCGAGCCTGACGGCCGTGCGGGCGGCTGGGCCACTCCACGCTGGTTCCTAAAACACGTTCTCCACGGATCACAGGGGTGAGTTAGGCAAGCCGGGCTTTAGAGACGTCTGGTGGTACCACCCGTGAGCGACGGCTGCCCGGCAGCTACGCACACCGAGTCACAGGTGGACTCGGGACACGAGTGGGAGGCAGGCTCCCTCCCCTGTGTGGAGCGGGAGAGCTGCGTGCCTGCGCAGGACAACATGCCCATAAGGCTCTATAGTGTTACGCACCATGTATTATAATGGCACTAAAAAAGTTCAGGAGCACTCACAACTAAGTTCCTATAGCTTTATCAGATTCCGACATCCTGCAGGTTTTCCCACTCAACGACTTGAAATAAAAAAAAGAGACATTTTACAATATAGTGATCAGAGTTCACCTATGGTTACATGTCATGATCAGAGAGTTGATAGAACCTGATTTCTGAATCATAAAAACACCACTTTCTAAAACAGCATACCAGAATATAAAGGGAAAAGAAAAAAAAAACCAAAAGGGGGGGGGGGGGGGGGAAGGCTTTTTCCTTTACAAATACCAAAGTAAAGAAACCTTATTGTGGAGTAGTCTCTCTCTGAAGAGCTTATTCTAGAAGAATCTTTTTCGTAATAAATATGTCATATATAAAACATTGCTTTTGCTGAAGAGCCAATACTTCAAGCCTCTTATCACCTGCAGTTACCTCCAGCAGTATAATTAATACTTAATCATGGCCGTGGTTTTCATAGACAGTGATGCCTAGTGTGCTTTTGCCGAGATAAAAATTAATTATCCTCACTTTATACATGAAAATCTGCTTTTCCAAATTATTAGGAATTTGAGTAACTATACTCAACCCAAATGTGGATATTTGCAAAACTGAGCCTTCATTTGTATTGATTCTTCTTCATCCACAAGGAATTAAAACAAGGAAGCAAGCCTGTAAAGATTGTTTTCCGCAACACAGGAAATAATACGTAATTAAAAGAAAATAAAATATTCCATACAGCACTGGTTGTCATTTTCAGCTCTGTTACTCAGTACAGAAAATGTATTAACTGCCTTTTACAAACATCTCAAAAATAGTAACAAAATTACCCGATTGCTCTAACTTGCTAAAAAAAGGCGCTCTTTGCTTATATTGCAGTTTAAGAACTACTGCAGAACACCTGAATATGAAAGGCACTTCTGTCATTCTAGGAAGCAAAGTATTTCCTGAACCAAGTAGCTTCACCAAAAAAAAAAAAAAAAAAAAAAAAAGGTTCTTTAGCCTCTGCAGCACCATAGGGCACAAGGTGGTGTCAACAGAAACCTAACGCTACCTGATGAGCAGGGGGAAAGCTTTAGTCAGGTCAAGGATTTCCCTTCCTCTGCAGGCTCACTCACAAGGCTACCGAACAGAGTATTTTATCTGTCCGAGTCCTGAAGGAAGACTTTCTGTTTGGGGGATACCAGTCTTATTTCACTGGCCACGCTTATCTGGAGAAATAACTTTGCTTACCAGTATAAATGGGGTAGTATGTCAATTAGCTGTGGCTTGAGTAGTTCTGTTTATTAGTGTTGTGTTGAAACAGTACACCAGTTTTCTTTATGAGAGGGCACAGATTACAAAATTCACAACTGATGAAGGGCAAGAGATACCAAAGCAAATTACTGACCATTACAGTGAAGAAACTTGACCCTCACTTAATGACCAAGTTCAACCTGGACCAGGCAGTGGATACAAAAAAAATAGAAAGGGAAATGAGACATTTAATAGCTCATCAGGAGTGTTTGTTGTATTAGAACAACAAAGATATCGGGTATACTATTGAAATATAAGTATTCGGAAAATACTATGTGAAAAAAAACCCTCTTGGAAATACTTTTTAGTGTAATTCAGTCTCATAGCAGTAAATTTAAAAGTGGGTGTTTGTTATATATAAAGTGCTGTAATTTCTAAACCCAAGTAAACAGACTTTATTCTTCACTGCAGTACCGCTTTAATCCTTTTTGGTTTCCATAATTCTTTGACATACCTAGCAATATTTCTTTGAACTTCTGATGAATCTCAGATAACGCTCCTTATGTCTTATCACAGAGCCCACTGCATAAGGCCATATTGAATATTCTGCCATATGCATTTCGTGAGTATTTTGATAATAGGCCAAAGTACTTTTCTATGGCCAGTTAAAGCATGGCTTGTAATTTGGAGGCCGGCCATCGAAATATTACAAGGATACATGAGGAAAACCTTCAATCACGTGGCAATGAATTGTATACTGGCATCAAAGCCTACAAACCAAGTCATGTTGACTTCTCACAACAAAATAATGCCAGCCAAGAGCAAATGCAGTGAATTCAAGGAGCTCTGTTTGTGACACCTATGGCTGTTGTTTTTAAAAAACTATTTTTTTTTTTTTTTTAAACAAAACAAGCCACACACACACAAAAATGAATCCTCATGCATCATGGAATCAGAATAATTCATCCGTACCACAAGAAAATAGACAGGTTAGTCTGAACATATATGGGACTTTTCTAGCCTGCTGCCCAATTCAATGTTAGCGAACAAGTGCCCAGACCCAGCTGGGCCTTTTTTTAATGCCTTTCCCCCCTTACCTGAAACACAGAAAAATCAAATAGTGGAACAACATTGCTCCACACCAGTCGTTCAATTTAATTTCATCTTGGTGTCACATAGTATTTCAAAGATTTTTAAAAAGTCAGCAAGGTCATGTCCTTGTAGCTAGTTTTATTACTGTAGATTTGTAGTTGTTTAAATTTTAAAAAGCAGAGTTTTCGTACAGCTAATAAATCAATTTTGATTCAGTACAATACAAGTTCGTACACTTATTCTTTCAAAAGCATTTTGGTAATGCTGTTAATGAGAACGTGTACATTAATTCCAGTATTTATTCTTTATAAACAATGCTCTAATTTATGCTGGTTGTGCCTTTGAAACATTCAAGACATTTTTCTTGTATCATAAAAACTTTTTTATTAGGAAGAGTAATTACATTTATGACAGCAACTATTGGGCTTAATTTTCTTCCTGAGTTTGGTGTTTTGTTTTGTTTTTATTCAAATTCTCGTTGAAAACTAACAGCACTTGCCTTTCATCAGTCTGTCAGGTTGTCAAGTTTTACAATATTTTTCAGAGATAACGATCAACAGTACAAAAGCTAAACTACTTCATTTATTAGTGTTCATATATTCATATTTCTATTCTCATCAATAAATCTGTGTATTTGTAAGTCTTCCAACTATTTTCACATTTTATTTTCCCCAGTATTTTATAGTTCCCTCTGTTTTTCCAACATTCTTTATTTTCTTGTAAACAGAGGTGTAAAAGATCTATATCTCAAATTATTACATAGTATCTCCACCATTTGGAAAGAATATTAATTGTATCTCTCTCCTGAGCTGTTACATTGATATCCTGCATCCATATTCGTGTTTCCCCTGAGCAGTGTGACAATATAAAATGACAGGATAAAGACTTTATCCTCTGTAAAGTTTCTGACTACCATTAATCAACAAAAAAGTTGATACCGGATGTAAAATATATAGCATTGATCCTGAAAAAAACACTGAAATATAAAAAAAAGCTCACATTTTGCTGCAGAGAGATACTGAGAATAAAAAGCAGGAAAAATGTTTGCAATTGGTACCAAAGTAGATATTACTTCTCTTTTCTGCTATCTTCCATTCTCTCATCTATCAGAGACACTGTGCCAGTGAAGACAAAGGAAAATGTCATTTTTAACACTGAAATATCATGACGCCATTAAAGTTTTAAGCACTACATTTGCTGCAAAGTACTGTGTGCGTTTGCTTGAGGAATGCTGCATGCTTAGTAGGTAATGAGTTTTCATATACCGCTCTTAGTATCTTCCAAATTTTCAGCACTGTGTGAACACGGCCTATCCTCTCATAGGAAGGCTTCCATCATTTTGTAGCCCTGCATTAGCTTTTATATACACTGCTTTCCGAGTAGCACACAGAAACTCCAGGATCACCTGCCTTTTTGCAGATTGATGAACAGCTTAACGCATGCTTTCTTTTCATTTCATCTTGGTTGCTGCCTCACTGATAGCCCTGACTCAGAGCAAAGGCATTGTGCACCCCCTTGTCTATTCAGAGCTGGATGTGTTTATGTTACCATCCATCAGGGTAAATCTGCATGAGACAGTTGTTGCTCTGAGGACAGACAGCCTTTTCAGCTTTACCATCATAACAGTGAGAAATGAAATAGTAACATGATTCTCCCCTCAGCTTCGTTGCACTTCCACAAAGGTGTCTTCACCCCCACCTCCCGTTGCAGGAGCCAGATGTATTCCTCACCCTCGTAGCCCCCTCAAAAGCACACATAGAGAACACGTCTGTGTTCCTCCTGCTGCCATTTCCAGCCTCTGCTCCTGGTCCTTTTTATTGCATCTCTCCTCAGAGGTGCGTTCAAGCAGACCTTTTGCTTTGTAATCCCCGTCAGCCTTCCCCTCTGAATTTCAGCCTGGTCCTTCCTCTCCTCTATAATCCCTTGCTTCCATAAGCACTGACTTCTGTGTCAGTCTATTGCAGACTCTAGCATAAAACCAACAACATCAGTAAATAATATAGAGGCTTATTCTGAGAAGGCTTTCTTCTTTCCTCCCACCTGTGATCCTCTGCGCCACATGCAAGGTTTAGAGAAACCCAGGAAGAGGCAGGCAGGCTCTTAGGTTGTCACATAAAACAACTCTTCTGTTTTAATTAAAAACCACTAAGGCCAATGCATATTCCCTGGACAGACTGAAGTAACCTGGACGAGGTTCCTTCAAGCTCTGTACATATAAAAAATGCCCTAAAGAAATGAGACGCTTTGTGTAGAGTTCACTGTATCAATCCATGGATTCAAGTGTGAAATAATAGCATTGCTGAAGTACAATTGTCCCCAGCCATTCCTACTGCTGTACACTACGCAATGCTGTATTCCACTCAAGGAGAGTTTAGAATACTATGGAACAGTCATTCATTTCTAGAAAAATTATATAGGAGCTTTCTGAACAGATGGAAATTTGGGAGGTTAAGCAGGTATAGATTTGTAGAGTTAACTCCTGACCCCATTCATGTTAATGAAAAATTCCTGCTTCTTAAAATGGGAAACCCCTTCATGCACAATATCAGTGAGTTTGGATCCCCTTTATGTCTACAGCGTATCTTGATATGTACTAGTCTGTTTATTTTACCTGTGCTGCAGGGATAATTGATGCAATTGGCACACTGGGAAGCAATAGCACAGGGGGTTCAGAGGAAAATAAACTCACTCACTCTGGCTCCTCAGAGGTATTAGGGAACTGTTGAATGAATAGATTTGCCAGAGATTGTCTTTCTTTCCTCCCCAGTATTTGGATTATGATCATTTATTCTCACACAGGATGTATCTATATATACAGAACCTGCTACAAGGTGTTTGTATTTCAAGTTAGGAGTCAAATATTCCACTTCTACGCGTTTCATCCACGAGACCTGCTGATTTTCTGAGTCACAGTGGCTTACAGATAATTTGATCCATGCAACAGAGAGAGAAACCTGGAGCCAGAAGCTCTCAGATATCTCACTTGGATTCCCTCTGACCTTCTCAGCATAGTCAGTTCTTGTGATTCCAAGAGAAAATAAGATTTTGCACGTCCTTTTGACTTTTACTGAGAATTAATAAGCAAGTGCATAAAAAGAAACTACATTAAGTTATTGTTATGTTAGACTGACTAAAATTGAACACTGTTCACCAAATCAAGGTTTTAACTGAAGTAATAACCAACTAATGAGTTAACAATAACATGGACTGGAGTCAGCATTTGATCAAATCAACAGGGGAATGAGTAAAATAGGAATCATAAGGGGTCTGGCATTTGAAAACACTCACTGCAGAAAATAATGGAGATCATAAGCTTTGCCAGCTCGTTCCTTTGAGTCAAGGGCCAGCTCCTTCAGGACTGCAACTGCTGTGAGGTCGCTGCTTAAACTGTCACCCTTCCGCTGTTTATGTTTTGAGCTAGCAGGGCTCAAAACTTTTCTAATGCAAATATAGTTGGATAACTCAGGACGACACATGATGATTTACGACAAAATATTTTGTGCCAATCTACGCAAGTAGCTTCACTTAGCTCACAACATCTGAAAAATCTTCAGATAAACAGTAAGAATGATCTCCCTGAGGAACCACGAAAAGGACAATAGAAGGTAATATGAAAAGACAGACTAACTCTTAGTCTTGCATAATTTTCAGAGTGTCAAAGTCAGAAGTGCAGCTCAGGTAACCAGATGATATCACTGTGGATAAGCACCTGCATCCTAATGAACCTCTTCAGCACCCGGATAATCAGGTCTGCGCAGCTGTGGAGTTTGCACAAAGAGAAGCTAATGCTCCTCTTGACATGAGAGAGAGTGCGGTTGCTCCAGGGAATGATTAATTTTGCTCCTTCTTTAAATTGCCCTCTCTTCATTGGAAGTAAAAGGAGTTTATGAAGACCTGCTTCCCTAGGTTAGAACCAGACACGGCTTCCAAGCATGGAAAAGCATGAAAGAGAGGACTTCGGAGATACAGCATCAATATCCTTCCTATAACAAGCTAACACAGTGCTGGTAGCTAAACTCCTCACATCCTGTCAATGTGCTTTGGACATGTTCAGTGATCTTACAAGTCCTTCTCATTTGCTTATGCTTTTCACCTGCAGACATTCCTAGACTATCTCCTGAATGTTCTTGTATTCATTTTACTGGCAAAAATTTCTATAACTTGATGAAAGAATCTAAGCACTTGGGAATTCAGTTATTTATAGTGCTGTTAATGCAAACCTTCAATTAAAGAAAACATTAAGAGCGTCTCAAAGAAAACCATCATTTTAAGCAAAAATTTCCAGTCAAAACAAGTCTGAAATAGAGTTTAAAGTAAGCATTAAGTGACACCTTTCAAGTCATATTTTGAAAAGCAATACATTATTTGCCTTTTAGCTTCTCAATCTTTACATGTGTGCTATTTAAATATCTTTTTCCTACGATTTTATTTCAGTTTTCAATTAATGAGCTCCTGAAATACTTTTAATGAAAATCTACTTTTCTGATAATCACAGGATTCCAGGAAGTGGAGCGTTAAGAGAAAGATCTCTCACTTCCCCAGCACTGACTTTTCCAGGTTTTCAATGCTGGTTTTATTAGAATCTTTTTGAAACCTTGATCTTTTATATTTCAAAAGAAAGTTATCTACTGTTAGTACAATTATTAAAATCAACATCTCTTGCCAGCAAGCATCCAGAATTCCAATATAACTTCTAACTATAATTCATGAAGTCTTTAAAAAATAAAGCTAGAAGTTAAGCACAGGGCAAGGTACTTGCTTATGAAAATATTTACAACAAGAGTGATTCAGAGCAAAGAAATCATAGGGTAGGACAACTACTTAATATTTGGTAAACATCATGACTACACAAGAAAACTTTCCTGATAAATAAGTTTTACAGAGTTCCAGCTGTAAATGACCATAAAAACTGTTACATAGCTCTGAAAAGTAAAGATAGCATAGAAATTCTTAGTTGCAAATTCTTAGCATGGTAGATGCGTTCTTATACTAAATATTCATTGTAAAGGGATACATTTTCTCTGACAACTTCCTTCTCCCTTGAACATGGTACATGAAAAAAATGTCTTTACCAAAAATCAACCTCTATGAGATATCTTTCTACTCATCCCATACCACTTGAAGTTTATCTGAAAATAAACTTGCAGTATCAGCTCCCTGCTCAGAAAAATCTGTCTTTAGAGAAGCCAGTGATTTGCATGTGAGTTGATACTCCCATAGTACATGGGGCAATGTAAGCATATATATATATATGTATATATTTATCTTCAACACAGCCAGTGATCCTGAAATGAAGTGTTCTTTTTCTGTATAACAGTAATGACCTGGTACTTCACAGTCACTGCCTGAATCTGATGCTGCTTCCATCATTCCTGTGCATTTGTTAGTTTACGGACTTGGGAAAAGGAGAAACACAATGGTCCTTTGCTTCAACTCACTCAACTCTGAAGCCCAGTGCATAGTGTTCAACCCAACTCACTTCAGATACACAGAGGCTGGGGCAGGTAATTCTCCTGCCACACCAGCTGCTCCTCAGCTCCTGAAACACAGGTCCCACGTGTGCATGTTCCCACACAGTGGTTCTTATATTTTCTGTGAAACCACATATGTTCAATTTCTGTGACTCTTGAAAGTGTTTCCATGTTACAGTTCTGCCCCTGTTACATTGCCCCCCCCCCCCCCCCCAGTCTATTCCAGTGAGGGCTGTTGAAACAATCCATTTCTGTTGGGGCAGCTTAACAGTTCATGTGATAAACTGTAATGTGACTTTTCCATCACCGCCTTCATTCCTTCTAAAATTGAGAGCTACGAACAATAACAACTTCCACATTTCAGTGAGCTGTAAACTGTGTAGTTTAAAAACCCCTGCCAAGTCCTCCACCACAGATCACGAGAATATGGTGTTATCTGCTCCTGTCACCTCTTCAGAATACCCTGCTGCAAAGGAAGCCCTGGTCATCGATTCCCTCCTCCATCTCATTCTTTAATACACAGTTCTTCCAAGGGCAAACGGACCGTGAATTCCAGCTCTGGTAACAGTTGCCACTGGTGATAAGAGAAGGTTATGTTTTATTGCATGGGTTGAAGTTTTGTATGCAGTCCTCACTTACTAACCTGCAGGCTCATTTCCAATGATGAACATTTCAATATAATTCCTAGACTAGAATCGACCTTTGCTGCATACTAAAATGTAAACGCAGGGACTTACAATGGAACTGTTATCACAACATGTTCATTGCTGTCCAATTTTTCAGCATGTAATCCACTTCTGGGAATCTGTACCAGAAACTGCCACGAGAAAGTTGTTTACTACATTGAATAATGATGTTATCTGAAGGTCTCTAGTATGTCAGTTAAAAGCAACATTACCACTTCCAGGATTCCATGAAAAGAGGGAATAAATCAAATTAAAGACAGATACCTAACATGCATCTCAAACATCTCCCTAGTTTGACAGCTCACGTCCTGTTTATCTTAATTTTTGAATTTTGTAATCTAGTGACCTTTATCAAAGGGGCAAGTACTTTATGACTGTAATGATAAGACAGATGCTAGAAGAGCGGACCACAGTTATCTGCAACTATCGCAAAATGCCTGTGTAAGGCAGGCCCCTTCCACGGTGCTGGGCCCCATATTTTACCTGCACGCTTCTGGTTTGTCCACCGAGACTATGAGTGACAATAAATTACAGGGTGCAGCCTGCAAGACTTCTTCCTGGAAGGTGAACGCACTGCCTGAAGCAGGGGATCGGGTGAAGGAAAGGGAATGCTTAAGGTGCAATTAATGCAATGCTTCAAGGTGAACTATATGGTACTGGGGCAAGGAATGAAACTAAAAGACTTTCCCTTAATAAAAATAACCTCACACAGTGGCAAAACATCACAACTACAATGCTTTTACCCCCAAACTCACAGAGTAGGAGTTGCATGGAACTGAAGGTTTTCACCTAGATAAAGAACTGTCAGGAAGATAAGAACCGGGACGTAGGAAGTACATGGTGGAAGGTCACCACACACTGTGCAACACACTCCTAAGTGTTTGAACATATTTGAAAAAGAGGATGAATAGTAAAGTGAGCGACACAGTCTGCTGATAACACTAGCATATCAGCTAGTAGGATAAGGCTGATTAATAGAAGCATCATAACCCTGCAATATTGAGTGATGGTGGGAAGAAGTAGCAGATGAAATTCATCTGTAGATGAATGTAATATCATGCATATGAAGAAATGTAATCCCAAATTTATATACACAGTGGTAGGTTCTGAGCTGACTGAGATACTGGGGTTAGAACATGTCGCTCCAGGAGAACTTGAGCACCGTGCTCTGTAAAGGTCATAAAAGGAAATTGAGTGCTCTGACTTGTTAGGAAAGGAACAGAGAAAAAACACAGAAAACATTATGATTCCTCGTATCAATATGCAGTGCACCTGCATCTTGAATGCCGTTTCCAATTCCAAACCAGCTATCTGAAAAAGTGTACCACGGCTTTGGAAAGGTTGAGGGGCAAGAAACAAGTCTGATCAAAGGCATGGAATAGATTTTGTATGAAGAATAACCAAATAGACAAACTTTTCAGTCTGGAAAAAAAGCTGACCAACAGGTTATATACTAGCAATTTTAAAGTTACCAACAGAAGCATTCACTGTCTTTTCAAAGAATGAGACACGACACAATAAAGCTACATTTTTAAATCACAGGTTTAAAAACACAGGAAATACTTCTTTATACTCTGCATAGTGAAGCTGCAGAACTCTATGCCACTGTGGTTGTCAAAAACTGACAGGGCTTCAAAAAGATATCCTACAAATTAAAGGAAGGAAAACCCATTGAGGTCCATTGAGTAGAGAGACACAGTCTTTGGTTCAGAAGTGCCCGAAGCACAAATTGTCAGGAGATAATCCAGGATTTTAAGGAATCATCACTACATGGCTTCCTTATTCTTACACTCTTCTTTGCCAGGGTTGAAGAGAGGGCAACAGGCTACACAGACCTTCGGCTTAAGCCAGCAGAGGGGTGTGAATATTCTTATAATGACTCAAACATCTTTCAAAAGCCAGTAAAAAACATGCAGGTCCAGTGGGTTTGGTTTTCTAAATCAATCTTTTCTTATTCCATACATGTAGATCAAAGATCTCTGCTTCTGGTTTCAGGTGCTGGCCCCTGCCAGCATGTGGAAGAATCAAATCATGTTTTGGGTCATCTTTCTCATCAGTGGAGTCACCAGAGTTCAGAATCTATGTGATAATTTAGATTATTTTTAACTTTCTTTTTCCTTGTTCTCCTTTTCTTTTACCATCATAGTTTTAATAGAGGTGTTATATTGCAGATAAGAAATGAGAATGACTTAAGAAGGGAGAACCCTATGACCTTTTTTGCTTTTACTCCATAAGTCGGACTATCCCCTTCCCTTTCAAGTACCATATAAATTTTACCTTTTCTATAAAGTCTTAACTCACTAGGCTCCAAAGGACTCCAAACTGCTGCTCCATCGCCTGGTTAGGCCACCCCTAACACAAGGAGCAAAGTGTATTATAACATTTGGATGTCAGTTCACAGCTTTCTCCCTCCTGCTGTTTTTATTTTCCACGAGTAATTTGTATGGGCTTCCACTGCAGCTTCAGAGTATAAGAGGCAAAAGTTGTGACTTTTGGTGTCATCAGCAATGACCTTCCACATAATAAATAGAAGGAGAAAGAATTTATAGGCTCTGTCTATGCTCCTGGGAATTTGCACTCAAGGGGGTACCTTACACACAGAACCCCAGTTATCCAGACCTGCGTAACCATCGCAGTGGCCCCAGGGCTCTCTCCCTTGCCATGCACTGGCCTCTAAAGGGAACCAGGGAGTGCAGGCGAAATGCCTTGCACTCAGGTCTTGTCCCTATCCGGATGGAAGGGCACATGGCAGAATACACGTGTCCATGGTGTAGACATTGTCCACGTGCCACAACGGTAGCGTCAATGTCAACACAAAAGTCTTCCACTAACAGAGGGTTCATATAAAGAGATGCCAGTTCAGTTACAATATCTGTAGAGGAGAAAGAGCATTATCAATGCTTTTGGTACTCTTGTCTGCATTTTCCAAGGCCATTCTTGATAAAGCACCTGCCTCCACGTTAGATTTCCATGAACAATATTTCACTTTGAAGCAGGAATATGCCAGCCTGTTGAATCACTAAACCAGAGGACAGAACATGAAACTGACAGTTATTGCTACATACTGTGAAGGATTTCACGTCCCCCACTCTAAGCTCGAATGTTGTAGGTTTACAAATAATTAAAGAGTTGGTCTAACATAGAAAGGAAAGAATGAGAGAAGCTGCACTTTACTGAAAATTATATTCCTTTTGGTGATAAAATTTCCTTTTGGCGATAAAATTTCCTTTTGGCCTACTTAATACCAGCTCCATTTCCTATTACAAAACATGGTGGAATAAATCTATTTAATTTTTTAAACTTCCTTGTGGTGAAAGCTTATTGAAACCTACAACAGCAACCCTGGCGATAAGAGACCAGGGTGCCACCTTACTTTTGCACTGTGTCATGAGAAGAGAAAGGTCAGGGAAATTTCTCCCTAGGAGCCCAATTGTTTAAGCCATTCAATGTGGAGAAAGAGGGAAGAGAATTAAGATCTCTCACAGTCAGCGTGAGATCTGGGGGTAGAACTCAGGTTTTCTCATGCTGAGACTGCAACATCTCTCTAAGGATTTTCACAAAAGAAGAATGAATTTGAGTAGCTTCTTTTTAAACTGAAAAGGAAGTCTTAATTAAGGGAAAATAGTCTTTTGTGCATTCAGTCTGCCAGCTGAGCCAGGGAGGGGGCAGGTTAGGGAGAAATAATAATGTGAATGAATGTGAAATGAAAGAATAAGCATGGAAAACCTCCGTGCAGATGCGAGTGGTCCAGACAGACCACTCCATTACATGTGCTGCCATCCTGCTCGGGAAGAGATGAATGTGGAGGTGAAGCGTTGCTGCCCTTACTGATACCAACGCCTACAGAACGTGCATTTTGTCATCAACCAATCTGTTTAAATAGGAAGGTTATTCCTTCTAAACAGATTTTAGGTGGAACTTGATGACATGTAAGTTGTGTACAATGCTATACATGTTAGGTTTATGGGATACCATGATACCTGCAGAGAGAGCTCCTTGCTGACATCAGAAGACTGTTCATGCATATGGTGACAGCAACCAACAACTGAATTCCTGAATACAGGATAAATGTTTTATATCAAAAGCATTTCTGAATAGACTAAATAGAAACCAAAGCACTGGTATGGTCTTAGCAGTAGGGATGCCCAGGTTTGAGTTAGATGACAGAGTTTGTGAAACAAACTATGATACTATTTTTCTTCTGCAGTCCTGAAGCCCCTACTTGGCACACAGCACATTATACAAACACTACAGTGACCGAGGAATCGGCCAAAAGAAGATCAGAGGAGGCTGTATTTTGTGTGTGAGCGAGCATGTAATAAAGATGGAAAAGCTCTGCCGAAACCATGAGGGTAAATGGACCTAACTGCAGGTACGCTCTCCTTTGGCACTTATGAAGGGGATGAACCACTATTGAAAAGCTGTGGTTTGGGCTTTCTACAGAAGAACCCTGAGGCTCCAGGTAAGGCGCTTTTTTTTTTTCTTGAAAGCCCTGAAACAACAAAAATCTTCAGGAAAGAAAACACAAGACAAGTAAAAGAAAATACACATATTGCCACATCTCCCCACAGCCTGCAGATACAAAAACGTGTTTTTCTGCACACATCAGAATAAAACCCCACAGTGAACAAACGTAAGCATGTTGGATCTGTTTGGATAAGGATGAGAAGCAGAGTCCCTGGCTAATGCGCTGAAAGCCTGCTGACAGCCTGTGTAACCCTCCCTCTCACACACTGCCAATACTAAGGAGCTAACTGGGATGACAGTTACTATTTGGAAATATACATCATTCCAAAAATGCTTTTTTACTTGCTTGACAAAATCTTTATCATAGCATGAGATTCCAATACTTAGATCCTTTCTCCAAATTATTATAAATTGCTGCAAGGGAAAAACTGCATACAAGAGGTTTGGGATTTTTTTTCCCTGAAAATCTAAAATCAGACCAAATTTAATGGAATTAATTATTGCCCGTACCCTATTACTTGTTTGCTTTATTTCTTTCTTTCTGGGAAGGCTCCAGCTTTCCCCATACAACAGTTATAAAAAAACCTGACAAAATATGCCCCCAAGGGTTGACTTCATAGAAAGTCTGATGCTTCCAATGCTGTGATAGCTGCTGTCTCGTGATGCTAGTGATAACTGTCATACACTGAAGTTGTCTCTTCTCCAAGCTTTCTAAGAGATGAGGGGTTGCACAGGCTTGCACTTAATCTATTTGTATCAGAAACCGAGGCTTTGACAAGCGTAACACAATACAGCGCTGGTGAAATACAGCCACTACTGAAATTCTGTAGAAGAAAAGGAATGTGTCTGGGGGAGAGAAGGTGCGAAATGTATACATATCTCTTAGTTGTTCCTTACATGAACTATTGCTTAGACAAATTCTGAAATGTAATTGCTTACAGCCTGGAGAATAAAAATCTACATACTTGTTCTCATTATAAAATAAATTAACACACAGAAAACTAAATTAAATGCAAGCTATTCTAATACAGTATTGCACTTATGATTTTCAATGCACAAAACCTAAGGAAAGAGAGTTGGGACTGTCATAGTCAAGCTGTCAGGATGCTAGCAATGCTCCTGGAAAACCTGGATATCACAGATCCACTGTACGTGACTCAGTTTGCCTTCCTTCCTAGATACTTTTAAGAGGAAAGAAAGGGTTAACATTTATGTTTATTTGCATATATGTTTGGGTAGTACATCAATGGCCATCAGATGCTGAAGGTGGGCTCTGCACCTGAGAAAGACGATGGAGTACACAGCAGAAGAAACCATGTCATCTTCCAGACTTTACTTTTATCAAGGATCCCCTGCAGAGCGAGCTGTACAGGCCCTTTTTCAGAAGAGCACATGAGAAATAAGACAGATATTCTAATAACTTGCTGGGAAAGACAGAGCCTAAGAGAGGCTCTGTATTTAAAAAACAAAATTTATTTAGTTGGCCAGCTCTCTGATTGAGAAGGACTTTGCTAAAATCATATCCTGGCTGAAGAACTCTACCTTCTGCAATCCAGATGATTTATAAATGCCAAATTGTTTTATAGACAGTATCTTCCAAGCTGTAATTCACTGTTGATTGCCTGACTTTTCCTTTAAGAGGTTAACTCCTCATTTTAGAGTTGATCTGGTGTCCGTGATGGAGCCACTGAGCCAAGGAGAGACACTAAGTCTAGTTTCACATCAAAAGAGTTCTTACCCAGAAGGTATTGCAGGTCTGGCTTTCAGGGCCACCGAAGGAAGCTGTATACAGGTAAATCGAAGATGTCCCTGCTCATTGCAGGGTTGGACTAGATGACCTTAAAAGGTCCCTTCCAACCCAAACCATTCTATGATTCTAAGTATCTCCAGCCTTTGGTAACAGCACATGACACTTCAAGAATAAAACCAAATTCCCTTTTGTAATTAAAGTAGAGATTAAACACACGTTCTGTCTGCAATATCATTCTCAAGTTTACAGTGTAATAGTCTGTGCATCCAACTAGATCTTTCCAGGAATTTTCAGAAATCACTTAATGGGTAGGTTATGGCACCTTCATTTCTGTCCTCTGGGCCTCTCCAAGAAGCCAACCCACCTCCCAGCAGCTGAGATCTGCTATCAGTAGGAAAAGCCTCCAAGCTGATAGGTGAGCAGGGCTGGCTGTCCTGACATCAGATTAATCTTATGAAGGCAGATGTTGCCATTTCAATTAACTCTTCTTTTAACCTTTAAGTGAGCTGATGAAAAGAAGCCACAGAGTACGTGAAAACAAAACTACTGAGAGTTGGAACTTACGTCCTCTACAGGTTTTCCCTCACAGCTGAGCTCAGCTGAAGTATCAATAAACTTCACCAACAGCAGCTAGGTTGTAAATATTGACTTAGATCATCTGCTGGTGTACATCAGTGCAGCTCCAGTGATTTTAGCGATGCAAGATTTATTTGCACCAGATGATGATCAGGTCTATCATGTTTGTTCAGCCAGGTTTAGGCCTCTTAAAAGGTCAACTGATGAAGAGCTTCTCAAAGTCCTCCAGCAAAAGGAGTGAAATCAAGACTTTCAGCATCTCTAAATATAAATTACACAACATACTTCAGAAAAAGAACTTTTCTTAATGTTGTTCCATTAAGCCAGAACTATACCATACTACTTCAGATTCAGCAGAACTGAATTACATGCAAGATAACTGTTCTGCAGCCATCAGCAAACACTACAGTCTGTAAGTGTGATGGGTTGACCCTGGCTGGACGCCAGTGCCCACCAAAGCCGCTCTATCGCTCCCCTCCTCAGCTGGATAGGGGAGAGAAAATATAATGGAAGGCTCATGGGTCAAGACAAGGACAGGGAGATCACTCAGCAATTACCGTCACTGGCAAAACAGACTCGACTTGGGGGAAAAAAATTAACTTAATTTATTACCAGTCAAATCAGAGTAGGGTAATGAGAAATAAAACCAAATCTTAAACACATCTTCCCCCACCCCACCCTTCTTCCCAGCCTTAACTTTACTCCCAAATTCTCTACCTCCTCCCCCAGCTGCAGAGGGGGACGGGGAATGGGGGTTGCGGTCAGTTCATCACACATTGTCTCTGCCACTCCTTCCTCCTCCTCACACTCTTCCCCTGCTCCAGCGTGGGGTCCCTCCCACGGGAGACAGTCCTCCACGAACTTCTCCAACGCGAGTCCTTCCCACGGGCTGCAGTTCTTCACGAACTGCTCCAGCATGCGTCCCTTCCACGGGGTGCAGTCCTTCAGGAACAGACTGCTCCAGCGTGGGTCCCCCGCAGGGTCACAAGCCCTGCCAGCAAACCTGCTCCAGCATGGGCTCCTCTCTCCATGGGGCCACAGGTCCTGCCAGGAGCCTGCTCCAGCGCGGGCTTCCCACGGGGTCACAGCCTCCTTCAGGCATCCCCCTGCTCTGGCGTGGGGCCCTCCACGGGCCGCAGGTGGATATCTGCTCCACTGCGGACCTCCATGGGCTGCAGAGGGACAGCCTGCCTCACCATGGTCTTCCCCACGGGCTGCAGGGGAATCTCTGCTCCAGCGCCTGGAGCACCTCCTCCCCTTCCTTCTTCACTGACCTTGGTGTCTGCAGAGTTGTTTCTCTCACATATGCTCACTCCTCTCTCCGACTGCAATTGCTGCTGCCCCATAGCTTTTTTCCTTCTTAAATATGTTATCCCAGAGGCGCTACCACCGTGGCTGATGGGCTCGGCCTTGGCCAGTGGTGGGTCCGTCTTGGAGCCAGCTGGCATTGGCTCTGTTGGACATAGGGGAAGCTTCTAGCAGCTTCTCACAGAAGCCACCCCTGTAGCCCCCCTGCTACCAAAACCTCGCCATGCAAACCCAATACATATAACCTTATCTATAGACTGTAAGCTAACAGTGTGTCCAAAGAAAAACATTTGTACAGTGTTCTCTACTACCTATAGAAAATGGAGGCACATGGTACCATCCTAATTGCAGTAGAGCAGTTATTGCATCCATTCTGTGACAGGTATTCCAGTAATTACTAAGATCTAAGCCACAATCTCCTCTAGCGTTTCAAAGTTGCATTTCCAGTTCACTTCTCTCCAAGGACAAAATCTACTGCCCATCTGTACTTCAGTAGTCCTTCTTAAGGAGTAAAGAAGAGATGATCAAAATCAGAAAGGTGAAACACAGTTTGGAACCTGTAAAGGTATGTTAAGAGTTCAGGTTTAAGAGCGATGCAAGGACCTCAGCGCTTGCTACTCTGACGTGTGCTCCCTGCCCCAACAGCAAACACACATACATACACACACTTCAGGGCCAGTTTTTTGTTGGCATTTGCCTCTTGTAAAAAAAGTTTTGCCATCTGTATTTTTTTCTACACACTCATGGAAATCAGGAATAGAAACTTTCCTGTGAGGTAATCTTACTAATCATTCTTGCCTTAAGGAGAGTTTACTCAGTATTTGGCAAGTTCTAGCTGCCACAGCACTCGTGGGAGGTGGCTCAGCTGTTTTGACTTCAGTGTATTTCCTCCTGTCTTTGGAGATACACGGATTTCAAGCCATTAAAATATGGTCATGTTCACTTCCATAATATGGCAAAAGACTGCTTAATAAACACACCCTCTCAAAGCGTACATTGTTAAGTATAGGAGAGCAAAAAGAGCATAAGGAAGATGACACTAGGACAGATCAAAGTCTATCCAGCCCAACAGCCTGTCACTACAATGTCTGACAGCAGCAGCCTAAGGAAGAATGTAGAAATAGGACAACCACAGGATCATCAATCAGCGCTTCCCTAAAGCGCTCGTCCAGCCTCCAGTGGGACTAGAGGGATTGGTAGGGACTTCCTGAACCAAACACAGTCTATTTCTATTTAATATTTGAAGGAATTTCTTCCATTAATATATCTAGCTAGTTTTTTTACATTTGGAAACTTCTGGCATCTGCAACATCTTGTGGTATTCCAGAGTTTTACTACCAGCTTTGTGAAGAACCACCTCCTCTCTGTTATGACCCAGGGCCCTTGAGTTTGATGCCTGCTAGATTCTGACCAGGAAGATATATTCACCTCCCAGTTTCCTAGATCTCTTCAGGCATTTTTTTTTTCAGGCAAGACAGTCCCATTTGTTCCTTTTATGGAGCCTATTCAGTACATTTGATCATTCATGCTGCTCTTTTATGAGCCTTTTCCAATTCTATTATACCTTTATGAAGATGGGGCCAGAGCTACATGCAATATTCAAAACGCAGAAGCACCATCATGCAGTGTCATAATGATGTTTTCTGTTTTATTTTCATTCCTCTTCCTAAACCCTAGCAGGGCAAGTTGTTTTCTTGAAGACTGTGGAGAATTCAGCTGATCTTTCTTACCCTCAAACCTTGTTCTTGAGTTATAATGCTCATCTCAGAACAGGAGTCTAGGATTATTCCCCCCACCCCCCCATGTACCTCATATTGCATTTATTTATATTTCACCTCTCATTTTTAACACTCGGGCACTCAGCACTGGATTTTTTTTTTACGCAGCTCTTCACAGTCAGCCCTCACCCTTACTTTGCTGAAAAACTCAGTATCACCAGTGAAACCTGCCACCTCCCTGCTCCTTTTTGGATCACTTGGGGACACATTTAACAACATGTGTCCCACCACAGGCCACTGGGGTACTCTACTGGTGAACTCTCTATGAGAAGACTTACCATTTATTTCTACACTGTTTTCCTTAAGGAGTCCTCCATAAAGAAAGGTTCTAGAACAGGAACTGTCCTCAAACTTCTCCACAGTGAACAAAAGAGCAGAAATCATTGACGGGGTGGTCTGGCCTTTTATTATCCTGGTTCTTTTTATACCGCAATCGTCTACTTACTTTCTGGTTTCCCTGGCAGATTTCCTCTTCCCCTTGTTTTTGAGAAAAGTGTGGTGTTTGTTTTTTGTCCCCTCACAAGTTTTTTCCTCCTCCCCTTGTTTTTGTGCCTTAGACATCTATAGTGAATGAATAATCCTCTTCTTAAATACAACCTGCATTTAGGACTATATGAAAATATCACACATTCTAGCAGTATGAACGCTGAAGACTTAGGGTTTATACTACCATTATAGTCAAAGGAAAAACGTGTTAAAGCATCACTGGGAGCAGGATTAGACCTTTAATATATGAAGCTATTAAAAACAAAAAAATCCCCGCAAACCAAAACAAAAAAAAAAAGCAAAAAATTTTGAGAGGCTACCTCAAAGTGGTTAACAAAATATCAAGGGGTAAGAGTCTTATTTATGGGAGAACATAATATATTTTACATCAGAAAAGGAACAAAAAGGAATCAGCCTGCTGAGAAAATGAACTACAAGTATATTAATAGAGACTACTGTGACTCAAAATTGAAAGAACCAGGGCAAAAATGACAAAAGAAATTATCAGCAAAGCTTTGCTATTCAGTCACTGAAGGCAGAGACGGAGAATCTTGCAAGGATACATAAATCATGCATAAGAAGTAGTATTTATCAGACCAGAAGGAATATTTACTGCCTAAAATGACTATGTAAGGACAGATAAACACTTCACTGTAGTATACAATTAAATGTATTGTAGCATAAAGCAACCTTCAATATGACAACCCACATTTGACAAGCAACAGCATCTTTGCTTTCACTTGGGAATCAAGACCAGCCAATGCAATAAAATCTGTACTTGAAAACTGAACACAAAAAAGGTCATATTAGCAAACTAGCATAGTTACCCTGGAAAGAAATGCAATTTTCTACACCTCAAAAAAATGAGACAAATATATATTGATAGTAGTGTCCTCTCTTGATACTTGCAAAGCAGAAATTCACATTCGATGCGATACTCAAAGGCTGCACTCCTTACACAAATCAAACGCACCATCCTTTCTCCACCCCACGCACAGGCTCTGACAGCTACACAGTAAGCGCAAGCCCAGCAGAAAGGGCCAGTCGTGTGCCCACCCAAGGACGTACTGCAGCACCAGTCCCTGTATGTTAGATGAGCAACGAACGTCTAAAGGCAAATAGGAGAAACACCATGTGTCCTCCTCACTGCATTTCCAAAGCAAACAGCAAGCCTCAGTCTTTCTCGATTTCCATTTCTAGGGCATTTCAGTGTCTCTCCAGCTCCTACACAGGACTGGAGCATGAATCCTGGCAGCTAACACTAAGAGTCTGGATTTGGTGGGTGGGGAGGTATAGCCACAGATAAAACACCCACCTCCATTAATTATTTCCTGTTTGTTACTACAGTAGCCCAGGACAGTACCTAAATCAACAGGCAATCCATCTAGCTTCCAAGAAAATCATAATATGCTCTACATTATTGTGAAACATAAGCTGACATCTCTGTACGTGTTTGTAAACATTGCTGAACACCTGGTCTTACCAGGGGATGCCTGACAAAAGTAAATAATTCCAATTTCTGACAGACCTGCAAAGACTTACAAATACATCTCTTTAGCATTTCAATTTATATTGAATACCCTTTTTAAAAAAGAAACTTTAAAAACTGTCCACCAACAAATTATCTTCTCCCCTCACGCTGATGAAAGGTTACCATAGAACAACATGTGCAAAGAGCAAAACACAGAGCAAGATTCAGTGATCACAGAAAGGAGAAAAATGAGAAGAAAAGAAAGCCCATTAAAGTAACTCTTCCTACTGCTGTATCTTCTTTGGAGCATTGTGCATTTGGCATTAACATTTCTGGAGCTTTGCTTTAATTTTCTAGGAAATAGTTTTAAGAATGAAAACCACGTACTGAGTATTATTTACTTTATTATTATTTACTTATCATGCTTAAACAGCAACTTGCTTTTTGGTTTCTCCTCCTTCCTGCTATAACTCTCCTAAAGATCCACAACAGGTGATAACACAGAGCATTCTTAAATACTGCTAAGCAATTACACCAGGAAAGTGGCTGGTTTTATAGTTATTAAGCAAGCGGGAGCACATTTAATTACAGAGACAGTTATCTTGGATTTCTCTGTAAAAGAGGTAATTCTGACCAGGATGCTATAGTGTAATGACACAATAATTCTGCTTTATCATCTAATTCAGAGTGTAGGCATTAGTAATTTCAATGAACTAATTGCGTTGGAATCTAAGGTGGGATTTATGATGTGATGTGACATGATAGTTGATTACATTTTAGTACATATCAGTATAAAAGACACTCAAAAACCCCCAGCTGCCTGAAGGGGGGAAAAAAGAGGAAGGCAACTCTGCACCCACAAAGTACCACTATAAAAAGCAAGGTAAAGCACAAAGGAGTCCACCCTTGGGTGACTAATGACTGAAATCCCAATGGCATCAGAGAGGTTACACCTGTTAACAGCCGAGCACATATCACAAACATTTCACTCCACAAACTAAAGCAAACAATAGCCTAACGTATATTCTGGTTTTTCTTTTAGCCCCATAATTACTTCTGTGCTTTACTGAATATTTCTGGTCTCACTCTACTGGTGAACATCTCTTAATGGATAAGGGTAGCCACTGTAATTGTGTAAAAATAGCAAAAAAACATTTAGCTTTCTGCCCTGCTCACACCCTCCCCTTGTCTGTAGTTTATCTGACATTGTATAAAACCATATAGAAAAATCTATTGTTGCACAAGATCAACAATAGCATATTTGAACAATCAAATGTGTCATCTCAGTGGATTTAGGAATTCCAGGCGTTATTATATCATTGATTTTCAAATAGAACATAATGAGTGAGGAGTTCTTTTTTTGAAGGGGGGGGGAAATCAATAGAATAATAAAGCCCTGACTTTTTGCAAGTCTAAAAAGGAACTGGGTTGAATTCTAAAATAATTCTTGCTGTGTTTTTGTAACCATAGAGGAATTTAGGAATTGTATATGACTTGGAAAAAACAAACGAAAACAAAAAAACCTTGCTGCTGAAACATTAAAGATCAACCCCTGTAAGATTACAGGTAATCTTTATATTCCTTCCTCAGTTCTTAAGAGATGAAACTTTGCTATGAAGCTAGTATTTAGGCTGCCAGATTGCCAGTGGAAATAATACTTTTCTTCAGGAAAGTTAATTATAGCTTTTTTAAAAAGGTAATTCACGAAGGCCCATGCATTATTGACCATCTGTAACTTTATCAAACTGGTGGCACAGGTTCAACTCCAGTTGCTTTTCAGGGGAACTCCAAGCACAGCAATACAACAGCATTTATAGGTGAAACAGAGAAGTAGTGTCAGACCACACACCCAAAATAATGCGGTATACACTGCACAAAAATACACTGCACTGAAAATAGAAAGGTCTTGTAACTGAAATTTACAGTCATGCACAGATGCAACAGAACCTCTGTCAAGAAGCTGTGCTAAAATATAACAACCAGCTAGCTGGTAGTGTTCAACCCCCACAAAATCAGTAGCAGAAGAGAATCTGCTGCTTGAGAGCAGAGGGAAGAGGCCAGAGAAATATGGTGCAGCTAGATTATTAACAGTCACAAAACTGAAGGAGTTTGTTTGTTTGTTTTTATAGTCTGGACAGGATTATTCAGGGTAAAAAGGATATCCTGCATATGAAAGCACAATGTTTTATAGAAACTGCAGGCTTCATCTCAGCCAGGCAGTGTTTTTCAGGATGCCCCCATTTCCAGATTTCAACAACTAAGGCCAGGTCTTCAGCCTAAGCACCAGTCAAAGAGGAGATGGGGACATGTGGCAAAGCAACGTGACAAAACCTCGGAATTAGCCAGAGGGCCCTGCCCCAGCCCCCTCTTCACCCTGTCCCAGGGAGGGAAAGTCACTGTTCCTGTCCAGGATCACTCCTTGTGAGATACTACACAGCCCCAAGATTTCTGTCTGAATTTATTATAAACAAAACTCTATTTGGTACGCTCTCAGGAGAAGCATTTCACAAACAGCAGGGACTCAAGAGAGATGATCATAAGCCAAAACCCTGTACAGAGCTATATTTTTCTGAGAAGAGCTGAAAAAAAAATGGGAATTCATATATGTTTGCAAGAAGATGATATACATTTCCTACATCTGTGTATGTCACCATCTCCTTGCTAATAGGATCCAATATCAATTTAAGTTGGCAATTACATTCTGATTTTCAGAAAGACTTTGAGTTGTGCCACACACTGTATCAGGTTTGGAGAGATGGATGTAAATAATGCAGGGTATATGTCCCAAAATGTAACATTTTACTTAGTGTTTTCCTGGAAATGATTACTTTGCCCTCTGGCTCAGCCTTCCTTAGATTGTGCTGCTGTAGATGGTGAGAATTTGAACAGAGACTGCCCATCTAATGCCTTCCCTGCCAACGGAAAAAAAAGCAAGGAGGGGAATGAAGATAGAAGCCTATTTCTCCATTTTCTGGTACTGAATGATGTAATAACTCTCTCAAGGTCACAGACCAACTTGGTGGAGTCAGCTAGAGCTTGTGACATGCAGCAAATCACAATTCACTGGGCCATATTCCATTTTCTGTAACTCATTTCTAAGATCCACTGTGACATGATTTCTTAGGGGAATTTTCATTTATTTTTAAATATTGTACTATTATACATTTTCAATTGCTTAAAGACCATCAGAAGATCATGGGTAGACACGAAGGGGAGAGAACTGCCCAACCTAAGCCTTTTGGGTTTTGCCAGGTCACTCTGCAGAATTTGTACACTTTACAATAGAATTTCTTACTCAGTAGACTCCGCGTGTCCTGTAAAATTTAGGAATGCTGCGAAGTACTGAATGGCCCTACTTGTTTTGCTATTGTTTTAATCTTCCAGATTTCTCACTTCCATTCTAGTGGGGCTTGTATTTTCTTAAAGTTATTTTGAAGTCACAAAAAAAAAAAAGAAAACCAAAAAAACCCAAAACCCACCCACCAAAAAACAAACCACAGGAAATCTTAGGTTGGAAAGGACATCTGGATGTCATCTAGTCCAACCTTTTGCTTTAAAGCTGTATCAGTAGTTCCAGGACTCTCCAAGGATGGAGACTCCTCAATATTTCGGGGGCCCTGTTCCAGCGCTTGTGAGATTGTTTTGAGATAAATTATTCGCACCCAGTAAATATCTCACAATAGGCAGAAAAGTTCCTCTCTTGAAATTTCAAAGAGGACTAAAGGTACAAAGATGACTGTCTCAACGCTTCTGCAAATTTCACCCAGTCACAGAAAATGAACGATAGCATGAATAAGAACCTTCAATCACATTTTACTATTTTCATATACCACCAAGGTTATGGACTTGGTTCATTACACAAGGTAATGAGTAACTTGGTATACACCTTCTAGAGGCGAGATTTTACTTATAAATGATTGCTGGAATGAGTCAAAATTCATGTCCTAATACTGCACAGTTTAATCACAGGCCAGAACAGTATATTCAAGCACAAAAGCAGGTACATACTTTTAATTATTACTAACATGATTCCAATCTCATGGTTGAATGATCTGTATGTGCAGTGCAAGATAATCATCATCCACAGTGCATAATTTAGACCATCACAGAAGACACTTCCCTGAAGAACAGTTTGCACTGCATAAAATCTTCCTGTTGATACAAAACAGAATCTCTTTTTTTCCATTTTGAGTATTAACCTCAGAGGTTAATCTTTGATTTTGCTCTTCAAACTAAACATTTTAGTGTTAGCTCTCAGAGATTTATCTGCTTAAGAAACAAGCAAACTTCTGCATACGGTGTTACGGGGCACTCTGGCAGACTGGGAGAACAAGCCATTATCTTTGGCCAGTGCAGTTTTGTCAGTTTGGATTACAACTCAACTGATAGAGCTAAGTAGCAGGTCTTAGCAAACACGTAGTTGCCCTTTCGAGCCATGTAATTTACGTCACATGAGTCAGAGGTCTGAGGGGTCTTACGACAGCAGCATCAAGGCCAATAAAGCTATATACATGCTATTCATATCACATCAGCACCCCTAAACCAGCAAAGCCCCTCTGGCCTAGAGACTGCCACAGCTGAACTTACCCATCTCCTTGCTATTTCAGCGTCCTCTTTGAAATCCTGCAGTGCTCCACTTTCTGCTACTCTACCTATCCCCACATCTTTTCATGAACTCAGAGATCCTTCACAACTCTCTCCTTCCTTACTCATGCAGCTGAGGGCTTGACTGTATGTATCCCCTTTACCTACTCGCTCAGCTCCTTCTCTTGTCTTCTGTATATTGCTTGCTGGCTTAGACTGGAAACCTTTGGAGGCAGTGACAGTACTGGCACGCTTGAATAGATTCTTATTAGGATCTCAAGCCTAGTAACAACAACAACTATTATTCTTAATATCTTAACACTATGAAATTAATAATAATTCAACTACTATTATTTTTAATAGGTTAACACTATGATATTAATAATAATTCATGATATTACCAATTGCCACCTGCAGGGGTCCTAACAAGAGTGAAATATCTCCCTGGCAGACAATCCCCTCTATGGTATGCCAACATTACCTTCTGCAGGCAGACTTGAGTCCATGCCCATATTCTAATGCAACCAGAAGCTGTATTGCATTACTGCAGCCTCAAACTAATATATTCTGTCTGTTAGACAGAGGCAAAAACCTGTAACTTATTAGGAAACAGCATATTATAATGACTGCCGCTGAAAGGGCCAACATGTTAGAGGCAATTAAAAAAAAAAAAAATTGCCAGTTTTGAATTTCTGTTTCAAAGGGATTTCCATCACCCTGGAGGCAGGAGGCTCCCTGGCTCAGAACCATGATACATGGATTTCCGCTATCAGTGACTGCGTCTAAAATGACATCAGTTTCCTGTCAGCTCACGTTACTGACCTTCTCATAGCATTTCCTCTAATTACCTAAAAGAGGATGACTTTTCTGACTGCCGATCCTGACAGCTCAAGCTGAGAGCTGGAGAGACAAACAATTAAACTTTCGATGATCGGTGCCCTGAAAAGGCAGGCAGGGCATTGATTTTGCTCCTGACAAACACTGTGCCAAAGAGCACAGCCAAGACCCAACTAGCTAATGGTGCGATATTTGTTAAAAGCAAAAATTGTCTCAAAGGGGAGCACTCCTTCACAGCAGGAGCAGGAACATTTTGGAAGATGAGAAGAGCATATATGAATGGAGAGATGCACCTCTCAGAGTTACAGTAGATGTTTACTTGTTTCAGATCAGCCCATTCTCGTACTGTTGTTTCTCTATTTGCAGACCCTATGTAACCCACCTCAGAAACGGGTGATCTGTCACCCTCTGCATGCAATACTGCCTTATGTGTTCGGGTGAAATACAACAGACAGTCCCAGGTTTGGTTCTGCAGAATAGAGGACACTGCTTACCTGCCCTGGTAGAAAGGGGAAAAGCTGCAGGAATGCCAACCAGGCGTGGTTGTCTCTAGGACATACCCTGTTGCTCTAGCTGAATAGATGCAGTGGCAACAACCCGTTGTCATAAGACATCCAATGACTTCAGCTGAGCTAAACTTGCCATTGATTTTATTGTAGTCTACGTCAATGCTAATATCAGAGGGAGCAAAAAGAGCACACTTCAGTTCTCAGCTAACAACTCATGTGCGTTGGAATAAGAGTCTGAAAAAAAAACCCCAACCTTTTTATTTGTAATCTGAACAGAATTGCTATGCATATCCCTGCCAGAAAAACACACCAAATCCCTGAATCACTTCAGCGCTAACCTGGCTTCCAGCAGAATCTAAAATGCCCTAAGGCATTCAATATCTAACTAGGGGAAGACAGAAAAGCCCTTTTATAGACAGCTAACGTGTGCCTAAAAGTACATGTGTATTTCAGTTACAATTCAAAAATGTTACTTTTGTTGTCAGAATTATTCATAAAAATGAAAATCTGATACTATCAGCATACGTGAACTCTAGACTCATTTTACCAGCCACTGCTGTTGTAAAGTCTTTCATCTCAAAAACCACGTGCAAGCTTGAGAATGCTTTCAGTAGGTAAGACAAAATTTTGAATGCAACTTGTCACCAGCTCAATAATAACATTTTACATATCTATAACCTCTGAAGGGTCCCAAATCACTTCAGGTCTTGAAGCCAACCGCAGTAGCACAGCTGAGACCAGGCATGGACACAGTCACGCATCATGAACCACTGAAAAAGTGACATCTCTCTAAAGCTCCCAAAAGGAGTGCGGAAACCATATATTTTTCTTCTCATTATTTTTCATTTCTGTGTAATACTTCACCTTGTTTTTCTCTGCAGGAGCAGAAGAGTCAGAGTACTACTAAAAAAACCACAAAATAAAAGGTTTCATTGTGTATTAACTCTTAAGTTGGAAATGAGAAACTATAAATGTTGTTGGAAAACTTTTTTTTTTCCCTTGCTTTATTTTCAGCTTGGTTTTGCAAAACCTACGAGACCCAAATCTGACTTGACACTAGCACGTCACAAGAAAACCCACTGAAGTCAGAGAAATTACAATTGTGTGAAACTGGTACAGTAAGTGAGATGAAAACCGTTCTCCTGAGCATGGAGGGCTTAGAGGAAAGATTCAAACTGCAACTCGTTTACCTGCAGGCATGCACAAAGCTTTCCACAGCATCTCACCACAACAAATGTATCACACAAACACAAATCCTTGTGGGTAGCTAGGATCTCTTCTGGTATAGATCTTGTAAAGGTAAATATAAAATTTCAGAATACTTAATGCAGGAAAGAACTGCTTCTGGCTCCACAGCACCTTTCTTCAAAGTTAGTAAGCTTGTTCCCTCTGCCAACCTCCTGCTGCAGCAGAAAGAGTAGGCATTAGAAAACAGGTAGCACCTGTGCAAAATGGGGCCAGGTGAAAGCCGTTCCCAGACACGAGCCTGCCTGTCTACCTAGCTGTCTTAGAAAGCAGAGCTTCCTCGGCTACCTTCTCCCTGAGACTGCGAACAACATCTTACCAGGAATGAGAACACCTCATAAATTTGCACTTGCAATGTAATATACACAAAAATAAAAAGCAAACTGTCTCCCTCGGTTTAGTAACTTTGCTACCTGCTCATCGCCGATCCTACCCAACTCTACGTATGGTTTAGAGAAGAGACTAACAATCCTTAACTTCCAATTCAGATGTGCCTCCAGACCAGGAAGGCTCTACCATGGCTTCATTTAAAGGCCCGATCACCCATCCCAGTTCAGTTTTCAGCTCCAGATAGATAATCAATCAGGAGGACCGCAGTATTTACTCTTGACATTTCCCCCTCTCTCTCTCTCTTCTCTCACTGGGAATGAAGTGGTCAAGGAGTCTTGAACCCAGGACAGCTAACCAGCATGAACTGCTGAGGGGGAAAAAACACACCCAGACAAGCTCATAGAAAATAAATCCACCCAGTGATATTAAATCACAAGAACTATCTCAGCCTCAGCAAGTCCAAAGGACAGTAGCTGCTGGAGGATAAAAGAGCATTTTTGACTGACAGACTCACACTAGTCTTACATTCTTCCCTAGGGATCAAGGCTAGCACTTTCCATACTGTGCTGTCCACCCTGAAATCACTACAAACCCTCCTGAAAGAGTCATGGAACCAAAATCGGGAGGGAGAGGAGCAAATACGAAGGCAACAAATTGAACAGACTTAGCTGTTAGAATAAAAAAAAGAATAAAAAAATAATTGTATGTTTAAAGCCAGAAGAAAAAACTGAAACAGAACACCTGCAGCATACCCAGCAGAGCCTCATGACTCAGTCTGCCGCCCAGCCTCTCCTGGCTGAGGGATCAGAAACCGTCCTTGTGGGCAAGATGGAAAAGGTGCCAGAGCAAAGACAAACCTATAACGCTTCACTGCAGGGGCTGCCGCGGTCTGGCACGGGAGGGCCTCATTGCCCAGCAGAGGAGCAGGCGAGGCCGAAGGCCACAGCCGGCCCCTGGGCATGGGGCTTTGCCAGAGGGAGCACTGCCTTCTGCCAGGGCACAGAGGCAGCACCAGCTGTCAATTGTTTCCTGGAGCACTGGTGCACGAAACTGAATCATTGATTTAAAGAAAAAAAAAAAAAAGAAAAGAAAAGAAAAGAAAAAAGAGAGGAGGATATTACTTCACTCGCATGATTTTAAGGCCATGGTTTCTTGATGAGTAGCACTAGCCATACTTGAAGGGCAATAAAAGGCTTATTCTGAGGTTTCTTTTAAATGTGAAATATCCTAATAAATTATGTATCTAGGAGAATAATCCAGAATCCTAGCAGTGAGGCTTATTCAGAGACCTAAAATACACCCAATTCTGAGTTGGAACAAGGCTTTTAAAGATAATTTTAAGAAAATCTTTAAATACAGCAGCAATATATTCTTTTCAGAATACTCATTCAGAAAAGTTATTTGATTCAGTGGGATTCTCCTTTCTTGCTTTACCATCTTCTTCTTAAACACTGCTATGTATTCATATGTTTTATTTAACATTTCAAACTTTCATATTTTTCATCATTTCTCTAAATGGTGGATACAGAGCCTGACTACAGCTATACTATTCATACCACAGTTTTACTTATTTACTGAGAATTGTACCTGTGCTTATATTTTATGCTCCCATACATTAAACCACAAACACTTAAATGTGATGCACCCTATTATTGTGCATAACATTCGTATTTTCAAAAAAAAAAAAATGTAAATCAAGTGTTATTTACCATAAGCATTACAGAAACTGACAGAAGATGAAATGAAGCTGAAAATTAGGGGTTTATAGAAGTTTCCCAAACCCCAAGATACTGTTTATACAGAAGCCTTGCCAGCAGACTTTTCCATGTTGCCTTCCACATATTATCTCCGATATTTCCATACATAAAAAAGATCTTACCATTAGCATTTGTAAGCAGGGTTAGGCACACATGTGTAGGCCACATAAAAAGAGACTGCAAGTGTCTGCCTCCTTTTTTGGCATTTACCTCCTATAAAATCAGCAGGAATTAGGTAGTTTATAAGGATCTGGGAGTAGCAGTGTCACTATTTTCCTTGATGCAGAGGAGTGCTGCCATCCCTCTAGAGACTTTTCATCACAGCTGTACAAAACAGTCACTTTACTCTCACCAAGCAAGCTCAGCTCTCCCCCTTTCCCGAAAGAAGTGAAAATAGTGAGTTATTTCACTCTGGCAGACTGTTTTATAGCCCAAATGAGAACGGAATGGAGCCTAAACAGGACCATCACTCCCCACTGCCCCTTGGGGCTCCTTCCAGCAGGATTTTGGAGGGAAAGGGAGAACATGCTGGGGTTGGGTAAAGTGGAGAGAGAAGGTAGGGACAGGTTCCCCCATCTCCACCTCATGCTCTGCATCCTCATGACTCAAGGAGAGGAAGGTCAAAAAAAAAAAAAAACCATTAGACAAGACATGTTTCCTCTAGAACAGATTTAACTATAGCAATGTATCACCTGCACTCTACCATGTTTTGCCCAGTAAAATATCCCTCCTAAACAGTAAGGTGGGGAGGAGAAAGAAGAAAGAGGCATGCACAGTCTACTCTGTCCTTGGGAAATAATTTACTAAATTGCTGATATGGAGCTCTTATGTGTCAGGGAGGAAGGGTGAGCAAATAATCATCCAAATATATTTGAAAGTCCAATTTCAAAACCTGTTTTCTTTACTCCATTTGTTGCTTCATCCTATCTGAATGTCACTGCACATCACTGAAGGCCTCCTCGTAACCTTAGCAACCTTCACATCACAGCTCGGGCTGGCAGCCATGGCAATCCCAAAATAAGTTCCTTTAAAGTCAAGTGTAATGACTGCTAAGATATTTCCCAATGCTGGCGTATTTAAGGTCATTGTACTAAAGGAATCAGGCTTCTAGCTAGCTAGAGACAGTCAGATATTTCTAAGCTTACCAAGCCTGAAAAGGCTATTTTCCCCTCTTTCCTCAAAGCTGGAAGTGGTTCAGCTTTTGAGCCCACACCGGCCTTTGTGATAGCAAAGCAGAGGCAGTGTGTGTTCGTGGGGGCAATAAACCATGCACTAATCCCACAACTGACGCTAATTTGAGCAACAGTGCGCTTGAAGATTTTTTTTCTTTTGTCTAATTAATTAACAGACGTGACAAACCAATTCAGTTACAAGAAATAAAGAACAAAACATCTCAGATAATTAAACATTAACTCAATGAAAATCTGTTATTCCTTCCACAGTGTAAATTGGTTTATAAATTTCAGTGCCCAGCATTATTGCTTTTCATCAGTCCTTGAGTGCAAGAACTTGCGGGGCAAACCCATTAGAAGATATATCAAGACAAAAAAGCCTCACATGATAAATTCATTAGCCACACTTTTTCCACAGAGGCATCGCTATACTAGAGCTCTGTGAAGAATCAGTAAGTGAATTTTGCCTTGAGAGGGGTTTTTTGTTAACAAATTGTTTGTAAGGTGACTGAAGTTCTCCGATCCTAGAATATTTGAAATTCATTACTTTTTTTCAGTCTGAGTGCAACACAGTTAATTTGCAAACACCTGGTTTCAGATACGTAAAATTCATACTATGTTGGTTAGTAACTTAAGCAAAATATTTCCCTGTTCCCAGATGAAATAATTGATCCCTATGTGGGGCAAGTAAAAGGCACAACTTCACATAGTTGTTTGAAAATCCATTAGTTCTATATATGATCATCTAGCAAGACACCAGCAAGCTGCAGTTTATGCCATTATCAGAACACATATCTTCTATATCACTGCCATTGCCTGTGGATCTCAGCTCCTTTGTTTTCATTGAAAGGAGAAAATGAAAACAACTTGACAGAGACTAGTTAGTGCTTAAAAAGGACTGGTTTATAATCCGATAGCACAGCTAGAGTATCATACTGCACTGCTTGACCACTCAGAGAGCGTCACCCTTGTTTTATTAGAGCAGCAAAGGAAAATCGCTGCTACTCTTTCACCAGCTACCCAGCACGATAGACCGATAGCAAACAAACTTCAGTAGCAGGTCAAGTGCTCTTGCCGCAGACCCAGGGAAGGACCGCACTGCACGTTACAGACAGCAGACATAAAGGCCTGGGCTAAAGGGGAACACAAAGAAGAAGAAACAGGAAATCTAGGCACCAAACTAAGGCAGAAAAGACAGAAACACTCCTTTTTGCTACTGCTTGAAAGATGTTTACCCTTCCTGCCAGTTCTCACTAGCTTCTGCTTAGTCTTTTAGTGACAGCTTACTTGGTTCAAGCAAATCTGCTTCCTGTATAATTTTGCCCCTTTCAGAAAGTGGAAACTATTTCAGAAACAGATTATTTATATGACAGCTAGTAGCTGTCAGGGCAACATAAAAAGACAACACAAAACTGGCACAACTCGCAACTAGAAGCGGAGTAGAAGAGGGGCAGAAACAGCAGGAAACCATTCTGATCAAAGCCAAATGCATTTTCCTATCAGCAGGAAAAAGGTCCTTAGCCAAATATAGGCTAGAAACACTCCCTTTATTTCCCCTCCACCTCTGCCCCCCACTTTCTACCACTCCCCCCCACTACGTAATTTGATTGCCATGATTGGTTTGGGCTCTTTGATTTTTTCTTTCCAGGAGACTGGCTGAGTGAAGCGTGCTTCTGCACCACAATGCAGGCAAAGTCCTCAGGTGTTTGGTTAGTTTATCTTGCCCATGCTCCCAAGAATAAATTTGTTCTCTGGGGTGTGGAATTAAAAACTGGCAGACACAACGAAAGGATTTTATTTGCCTCTGTCGCATGGTCCACTGGGAGTCACCCAGGAATTTTGCCCCACGCGTTCCCTGCTTGTGCAGCTGCCCATGACATCGGTGATTTCCTTGATCTCTTTTGCTTCCCATGCACGGCACAAACATCCAAATGTGGCTTTTGCTCTTGCACAACAGATCTTATGCAGGACTTCGAGGGGTGTTTTGCAACAGAAGGTGTTCAAGATGAAGCCTCTGTCTATCCTGCTGGACTTCTGTTTCTCCTACACAGTTGCTTGCAACTAGATGATGGAAGAAAGGACCTAAGGAGCTGCCTTCAAGTTCTACCTAGAGCTTTACCATCTCCTTGATTTACCGAAATCTATGCTTTTAATTCAAGCTTCCTTTAAGGTAGCATACTCTCTACTCCCATACATGAACAGTCAGTTTATTTCTGGCATTTGGAGCATTGCCTGAAATTCTCCCCACAATGCTGGAAGAGATCTGGTAACACTCATAGCAAAGGATGCATCAGGGTGAATTACCCGATAGCTTTTTGCCTCTATGTTTTCCAGACCTTCCCTGACCTGCAACACTCCTAGAATACTGGAGCATTTCTAAAAAAAAATAACAGGATGGACATACAACCTGCCTTCTTTCTTGGATCCCCTGGCTCCAGCAAAGACTGACACACTACCATAAAGATTTAATCAAGGGCACAACAGTCATGTCTGTCTGCTATTTCAGAAATAAAGCCAGTGAGTATAAGGGGGAAAGTGGCTATTTAAAGGTTGGGAGAAATCTGAAGTGCGCTCCATGGAAAAACCTTTCTAAATGATTCTCATACTTTATTTTATACCACCTAGTTCTTAAGTAAGCAAAACTCAACACACTTATTTAAAGGGTCATTTATTTTGTTATGTCAACAAACTATTTCAGCTATCAGCGGAGCTGATCGTGCAGCCAAACCAACCTTCCTCAGGGCTTAGAATTACCAAGAGCACCAAGTTACTATTTAAATGGAACAATTGATAAACGCAACCCAAGGCTCCAAAATCTTCTGTAAAAGAAACAGGAGCCCTACTTGCCGAACACAAGTGTCACTGAAATTGCAATGACTAAACAATCCTGGGCTGACAATGTCACATGAGAGGCTATTGATGAGAGATTAAGTCTTGGGTCTAATTTGCTCTATTTAAACAGTAATTCAACATTGCTAGGAGCATAGCAAATGATTTTCTAACTCATTTATTTAAAAGGTCTTGGCCAGGATTGCTAGCTGCTTGTAACAAGCTTCAGAAGGACTGAATTAAAAATACAAGACTTCAAAAGGATCAAACAGCTACTAGAAACATTTACAGGGAGGAAAGGGAGTAGTTAGCTAAAGCAATCCACCTTGGAATTAAAAGGGTTCAATCGGGACTGACGTTTATGTAACTGGAAGGATCCTTACCTTTTGCAACTGACCATCACAAGATATGACAGAGTGAAAGAGTTTGTACATTTTAAAATGTGTGATACCCAGCTATTGGGCAGGGAACGCTGGCAACACTCCTTAGCCAGGGAAGCCTGAAGCAGCAGCTTTGCAGCTGGAGACTCCCTAGCCAGGAAAGGGCTGGAGCTGTGGGCAAACCAGGCAGGACACTATGACTTAAGAGGGAGTACACTAATTTCAATACAAATACTTCTGTTCCAGAAAATAAGTTCTTATATTCAGGACCACCCAGAACAGTTGTTCTATATAGCTATCACAGAATACATCAAAGACCAAGTTTTCTATTATAGCTAACAATGGCCAAAATTGCGTAGGCAGATGAAAATAAAGGGGGATGAGACCCTACACACTGACCTGCCAAATAGGTAATTTGGATTGCTGAGCGGGAAGTTATCACTGGACACGCTAAGGCCCCTTCCACTGCTATTCTTCCATGATTCAGTTAATAGACATATTATCATCCATTGATCATAACATGGAAGTGTTTTCATTATCATTTCTACCTCCAGATGAATCAAGATAAGGAAAAAAACCTCTAACAGGACTCGAAAAGTACCTCTATGGCATTCCCCTATTTCCAGTATTTACTGACATTCATGAAGAATCTGCGGCTCTACATTTGTTTTAAACTGGAGCTATCTCCAGTCTCATGCTATCTTGAGACAGCTTAAATTCTTTAATCTGCATAACCCTGCATGCTGACCTGGTAGCTGTGAAACAGAGCCCATGTAGTGTTGCTCAATTACGTTCTCTCACATGGGGGTCAAGCCCACAGAATAGCTTTCTCCTCCTTTGTACATCTCACCATGAGTTTGCAAAAGAGCTGCAAAACACTCCCGTTCAGCCCATACCCTCCCCCAGCCACAGCGCACAGCAGTCACTGGTGTAGCACACAGTGAGAGCTGTCGGTCATTTTTCACACGGGTGGCCCCGAGATGTGATTTGTTTCTGGAGTAAAAAGGGCATCCTCTCACTGAGCGCACTCAGAGACAACTGAGCAGCATTCATCATGTCCAGCACACAGCCCCTCGTGTTCCTCCTCACAAATCACAGAGATGGGGAGTATAGAAGTTTTGGCTGCACTGACCTTTGTACCTTTTAGCATCCAGTCACAAACTCCTGGTAAGGCTGCTTTAAACCATTCCGCACCACAGCGGCATCAGCAGACTGGTGCAGGGTTGAACAGGTCAAAATAACGATCAGCGTTCATCCCCTTGGACCTGTAGTCCAAGTTTCTTGTTATGCCTCTAAATAGGACCCTGGCAGCGGAGCATGGCAGAATGCCGTGACTCCACACAGGGGATTTATATCCTGGCATTCCCAGGACAGCAGAGCCTAGCCCCAGGTTTGCAGATGGGTGATGTGGCTCAGCAGGTAGAAGTCCAGCTTCGCTATGGAAGAGGAACCACATCTGGGCTGCAGGTGGTCACTGCAACAGTAGACCAGTGCACTGAGAGGTGTGCTTCTCCCTTTACTCTTCTGGGAACCCTTACACCCAATCTAAAAGCTATAACCTTGTAAAGACAAGTGATTACCATCAACCTTTTCTTTGTTGCAAATACTTTAAATATATAAATTATAATATATTCTTTAATAACACATTTTTTTCTCTATGTTTCTGGGGTTTAGTAATCAAGACAGATTGCACATTTCAACATGGAAATAGCCTATAAAATTAAGGTTTTACCAAAAACCACTTAAGTAACTGAGCTACAACTCTGGAAAATACAAGTTATCTATCTAAAGATGCCCAGGTAAAGGATTAACTGCTTTAGTGTTTGCAGTGACCACAGGGTAGATGATCACTGTCACAGAATCAAAAAATACACAGAAATACAGTGAAATAATCCAGTGTTTAAACACTCCTCTGCTCACATGACTACAGTAAAAATCACTGTGAATCAAAATAGGAAACAGCAATCCTGATGGCCGAGATAGCCCTGATGGTATTTAACTTGACAGACTTTTTCCCCTAATGTGATTTGAATAGTTGCCTTGCAGCATTTCTCCTTCCAGCCATATCGGGGGGTGGGGGGGAACAACCACCCAACCCACATTGGATGTGTCTTTTGACTTGAATACTATCAGGAATAAATTATGACAAATTCATGTCCAATGAACCTGCTATCCACTCCTTCCAGACTCAATCCTTCTCCTCTGCCTGCACACAGAACTGCAGTGCTCCAACTCCCTCTTCTAGCAAGAATTGCCTAAGGAGGAACTTGACTTCACTTAAATGTAAGGCTGAAATAACAGTGGTGGGGTTTTTTAATTTTTTTTAATAGATTAGATTGCTAATGTCACAGAAACTTAGTATGAATTCAGTGATTTTTAACCATCCTTCTATGAAGAAAAAATTAATCTAAATTTAAAAAATGGACAAGTATTTGAACTTCTTACATTTGACTAACAAAGCAGAAAATCTCCTTTGGGATATGAAACGCAAAACCTAGTCCCACTGAAGCCACTGGGTAAGGCCTCAGGAGGAAAGAAAGAGGTAACAAGCGTCATCTGCTTGGCATTACTACCTCCTGTGACCAGGACATGCTGCGCTACCGAACAATCAATAGGAAAATACAAAACACAGACTGCTTCTGTGTTCAACAAACCTGGCAATTCCTTAACTAGCAAAAATTGAACAGGATTGGCTTTTAAGGAAAGAGAGAAGCAGCAAGCCCGTTCACTTTAAAAATACTGATAATTTAAGACATGAATTATAATGGAGGTTTTTCAATAACAGATAGGCAGGGACCTAAAATGTTTTTTTCAGAGGAACTTAAATCTGAAAAGCCCCAGACTTAGTTTAAATAGATAAGACCTTCTTGTTAGCAGATCTAACAACACTGCTTTTTTACTTCTCTAAAAGAATTTCTAAGAAACTCTAGTTTTCACCTTTAAGAAGGTGGCTCTGGCAATATAAACTACTGATATCCTGTTGTTGTAGAAACTGCTGAGAAAAACAAACACACACCCCAAAGGGAAGACCACTGACCCAACATGGCAATTTCCACAATTTCCCATGATCTCCATCCACTCAGAGGCACAGATTTGGAAAGCTCCCCTAAATAGCAGGAGACTGGGAGGACAGTACAGTGAAGAACAACAAAATTTGCTGTATCTTAAATATACATAGATTCCTGAAAGCAACAGGGTCTGGAAATGGCCTAAAATGAATATTGTGCTCTATTTTATTCAGGCAATTATTTACCACATTTTGCAACAATATTCTCTGAGCTGGAGCTATGCGAAAGTGGTCTCAGTGCAATCATTTGATCAGCTCCCTCCATATATTCAGTGTTATATCCAAATAGTTTAGTTAAAAAAAACCAAAACAAACAAAAAAAACCCAAAACAAAAAAACAACTTTCCACATTTTACTTTTCCTCCTGCAGATCAAGCACAAATGTGGGCGATTTCAGTGAAAAATTACAATTACAGACCGAAAAAAAGTCAGCACAGTTCCTGCAATACGAGTGAAAGCAGAGGAGTTACACTCAGACAGGCCAGAATGTTGTAGAAAGCTTAGCAGGATTGCTTGTTGGGGACTATCCAACTCCCAGGTGGCATTTAGAAGGTAGTAGTTAGAAAAAAAATACATTTCATGAAATTCTGGGACCTCTGTAAGTGGCAAGGGACACAAAAACCTACCAAGAACAAGCAGGTCAAGATCCTAACAGGCATACATTCCTATCTCATGTTTCAGCTCTGAGCACCATCCAGCATTAAGCAGTTTTCTGAAGTATTTTGAGGTAGCATTTTTTAATATGTATGTGAATTTATAACTTGATCTGCATTTCAGTAAAAGCAAGATTGAGAAACACAGCTTTACATCAAGAAGAAAGGTCATCTAACAGTTATGAGCAAATTAACCATCTCTCCCATATTTCATGGCACGTGCCCACACAGATTGCCAACAGAAGCCACACTTCAAAGTCAGCAAATTTCAGCGCAAGACCTATTTCCTTAGTCCCATTCCAATTCACAGAATAAGATGATCTGGTTTGGCTCTCAGCTCAGAGGCTGGGAAAAACCACATGAAATGATGCTATCTCTATAGCTTGATGGTGTTAATCATCGTTACAGGTTTGACACTAGAGTCTAATATTTTACAGGGTTGACACATTAACTTTACCCTCTGGAATACATGAAACTTCAAGTGAGAGTAGTTGCAGAACATTTTTCTTTACATGCCAAAAAGCCTGTCCCTGGGGCTCCAACATCACTGGACTCTGGTTTTAGTAGGAATTATGATCTCTTCTCAAATCTTAAATCTTATTTTTTACTTCTCATCTTAATTATTTTTGTCTCTAGTTCATTATTTTAAGGAGTTTCCCCAAGAACTTAAAAGGCTAGCGTTCAAAGTACAGCTTTATTTTGAGGCCTCTACTCTGTGCCTTATAAAAGGGAGAACAAAGATGAATGGGTGAGGGGCTGCATAAGGAGAACAGAGAACAAGACCTAGACAAATTTAAATTGGTAAAAATCCCCCTTCTTCAGATGGTATGTATTAGCAGTCAATAGTAACCAGTGATCTCATTCTCAAAAAAAGAGGAATTTTGGTCACACCAAACGTGGAGCAAGGCAGAACATCCTCTAACAAACTCAGTTTCTTCAGAAAGATCATGTACCTGAAGCAAAAACATTTTGCGGCAACTTACTGGCCTTGCTGATTCCCCCACCCCGTTCCCAAAATGCAGTAGTGAGGATGGATTCTGACTTACTAAATTTCCATGAGAAACCTGTCAGGTTTTCTACCAGGTTGCTTGATAACATAGGAAAAAGATGCCAAGAATCAGGAAGCTGCAAAAGCCCTGGAAATTGGTTTTACTCCCTGTTTCCTGCTGACTGCTCCACAGCAGAAAATAAGAAAGCTGTAGTCTTGATCCACGGATAAAGCCCAAGATTCATCCATGTTTTCCTGGGTTTCCAGATACTCTTTCAATGGAAATGGAGCCTAAAGCCCACTCCAAGTAAACCACTGAGGCTCGGGCTCCCTGCTCTGGAGCAGCCACCACAGCAGCCCCGGGATCTTCCAGTCTTGCAGATTACGCACCAAAGAAGATCACCAGCATTTCCCAATCTCAGCTCAGGGCTGAAGAAGCCCCAAGGTGCCCATGTTGAACTGGGACTCTTCCAGCATCCAGGCTGTAAGCCTGAGCTGGCATCCCAGTGACTTCTAGCTCTGCGCTTGAGACAGAAGATTGGTTGGTCCGCACCACCTCTGCAGGAGCATGTCTCTAGGTGCCAGGACAAATGCATTTTCTCCCCCCAAAAAACCTACATGAAATGATTTTTTTTTTTTTTGTATCACTTAGCATTTCCTTTTGAAGGATATGCATGAAATTTCTATACAGCATTCCAAGCCTGAAACCATTGGAAACTGTTATTGGTATTCCTGTCTCATGAAACACCTCTCAGCTAGGTTTCCAAATATGCACAGATTTTTTTATTTATTTATTATATTTTTAATATTAAAGTTGTCTCCACATGATGGAACCATTTTGGGGGAAAAATATGACACATTTTATAAGATGTACACTAAGGGGATATGTAAGAAACCCAGTTCATTATAAATAAAAAAGGGGTCAGGAAAAAGGTACTCACTAGGTATTTAGCTTTCCACAGCTCTGGCAAATAAGTGTTTTGTTTTACAGCTTTTGAAGTTTTTAATATCATTTTGTTGGCTATCATAACAGCTGAGAAACATCCTTGCAAGGCTAGACTCTCAGTACAGTTCTATTCTAAAAATTCTGTATTAAAATATTAAAATATGAATTCTAAATGTTTTCATGCCAGAATGACTTGTTTTCATGAGAAGACAGTATTGTCTTCCTGATTTTGTTGTCATTAGAAGTCATGATTATTATGCCTGTGTCATTAACTACTTTTCAGCTAAGTCTCTGGTTAATTGTTTGCTCCACAATCTTTTTCTCATTCATGCATTGTTTATGAGGCTTTTAACTGGCTTCTTGTTTATTGAGATCTGGTTTACTTGATTATACTCTCATCCATTGTTTAAGTGAAAAAATATTCCTCATAGTTGTTACCAGGCTCTGACCATTAATTATTGCTGCAATGTTACCTCTTTTAGCTATACCTCCTTTCGTGTTATTACTTTACGAAGATTTGTTTTCTGCAAATGGTCCATGACAGTTTTATAATATTTTCTCTGAAATACATAGAAAATAGAATGCTTACAGAGGGCTACAAAGACATGAAAATGAAGGAAAATAAATAACAGAATTAAATCCATTGCTGTTTATGATACATGTGTTGGCCTCAATTTGGCTCACAGCTTAAAGAAATCATGCAGAGGGACAGATGTAAAATCAGTGCTGGGCAAAAATGATATTTTGAGGGCAATTACATGAACAATAAAAATCAGTTTAAGTTCAACGAAAGCAGAACATTTAGGTTTTTGTAACAGTCATACATTTTAGGTCAACCTAAATATTTGATTACCTAAAACAAAGAACTTATTCTGCTTTTAAGAAAACATAGATAAATTTTGAAATAAAATGTTTCCAGTTTTTTCTATTCCCACAGTTTTCTCTATATGTAGGGGGCTATTTCCATTATCATATCACTCTTTGTTTCTTAATGCCTTCTGAAGAATCGTGGAAAAAATGCTCTAGGTACAACTCTATGTTATGTTTGACTGTCTAGAGATAAAAGTACATCAAGCTGAAGTTATATGAACGTTTGTTTAGTTGTAGGCATCTGACCTTGCCACTGCCATGGTCTCAGAGAAGAATTTAACTGCAAATGCTGCCTTTTCTGGTAGGGACGTATCCTGAACAGTGTCACGGCACAATGGATTTGTGCTGAATGATGAATCAGGAAGTAGCTGTTTCTGTATTTCACCCCAGAGGGGACCAGATAGTGTTGCAATAGTAAATGAAGCAATTTGTATACACATGCAGATTATAAAGCAGTCTAGATGAATATTTTTAGAGTAAGCACGGTATTATGAAGACACAAAGTCACTCTCTATGACTTTTCACAACAAATGGCTTATCTATGCTGTCAAGCTGTACTTCTTTACATATAATCAAATAGGCAAAACCACCTCCTGCCCACCACATAGGTACTGATTTCACATATATTGAAACTGAGTATATTGAGATAACTTCTCATGTCTAGGGAGCAAGATGAACTCCGCTAGTATAAAGTGCCTCCATATTGATATAGGTGCATCCACGCTCAGGCTTATGCCTCTGGCTACAGCGTGATACCTGTATAACAGCACTTTTAGTATAGTCTATAGTCTGTAGAAAAAAGAAAGGATAAAATTCAGGTAAGCAAATCTAAAGTTTCTTGCTTCAATAAAAGTCTAACATCTGAAACCCACAGGCTAGGCACAATGCAGTTTTACACTTTCACACACCGCCTTAACTGAGTCAACACCTCCTCAAGGACCGAGCGCCCACTACTTGCTAAATCGCACTGGGATCACTTTCATTCCCAGACAAGATTAAGGAAACGAGTTAGCCACATTTATTCCCATAACATATAAAGTTATAGATTTCATTGAAACTGGGAACAAACTTTAGAAAGAAAATAGATTAAGAAAAAGGCCTACCCTTTGCAACTCAGCTCTGACAGTAGCAGCAGTACTGATTTCTTGCTTAGGCTCTCCCACTTACCTGCTAAAGGTGCTTAAAAGCCTCGGCTACCTTTGGGAGTGGCAAGTCTCTGCAGCTGAGTGCTGGCCTGTGAAATGCGTGTGCCGGAACCAGGACTCTCTCCTGCCCTTTCCTGGGCGAGAACCAATTTCTTCCCCACTCTTCCATCTTCTTTACCTTGCATTTCCATTGCATTCTTCAGACATTCAGTACATTCCTCCTAGCTCCAGGGTGGCATTTCCTATTTCTAACATTTTTCAAGACTGTCATAAAACCTTACAAATTATATGTAATTAGCAGCATTAATTGCACTTGTGTCCCATTCCATTCTTAATTTCCGCATTACAATGAACTTTGGATAGCAGCCACAGATGACACAATAATAATACCACCACCAGGATAAGCATTTAGGGTACTAGTTCTAGATTTTTTTTTCCCTGCTTAGCTTTCTTCACTTCTCTTTGCCTCTACAGTTCTTGACAGAACAGAGGTTCCTCAATCACTAATCTAGGTGGACCTGAAAGCAAAAACCCACTAACAGAATATTTAATGCTGTTCCCGTATTTCATGTGAGTAACTATCTTATGGAGCTTTCTGAAGTACAATCAGGTTAAAGTACAGTATATCTTGAACTCTGTAATTCCATTACGCAGTTAAAAACACAAAACAAAACAAAAAACCCCCTTCCTTAATCATTTGGCTTTCAGTAGCTTTATTGCTCATATAAAGACAATGGTCTTAATTCTTAATCCCCGTGTTAGAGACGGGTGAGTTTTAAGTTAAAACAAAAGAACCTCTATTGTACTATTATGTGTGAGAATTAATATTATTATCTATGTAAAAACAGCCAGCCAATACCATAACACTGTCTTTCATTCTAAAAAAAAAAAATCTGATTTTTGTCCCCTTTATTATACTGGCATCCAAGTTCATAACTTCCTACCTGCTAGCTATTTGTAATGAAAGCTGTGTCCAACTACCTTGCATTTTAAGGGAGATCTTGAAAACAAATCTACTGTTAGACTCATGGAGAGAATCAAAGCATCACATTTATGAAGACATTCTTTTCTGCTGAGGTAAAATTAATATATTTCGCAAAACAAAGAATTTGCAAATAAATTGTGACTCATTCTGAATTGACAAATTGTTTGCATGTGGTTCATGTTTTCTGCAGCTGTACATCTTGTTAAAGAGCTAATTTCTGATCTAATTCAGGCTAGCAGGATGTAGCATATACATTTAACTAGATATTCGTGGTCTGCCCAAAGGGTAGGAGCTGATGAAAAATTGACCATGTTTTGAATTCAAAACTGTTTACTCTGTGCAGGACATTGAACTTGCATACAAGGTAACTTTCCACTTACATCGTGCTGCTCAGGATACCTCTGTCCAAGAAAACCTCACAGGCCTGTATCATTTACAAGCACTACCCTCTAAAAGAAAGAGTGATTGCAAATTACTATTTTAGTGGGTGTGCACTGTAAGCATACACATAGGTAATATTACAACATACGTCTGCCCTGTCCAACTATCTGTAAAACACACTTGCAGCAAGAGAAGTGTCCATCATGGTCCCAGTACCAGGAGGAAGGGTAGCAATGATGGACTTAGAAAAACAAGGTGAAGGAGCTGAAGGAGGCAACATTTTATTTTTCCAATTCATTTCGTATGTAGCAGGCACCTTGTAACAGTTTCTTCTGTTTTGTAAGGTTTTACTGGAGAGACACTCCCCATTTTGAACATAAAAAAGATCAGTAGCAAAAGATCAGATCTTTCCTTACCAAAAACACTGGTAAGAGTCCCTGTTGTATACGAAGTACAAAAACTGGGAAGATCTCTTGTGGCAAAGCTTGAGAAATACAACATTCCTCAACACTCAGAGAGAAGGAAATCACCCAAATGGAGAGAGCTTCTCTTTTTTAAACACCAACAGCCATGGGAATGGTTCCTGATGGAGATGCCCAGAGGCAAGGAGTACTGGGAACTAAGGATTTTGCAGCCCCTTACTGTAACCCAGTAAATACAGTACTGCCATTGGTGGTACCCAGCCACAGGGTAACTCTGCAAAGCCTGAAGACTGAGGCTTGCTTTCTCTGGATTTTTCCTGGCCTGCCTGGAGCATTATTTTAGTTTGCTTAGCTGTAACAGCAATTTTTTAATGACTAGGTCGCTTTTTATTTTTTGCTTAGCTTTGTATAATCATGTGGTGCAACCATAATTTTGATATGGATAGTAATAGCAAGTAGTTATTCCGTGCAGAATGAACCATTAATGGTGTCAGCCTAACGATGCAGCGCAGAGAAATGGGGGCATGGGATATCGCTGAGGCCGTGAAAACAGGGGCCAAGGAGTAGACATAAATGAACGAGATGATAGGTGTGGCCTTAAAAGTGGGACACAGGATGATATAGGAGACCCCAGGCCTAGGAACAGCTCACAAACGGCCAGTTACTGAAAGCTAAAGGAGTTCAAAGAAGCAAAAATGGGTTTAGGGGCAACAACGAACACTCGTTCAAGAACTGCGTAGGCAGTTCATGGAGGCACTAAGATACCTGAGCTCTGGGCAAGAAAGAGCTGCCTTCTCTGGGCTGAGATAACCACGGGCACCCTGCATAGGCACATGCCACTGGGTCTCTGGTTTTTGAAGACCAAGATAGAGCAGGTGACTTCTTCCCCTCACCCCTTTCCCTCAACCTACTGCTTTCCTGCTTTTCCTGTTTTATGAATGCAGAAACCCTCAATCTGTGATTAAATGACTGCCAACAAAACCTTGATACTATGTCGCACTATCACATATTCCTTTTGAATATGCATGTGCTAGCACACAGAGAATATGGCTTCTATTTTCTTTCTAATGTCCGAACTCTACATCTCTTTGCCTGGGGCACTGATACACTCAAAGCTCACTCTGCCTGTGATTGCTAACATATATTCCAATGAAAGCTGACAAAGGCTTTTCATGGCGTGGACGCCTACCCTCTAGGTACGGCACTGACCCTTCCAATTTATTTCACATGGGACACCCAACAGCTATCAAGTGGCAACACCTTTTTGTTAACAAACGGTGCTACAGAAAGCAGACCAAAAGGTTCTTTTTCAGACATTCTTTCCCAATTGTCTCTGTTGATAAAACCTAGCAACAGCTACTGGCATCCTTTAAGAAATGTATGTAAAGACCCTAAACATCCCATTTTCTTCCGTTTTGAACATTTTTCAGAAGTGTACTGAAGCCGAAACAAGCTATCTTCTTCGTCTAATAGCTTTTCTCAACCAGTGAGTCTATCCAATCCTGCTGACTTTTTTGTGTAATAATACGTTGCAGTGCAGAGAAGCTGATGATTCTAGGGACTCTTTTGCTAACAAGCAATTCCAAAGAGTAGTGAAAAAATTAAGTTTCTACAAGCCTTTTACATTACTTAATATCTTTGCTCTGAGAAGCCAATGATGATGTGAAAGAACTATTGAGTATTCCAAGAAAATGTATTAAAAATCATTTTTAACTGAAATTTCTTAGCTGACCTTTACTTTCAAATACTAATTTAATTAGGGAAGGAAATGCCCTCGCTGAAAACATAAACCTCTTATAAAATACAAACCTGCTTTATTTTTTTAACAGAAAAACATAAATACCTTTGTGTCCGTATCTGTCTGTAACCTGTGAGTAAATGGGTCCCTTTCTGCTGGAAAAGACTGTTGCACACGAGCTCACTTAACAACTTTTCCAGTGCTAGTATGAAATTATTCAAACAATCTGAGAAGAAACTTTACTGTCATAATCCTCTTCATTTTCTTCACCCAGCCAAAACTCCCTTCACTCCCTCACTCTAGTTGATGGACTTCTCTGATGAGCAGCTCCTAGCATCGTGTCCCTGCCTCTAAGAGACCCTGTGGTGCTCAGCTCCCTGTTCTATAGCAAAAAGAGCTCCACAAAACCAAAGCACGCACTTAGATCCTGCTACCTGAGCTCCATCCTCTTGCCCATCTCACACAATCCCTGTTGTTACCCATCTCCTGCACCTCCTTTCGCAGAAATACAGGCAGCTCTTGTCTAGAAAGGTATATAGATGCAGCTGTACCATAAAAGCTCTTCAGGAGATCAGGTGCAAGAGTGGCACACTGCATCTAGTCTCCCTGCCTAGGCTCACCAGGCTAACACAACTATATTTGGCATTTCCCACACGGAACCAAAACCAAACTGCAGTGCGCATTACGAGGACTTTACAATTTAAATACGGTTAAAGCTAGAGATCCTGGACAGTGCAAAAGGAGACTGAGGTCCTTTTCATTTTAGGTATTAAAATTTGGGGATCATTTACAGTGAAATTGTGACCTCCAATGTAGAGATGAAAGGCAGAAAAAGTGTGGGCATAGGAAAAGGCAACAACAGCAAAAGCAATGCTGCAAGATCCCTAGAGCACTGGCTGTTTTCAGTCTTCACAAACACCTTCTCAGTGTGGCCTTATGACATTGGGCAGATACTTTCATTGCAATCCATATAGTCACTCCTCTGACCAATGTCCTCTGGCTTTCCTTTCTGGTCAGTCTAAGTAACAATTTTTCCACAGACTTCATTCGTAGCCCTGCTTGTTTATATTAAAGCAGGATTTGGTCCTCTAAGATGTCATAATTTTTCAACTTAACTGCTTGGGAGGACCATACCTGAGAACTAATAACTTTAAACTCCTCTTCAGCAAAGAGGAAGAAGAAGTTGGAGCTGCTTCTTCACAGACATTTGTAGAATACTTTCTATCTGTTTCTAATTTATAAATGTTGGTTTGAAATACACATGCAGAACTCAACATTTAAACCTGTTTCCCTGCTTCTTTCTTACTTTAATACTGCAATTTACCTTCTGGGTTCTCTACTGTCCCTGAGAATATGTAATAACTACTTCTTGGCAGCTCACTAGGAGGAGGAAAAAAAGAAAAACTGGATGGAGTTCAGAAAACAGCAACAAAGAAAGATAAAGGGCTAGAGAGACACACTAATGGGAAATTGCTTTAAAAAGCAAGTATGTATAGCTTAACTAAACAATGACAAAAGAGGCTGTGATAATTGGAAATAGCTGAAGGTTGTAAACACCGAAGGTGAACAGTACATTGCCCCAGGTTGCTCAAGGGGGATATGACTGCAAAGACAAGGTGGAAATTCTTCCCAGTCAGCCACAAGTCAGAGAAAAGAAGTTTGTAGACACTTTCTGTCAGGGGGAAACAGGAGTGCAGTACTCTGCCCAGCAAAGCACTGGATGGACAACCAGTGGGGAAGAGTGAGATTAGGAGAAGTGATCTGGAGCAGGCAAAGGGGGATGGAGTCAGTAGCACCTAGAAGCCCCTCACAGCCACCCTGCAATTTTGTAGTACAAGTTGCCTGGGTTCCTTCCTAACATCCTCCACAAATACAGCGTAGCTTCACAACTTCAGCTCTCTCTCAGTTGATCAAGATGCTGCAAATTCATTAGCCTTACTTTCTCACCCTCCCATCTTTGGGACACAGACTGGAGCCCAGTCTACCCTTTCCCTCGGGCTAGAACATTATTTCATGAAACAAGAATAAACAAAGCTCCCCTGACTCGGGTATTCTTCTGCCCCATCTTTGTGAAACTGTCTTGTGTTTAAAAACTGCAGAAAACCTGTTATTTGATAGTTATTTTAAAATCACTTTGAAATACAGAACTCCCTCTCTTACGTCTTTTTTGCCACTAGACCTGCGCCCGTGGGCATTCACTCCCTTTTAACCCAAGCACTATGGTCTTCACCTCCATTGTTATTTCCATTTCATATATTTTCAAACCAACAGAAAAATGCCTCGTGTCTAAATGCATTTCCCAGGCCCTGTGCTACAGACAGTGCTTCCTCTGTTCTCAGGGAGAGCTTACAGAGACTTTTTCTTCTCTCTGTTCTTTCTTTTTTGGTACTTATTCTGGCCATGCTCCCTTCTTGCCTGAATTTCCTAACTGTACTGTATTAGGTACCTCAACCTCATCTGACTTGGCAGCAACATGTCCCTATTGGTCTCACGCATACTAAAACAGAGCCACAAAGATATTTAGATTCCTATCTCACATTCCTAATTTTGTTGTTGTCATTGTTAATCTGGCCCATAACTCTCCGAAAAAGCAAGTTTTACAAAGCAGAAATCAATCACGAGGAAAAGTGAGACGACAAATGTCAACACTTAAATGAGTATTAGGAATTGATTAACTTCATTGGGTGCTCATGAAAGAAAGATCATAAACCACATGACAGTGGTGGTAAAACAGAACCCATACCCCGACGAGTACTTAGGAGTCTTGCCAGGTGTGAATCGGTAATTACCTTGCAGAACAGCGCTAGAGCTAAGATTATTTAAAATATAACCAGAGGAACATCAGATTGGTATAAGGAGGTGTATTACTTCTGCAAAAGGTATTAATGAAGCACTGTGCCCATTTTTCAGTGTGTACTTCAGAAATAAAAAAAGGTATGTGAACGAAACAAGCTTTGGAAATCATCACAGTGAAACTCCTGGGAAGCTCAGTCTGTTTCGGCTTATCCAAGAAAGGTCAAAGAGATGACTTGATTATGGTTTACAACAGCTTACAACACATTACGACAGATTCCATGGAAAATAACTTCAGATTTTAGGTAGCTTCCCAGTCAAAAGTAGCAGAAAAAGTTCCAACAGTTGGAGGCTGAAACTAATTGCAACTAGGAGGAACATTATTTTTTAATGAGGATTAGAAGTAAACACTAGAAAAACCACCTCATGTAGATGTTTTGATTCTTTATTACTAGAGGCTTGAAAACAGGATCAAATGTCTCTATTATGAGATGCCTCTTTAAACAGAAGTTACATGTTTAGTTCGGCAGTGGCCGAATGAAAGTACCTGACCTACTTAAAATCCTAATAGTCCTTATGCCTACTTAAGTTCTACAAACCTATATATCATTTCTGAGTTGCCATCAGGGAGAAACAAACTGAACTTGGTGGCTCTCATTGTATGCTGCTTCCACCAATAATTTATGTCATCTATCCTAATTAATTAGGTGGATAAAAATAGCAAATACTATAAACACCATTTGCATCTCTTCAAGGTCTGTGGTTTCTGGCATTATAACTCTGCTACTGGAAGGAAATAAAACTGTAATGCATAGCAGCAAGCTCCATAAGAAACAGACTCAAACCAGAAGTATATGCCATGCATGTGTAAGTCTCACAGGTCCCTTAACTCCTCCAGAACAAAATTAGAAGTCTATGCCCTTGCCTAAACTGTTCCAGCCACTGAGCTCATGAGATAGCTGTTCTTCACTGGAGCAATAGCAAGACGACTCACTTTTAGCCTATTTGGTGGCAGGGCAATGCATTTTCAGCAGCAGTAGCAAGAACTTAAGTAAAACAATCCTAAGCTTTACAGCCAGGTAGAAATTTAGAGATTTGCCATACAGCCTTTCCTTTTTATCTACAGGCTCCTGAAGTCTGGACTAAATTCTAAAGCTTTGCCTGTGTTCAAAGTATTCAAATAGCACATTGTTAGTATTTCCCCTCATACAGCTGCTTAGTTCTGTCACTTCTCCTGGGGAGGCTGAGGAAACCCGAAGCAGGTGGACAATATCCATTCACCCTTTCCTATTCTGAATCAGTGCTACATTTTCTAGCTTTTTGTATAACCTGTTTTTAAAATTCTTGGTATGCTCGATGTCCTTCTAGTGCCTATTAACCTCTATCACTTCAGAGTCTAATTTTAATAGCTAATGTTTAAGTGAATGGTTTGATTTTCAGGTTGCTGCTGTAAGGGGATGATAGAACATCGGAAAATGTCTCCCTGTAGACCTTCACAAGCTTGAGGAGATGCTACAACATGCTGTAGATCTATTAATTCTTAGACTAATAAAGAGGATATTGCATCTAGTCTGCTTAAGCTACATATATTCATATGTCAAATGGAGTACTGTATTTTCTGTGGCCTGTCCCAAGTATACCGATACCATGGCTCAGTGGCTGGCCCTTTCTTTCTCCACTGCCTTTCAGTTTCAGTGGTATGTGAAGCAGCGTTCATTGGCAATACCTCTGCTTTTAAGATCCCCCTGAAGAAACGTTCTCCAGGCACATTCCCAGTTGCAATGAATGATTGATCTGACCATCTTGGAGATGTGCTATGTCCACTGGCTACTTGCAAACTTTCTCATTAGCCTTGTCAGAATTTTCCATGAACACAACTCAGCATATGTTCTGCCTGCAATTTTTTTTGACCAGAACTAATATTTCAAATACTTGCTCTTTGTAATGTGCCATCTGCACAGTCTTCAGGGTCACACAGCATTTTATGTACTCCCTTAGCAGACAGACGTAATTTACATAAGGAGTTTATGAAATGTCTATATAAACAGACTCAAATTCATATTCATACTCTTTGGAACACTTTTGCCACTAACATATCATCTAACAGAAATTCAGTTTTCCCCCAGGAAACTGAATCCAAGGGTTTAAACACTGTTTAAGCTAATTATTGGAGCTGAACACTCATATGGGGTAAATCCACCCATTTCAATAGAAGTGTGCCAATTTACTTCAGCTGAACATCTGCCTGTTGTGTTTTATTTGAATAAATGCTAGAGATATCTTTCCAATGCTTATAAAAGTTAGCGAGAGAGGTAAACTAAGGGTTAAATACAGCTGCTGCAAATTCAGTGCTGCAAAACCTGACAACGTATTGCCATCTATGATCCCACATTAAAATTGCCTGAGAGCAAACCTCCCCAGCTCTGAGTTTCAAGAACCCTCGAAGCAGAAGTGGAAAATCAGCTTACAAACTCAGGCAGATAAGGATAATTTTTGTTCTTAGGGTATAATAGAAGATGTAATATCATTACTAGTGTTGTAGCAAGATAAAGGAAGAAATGTATATTGAGTGTGTACAAGGATTATAGGAGTAATAGAAATGCTCAACTGTGAAAGGTATCAAGGAAGGTCATTGGTTCAAGAGCTTACCCGGACACGGATCAGATGCAAAATACTTTTTTCTGGCAACAGAAGCAAAGACCTGGATGTTCTTCAGCGTTAAAGCATGTCTGTATGTGTGAAGGTGGGTGGATGTGTATAAAGGAACTGACGTGCCTTATTTCAGTTTCAAATATGATTCATCAACTTAATAATTTTCTTCCACTTTGCACGTATCTACTGATGATTCACACCTTTAGAAGACCATGTTAGATTTTGGCTGCACATTCAGTACCACAAAATCCGTAATGTTCTTTAGGATTTCCTACCGTTTCATTACCACTGAGAATGCCATGCTGATTCTGAACACAAAAGTTCCCAATCAGTTTGGATTTACCAGAGTCAGCACAAACTCCTTGTTTCAATTAATAAAATGCATTGAATAAGATGGTTGAACACGTACCAATCTTTTTTTTAAAAAAATCTCCCTGCAAATCCTTTTGTAAGTATATTTTTTCTTTTCTTACTTCCACTGTGAAGCAATAGGAGATATGCCACTGACACCTCTGATACAAGCAATAGCCTGTCCAAAAAAGTGAGAACACCTTGCGAGCAAGAAAAACCCAAGCACACATAATTTTTAACAGTAGGGCTGAACATATTTCCATAGGGTGAATGTTACTTACAAGATCTGTGGAGTTCAAATGCATAACCAGAAGTGCCTGCAGAAGGAAAATATTACATTAGTATTCTAGAGAAAACCATAGAGAAATATGAAAAAAACACTGCTCTAAGCTGTAAAATCATCGCTAGGGATGCACTATGGTTTGAGCTTTGCTTCGACTGGGGAAAAAAGGTGGAGGGAGGCTGTTTTGACTTGGTTTTTAATCCAGTTATAGTATAGAGGGGAAAAGTGGGCTTCAGGGACTGCATCCTCCTAAAAGCATTTAAATTAGGAGCAGGTAAAGACAACGTCAGCACTCGTAGCTGTAAGAGGAAGATAGAGTTCCTGAAAATGATAGAAATAATGAGAGTCTCATGTTAAGGCGGTAAAAAAGCCCAGACTTGTTGCTTGGTGCACATCAGTGGGGTGCCCCAACTTGTCACAGCTGAGGAGCTGGATACCCGTTGCCATTCTCATTTTGTAATTATATCAACCGGAGTATCTGGAGCAGAATGTTTAAACAAAACCCCCACATCAGGTAGCAGGGGCTGGGTTCACCTTCATGACTGAGGATGCCTTTACCACTGCATGGCTGTATTCAGCAGAAACACACAGGCTCTCCAGATGGGCAAATCCTTTCAAGTCAAGGGAGGCACCTTAGCTAGGGCAGGTGAAGCACTTCTCCTGCCCTGAGGCTCACTCGGGCACCAATCTAGCCCCACTGCACATGTTCAGAGTTAGCCATGATGCTCTGAGACCAAAAGCGCCCTGGCACAGAAGGAAGGAGGACGCTGAAATGCCCTGGACACCACAAGGCACAACATTTCATGTAATATTGAAAAGCAAAAAGCAGGACTTTATTCCCATTATGATCATGACAGAGTAAAGGGGCCAAGTCAGCTCTCAAGGGAACATGTCTTAGCTCTGTTTATTTGCGGCAGAAAGAATCCCAAAGCCCCATCAGCCGCAGCATCCCCAAGGGCAGCACAGAGAGGAGCTTTGCAGTGGTCTGTCAAGGGCAACCCTCCCAACAGAGTTTCTATAAAACCCGACACTACAGGGAGGGCTCTGCTCCAGGGCACCAGGGAAGGCTTCAATGATGCTTGGAAATGAGAGGTGGGTCAATGCCCTGTGTTGCACTTAGCAAGCAAGAGCGGCACACGCTGCTAGAGTCCAGATTTGCCTAGAAACCCTGAGCCACAAAAATGCCAGCAAAGTTTTTTTTCCATCTCTCCACAAAACTTGACAGTGCCTGATGGCTGAACTAACCTCTCTGCCTGTTTACTTACCCTGAAGATATGCTGCTAAATCACTTATTTTTGTGGAAATAACAGATTGCTCAGTAGGAAGAAAACCCTTAAAATCAAGAGCATTCTTAGCGATTTAAAACTGCTGTAAAGGACCCTTAGAAGCTACAAGCAAATTTGTTGTCTTAATTAAAATCTCATACACATGCAGGTGGAAACAATTGCTGGATTTACCAGGTTTTGAAACCACCAGTATTACAAGGGAGCACAGAACTACTCTGTATGCTTACTTTTACCAGTTTCATGACTTCTCTTCCAATCTCATGGCAAACAGATCCAAGGAGTTTACTTTTCCTAATGCTCTACCTGTTCTCTTTCCAACCCTAATCCCAAAATTTTAGCAGCCAAACAAGTTTAAACACACACAATTTAATCTACAATATTGAACTTGCTCCACTTCTTTCTAAGATAATTTGTTGCTGTGACAAGACCAGAAGAGATGAAATTTTGTTTATGGTTAAGATCACATTGACATTGTTTCATTGTTCTTGTTTGGTGTTATGAGATACCATTTTCATGTATTACACAATGTTGCTATACCACAAGCTCAAAAGTTTTGTATATCATCCGATATTTCCTGTTTTTTCTGGCACGAAATTATCAGAATTTTTCAGATCTTTAAATAATACAAGCATTCAGCATTAAGTGTAAGATTGACTGGGAACTGAGAGAGTTCAGTACAGCATAATATGTGTAATAATTGGTTTTTTGGAGGTGGATAAACAAGCTTATTGGTAAGGGATTTTAATGTTGGCACATACTTAGCATGCAAATACAAATTCATGCACATTGTTAATTTCTCTGCCTCACCAATTGCTCCACGTTATTAAATCTTTCCCATTAAACAGACCCTGGCAAGTTTCTGAAAGCACTTCCTTCCAAGGAAGCTGTTATTAGATGGATATTCTTGAAAAGGTTCCAGCAGCATCTCAGCTACTTTGGCATTTCCAGAATATTTATGAACACGTAACAACTCAGTGTTGGACACAGCTCAAGATGCAATTAACATCCTCAGAACAGAAATTAAAATTGTATAAGGTACAACTGTACTGCTTGAGTGAAACAATGACACGTACTTCTACTTCTGAAAAATCCCTTTTTCCTTCAGAGACTCCTCTCCATGGAAGAACTTCAGTGACCAGGAATCAGGGTGACTTTATATAAAAGCATCATCATATTTCAGAGTAATGGTCCCACATATCACAGGGCAATGTCAAATTTAGGTTCCAGAATACCGTACTAGTACTGATGTTGTTAGGGACACTGTTCTAACTAACTCCATTGTAGATTAATGGCTTTTCTTCCAGTAGAAAGACATTAAGAAGTACACAGACGGGTGCGTGCGCAGGCTATAAGAAGAAAAGAAGGCCTGCGCGTATGTTTGTATTTGGGGAAACAGTACAATGTCAAATTGTCCCTTATATAAGTGCATCAAAAACAAACGCAGAAGACGTGAATCTATATCATCATTTGCTATAAAAAACATTGCTTAGCCATATATATATAGCTATAGGATTACTTCTGGTTGGAATGAAATGTCCATATGCAGTGCATGCACAAGAGCGACTGGAAGATCAGAAAGCTGAAAGAATGGGGTCCGCTTAGCCTGAAGAGAAGAGCGAGGAGAGGGCATTGCAGCAGCTTTCTATTAGATAACAGGCTGTTTGAATGAGGAAAAGAATAACCAGTTCTCCGTGCCCATGATGGATGGGACACAAGCAGGAACAGGCAAAACTGCAGTTGGAAAAGATTGAAGTTAGATGCAAGGAAAAAGAAATTAAAAACCCACAAACTTTCTAACATTTAGAACAGCAAAACAATTTCCTTTGCCCAAATGCGAGGAGTGGGAAGGAAGAACTGATTTGGTCATTGATTTTTATCTCCTTTTTTTTGGCCACCACACTTTGCATGTCGTTTGTGCTTAGCTTGATGGTGGCTTTTCCTCCTCTCTTCCTTAGATTTGAAAGGCCATGAACCTCAGCCACCGTATCCCAACTTCTTGCCTGTTCTGTTTTGGTTTGGTTTTGTTACTACTTTTTAAAATTACTTTTAATTACTTGGCCACAAGCCCCAAGTTCATTGACTAGACACTTGGTGGTCTTTTCCATACATATTTTTCTACGACTCCACAAATTTATTACAGATTTTAAGATTCTAAAAGTCAAACAAGAAATTAGCAGACAGTAAAAGAAAATCTAATCCAATCAGAAGGTTTTGTGTGGTTAATTCCTTTGCTCACTATTGCAGCTGATTTACAGCTGTTTACTCAGACTGTGAGATGCTTTATGAAATTAGCTTTACCTTTGTGTAAAAACAGCATTATCATGCAAAACCTCTCATTTTTACACAAAGCATCTCCAAAGCATTTTTCATTAGTTTCTCACAGCCCATTGTTTCCTGTATGATTAATGACAGCAATGTAATGGGGTGTTTTTTTCGAAAAGAGACTTGCTTTAGTTTTCTGTCTTACTATCAAACGACTATTGGCTTTAAAATATCTTTTATGTAATCAAATAAAGGTGATATTCAGTATATTGTCATATAACTCTTAAATGTTATGAATCTGAGTAAGAGCTATATAGGAACTACTAAGCAATCTTCCACAGGAAATGACAAACAATAAAATACCAATCAAGTAAAAAAGGCAAAAGCTGTGATGGACAATGAGTAACATGAGCAGTTGCTTACTAGGCTGTATTATGTCCATTTGTTGTCTTATACATGTTAAAAGACTTATGGAAGGAGAAGCAGTTTTGCCCAACTGCCAATAATAAAAGTACTTTTCCAAAATTAATGTCCTTTTTAAAGGAAAACAAAAAAAATTAAATATTCAGACCGCATTTGTTGCTAGCTCCAGGTATGAATCAAGGAAGACATTTCAAGACCACACCATCTTTCAGCCAAACCCTCTGTCAGTAAGGTTCAGAGCAGTCCCTGGAAGGACATGGAGGAAAGTAAATGTCATCTACAATAAACTGGCAACTAGTGGGGTACAAAAATGCTATCTTAAGTGAAGTCGATATTCTGTTTTTCAGCACCCCGCTGACTCCTGAAGCGATGCTCACCACTCAGAGCATGTGTGTGTAACCAGTGCCTATTGGAAAGCTGTGAAAATTTCAAGATGAGACCTTTATTCCTAGCCTTTAATTTCTTCTACCTTTGAATACTCATTTAAAAGGACAAAGTTATCACCAGATTAAAATATGAATAATGGTAAGCTGATGAAGACTTTTATAAGGTATTTGATAATGCCCAGGTTAACTTCCATTTTTTGTCAAATTTCATCTTTGGTCAGTATCTGTCTCCTGGGTGAAGAGCCATGTCGACTGGTATCGGTACTTGAGCATTACACTTATCGTATAGAAAGTCTCAGGTGTTAAGCTATACATGCACTATAGGAAGTGTCTCTAGCCTTCCGGACTCACTCCCTTTATAATCAGACACACCACCACTGACAACATGTGGAAAGGGAATTTCCCCTCCGCAAAAATGATGGAAACTGTTTTTCGGAAAGGCCTGGACTAAAAAAAATCATAGATACCTTTTTACTTTTTTCTGAACAGAAAACCCAGAAATAATGAACAGTTTTCTCTCAGGCTGTTTCTTACTGGCTCAGGTAGCTCGGGCAAGGGACCGAGTATAAATCCACCACAGTCCTGCACCTACACTACAAACCTGAATGTATAGCTCTGTACTGGTGCAGCTTACAAGTGAAAAGACTAACAATAACACTTCATGCTATGTATAGAAGTAGAAAATAATGGGGGGAAAAAAACACAGAGTGGGTAACTGTGGAAAAAAAAGATATTTCAGAATTAAAAACATGTAAAGGGGAAGTTCAGTTTTAGAACTAATGTCACCCACTCAAATCCCTAAAACTTGGTTGATACTTTCAGTGAAATTCCTCTTCCTAACAAGAAAATTTCTAATGTCATTTTTGCTATGATTTTCTTGTTCATCTATCAGAAATTCCATGTTGGCTTTCTCAGGGTGACAGAGAAGAAGGTAAAACTGGAAGACCCTCACTCAAAGATATGGATCACTTTTCAAAAAAATCAAAAATATTGCCCTTACCCTGATATTTCACCAATATAACTTCAAATGTGACAGCTGATGCCTAATTCTCCATGCATACATTACACTTACCATCCAAATTAATATTTGCAGATTAACCGTGACACAGATGCAAATGCTTGAGTTGGTTTCTTGCAGCTCAGCTAAGATCCCTCGAAGCTTATTTGCTTAAGCACACTGGCACCTGAACTAGTAATATAAACCAGAGGCACTTATCCACTAATACCAGGAGAAATAGTATCGGATACCATACAGTTCAAGAATCGTAACAACAAAACAAAGAACCTCTTCTGACAAAGACGACTTAAATTCCTTAGGCAAAGCAGCAGCAGCTTCCTTTGGAGAGGTAACGGGGAAAAAAAATAATCCATGGCAATTAAAATGTTATTCCCCTGGAAGAAGATCAATGGGCCATACAAACGCAGAAAAACTGCAGTGCTGCAACTGTGAGCAGTTTGCCCCAAGCATTAGAAAAGATTCAGTTTCCCTCTTTGATTTTTTTTCCTTGAGTTTCAGCTCTGCCATCCTCATTAAGGGGGATAATTTCAAGAGGGTTGCCTGTGTGAACTGGGACTGCTCGTGTGTGTGATGGTGCTGAATCATCCTCCTGTACGCTAATGACTCCGTAGGTAAGTGAAGGAGAAGTGTTACCCACAAGTATTCGGGTAATAATCAGTTAGATGGAGAATCTCATACAACCAGTCACATGCTCCAGTTTGAGAACTGTTCCCAATACCACGCTGGCAAATGCATTTTTCTGTCCATATATCCCAACATTATTAAAGATTATTTTATTTTTAAACAAGAGTGAAGATGATCTAAGGCCAAAGTTGATGATATATTTGCATAACATCTTTCATGCAAGGAATACATATAACATATGAAAAACCAATCCAAAGCTTCATTTCCCTATAATTAACTCGATTCAGTGTATTAAGAAAAACCCTGAGACCCTACAATAAATGCAATACAATCCATGCTTTTCTTTCCTTTCTCAGTTGTTTTTTCTTTAAGGATCCTGTATCTCAGGACAAGAGCCTGTCATAAGAGAGAATTTCCATTCTATGAAAAAATCTGTCATTTCCAGATTTGTTTTGGCTCACCCTGGAATACATTCTTGACACTTTTACAGAGCACTAAATTTAAAACAGCAGATCAATCAGCAGGAAATGGTTTGCTTGTTTGCAATAAGGATGCTTTACTTCATTACTTTTGAAGCAAGTTACACTATGCATGGGTAAAAGTTATAATTAATATTTCATAATTATATATAGAAACACAAAGAAAACAAGAGCAGTGGGTCAGGGTTTGCAATTTTGATGGAGTGAAGGCTGCTTTCTTTTTGAGGACTGAAGGTTCACAGGGATTTTCAGCTGTTTTCCTTTTACATGGTTTGGTTTTAGCCTTCCTAGGGCAGCTTTTTAAAGGACACAAGCTAATTAGAAACATAAAAGACTTCTTGAAATTGCCTTTCGACTTCAGTAAATGAGGAGCTATTATTTATGGGCTTTTCTTTTCCTTTTGAGCCACCAAGAACTTTGCTTTGACTTCACTAGTTCTCAATCTAACAACAAAGCTGCTGGAACAGAGTTTCAGGATGGGAAATAAAGAAAATAAAAGTTACAAATATGGTGCTTATTGACAAGCATGGAAAAAGAAATAAGAAGAGTAGCAGCATGGTTTATAACTCTGTATTTTCACCTATAAAATGCCTTCTTGCTGTTTTTTTTCTGAAGGACAAGGAAAAAGAAATTCTAAATAGATAGTATAATATATAGTATAAATACTATTAACAACTGAACAGAGCCCAAAGGATCACAGCAGATTTACAGGTGAATGATATGATTTATAAATGTAAAATTAGCCCTTCACCTGATAGTACATGTGACCACTAGAGAAAATACTTATCATTTTAGTTTGGAAATCTAGTCAGTTCTGTAGTAAGTCCTTGATCTGTACCAAGGGAGGAAAAATCCTCAGACTTGAAGAAGCCATTAATACTAACAGAGAAAGGTGGGATGTAACCGGGAGCAGCACTGACACCTCCCTGTCTGGAGGAGGAGCTGGCACAAATATGTGCTGTAAGAGAGAGCACTTGTGGGAAGCAGTACAGTTTTACACTTAGACTTGTGAAGAGTCATGGTATAATCATAAGGCAGCCCTATAAACAAAGGCAAAAAGCCTGGAGAAAACATATCCTGGATTTGAGCTGAATAATCCAATCCTGTGCTAACAGCAGCCTTTTGCTTTACCGATTTTACAAAAAAGCAACATTAACAGTGACATTCATCTGCTTATTTTATCATGTTCTTTCATGAATTCACTGTCTGATACATTTGTAGGAGTTATTAGAATTCATGACTTTTTTAAGCATCACCTCTACAGAGATGTTTTGCAATCTCAGGACCTGCGTCAGTGTTGTTAAAAGAGTGGGAATGCACAGGGCGAAATCTCAGCATTAATGTTACGGTGAGTTATCTTGTTGCCTTTACCAGGATCAGATCAGAACATGTGTTAAAATCTGTGTAATGCATTAGCCTTTTAAATTTACCAGCCAGAACATAAGATCAAATCTGAGCATGTGAAATTATCCAGCCTGGCCCTCCTGCCCCCTTTTTAATCCAGCTGGCTGGCCAACAACAGAGCTTGCAAGCACTGTCACTGCTGAAATTTGCTGGATTTTTTTCTTTTTAGCTCAAGCAGCAGAGTCTGTAATATCCCATTCTCTTTGCCTTTCATGTGCAGACACAGAGCCTTAGACAGCTATTGGCCCTTTGGGAGATATCTCCTCTGAAGGGAAAAGCTCAAGGCAGAGGACTGAATTCCTCTTTAAAAACACAAAACAAGAGAGAAACAGATTCATTTCCTCTGGGTAATGTCAGGCTGCAAAGTTTCTTTGTCCGTATTTACAAACACATGCATGTAAACAATGATGTTCAACCCTATTTTCACTTTTCAAGAGGTGAACTAAGTAAGACCACAGAAGCCTTAATTTGGGTACTAAAATAAAAATTTCAGCACGTCTCTTCTATGACATTTTCACTGTCCAGACCCAGGGTGTTACCTGGCTCCCCTTTGGGCCTCTCCCAGGCTTTTAGGTCTCCCTGTGGAAGTAGAACATCATGTGCGCTTACCCCTGGGGACAGGCCAGACCCATTTCAACCTTCATGCTGGCAAGGAAGATGTTTGGAAACATATTTATGAGAACTGAGAATTGGAAAGAAAACTCTTCATTCCTAGGAGATCAAGCTTAGATATTTGGTGGCATACTGTAACTCTAGATTTGGAATTGCCTAGAGAGACTGTAAGTTGGAAAGGACACTAATTTTTCAGTTTTATGTGGAAAAAAAAACCCAACAAAAAACAAACCAAAAATGTAGGCAAAGGAGGAAACAATGCGTGAGCTACTTCAAACAAACAAAACCATGTACCTACAATGTCCGATGCTTGAATGCCACAGGGAATTCATTTAGGTAAATCTGACAAAAAACCCTAACATTTACCGTGTCAAGTTCTATCCATGCGATTTCTTCAGATACAGGAATTAATTAACAGTTGTCAAATTATCCTCCATTTCCAGCAGTAAATCCTTCCTTCATAGTTAATGGCTCAAAGTAAAAGAGTGCACATGCTCAACCAGAGACACTTCAGAGAGACTGACTTCCTACTGGATTATTGCTCCAGAAATCATCTTCACCTATGCTTCCTTTCCACTGGTATTCTTCTCCCAGTGCACAATGCCATTAAAAATAATGGTTTAGAGCATCAATAATATATTAAAGACAGCCTCCTCAACATGGCTGTGTTGGCAGCATAATAAAATCCATCATTCTCTGAACATTTACAACCATACATCTTACAGTTAATGATGTGGCGCAACTCCATCATCAAGAAATGAGGGAAACAGTCAGAAGTTGAAAGCAAGAAGCCATAAAAGCTTGAAACTGAGCCTAGGAAACTGCAAAGAATTCTAAAGTGTAAGGCTGCTTAACTCGAAACCCAAGCAGGCAGCAGGCTTCTTAACTAGATATCCAAGTTTGTCAAGAGAGACGTCGTAACACTGATGTAAGAAGTTTGGACTCAATCCTCACTTTAAAATCTGTTTGGTAGTTTAAAAGTATATAAGGACCTGCATCATGGAGATGGCAAGACTCACCTCCCCTAACTTTCACCATCCAAAAATGTACCAGTTTGACCAAGTCACATATTTTGGCTTTCTCAATTGTCAGTGGAGAGGTACAGGAGCCTCCAGAAAATCACCTATTTTTGACTCCTGTGTAGGTGGAATTACCCACTGGAAACATCTCTCTCAGATTCAAAGAGATTTGCCAATGTCACCAGAGAATCATTAATATGTTATTTTACGAATAATAAAAAACTGCTTTCCATCTATGCACACTAATGGAAAACTTTAACTAATGTTTTGAAGTGCATGGTTCCTTAACTTGCACACCAAATGGAAATTTATTCAGATATATTCACGAAGTTATGATTATGCACAGTAAACAGTTATTCCCATTAAACCTACATGATACCTTTTAACTTCCTCCTCTGGTAATATTTTCTGTCATTTTTATTAAGTCAATTGACAGAATATCACTGTGTCTTCACCATGCTTTCCTTAAGCTCTGTTGTATTCCAGCCTCACCTCCCAAATGCAGCTCCGATGAGGACGCCTTAAAACACTGTATACAATGTCTTCTCCTGGTAGCCAGTGTGTTCATTAGCAATACAACAGAATCAATCAACTTATACAAACATACTGCAAGGCAGGAATTAGAGTATGAAAACAGGCAGTGGGAATCACTTATTTCAAGACAAGGGAAGATCCTTTTCTTCCTAACAGAGCCAAGAATAAAAAGAATTGAAGAACTAGCCCAAAAGGAGGCCTAATTCCACACCAATTCTCACAAGGTTCAGTGAGGCATGTAGTTTCTGCTTTAATTTTCTATTCTGATTCCAAAGTTTCCATTCAAGTACCAATAAACAAAACTTATAATATCTACTTATTTTCAAAACCTGTTCTTAATGAACTCCTATAGTCTGACTATAGTCAGATGCCTCTGACTTTGGCGTCACAACAGCAAGGAATTGTATCTTAGAAAGACACCGAGTTCCCTCTATTTAGAAAATCCAAATTAAAAAAACCCTACCTTTAGGTTGCCTAAAGTTCTAAAAAGTTATTTTTCTCTTCATAAAAGGAGCTGCTCACAAATATATACTAGCTGGAGCTAGTGGCAATCAATAATAATAAGGCTGGATTTACATGTTCAAAAGACCTTTTTAAAATGAGTAAACATTGTTAATGATTCATGCTTGCGTATCTGAAACATTTTGTCTCTGATATTGGTGGAGACTCGACCAACACTAGATTCACACATATTCAAGAATGAGAAAATCTCAAATATTCCTACCATGAAAACATAAGTGGATTCAAAAACTATGTGTGAACAGTACTTCACTGATATTAAAAGGAAATCTAAGCCTGGTCAATTTATAATCCTTAGGTAAAACAGGGATTTCACTGTTCCAAAGAGATCAACTCTGCTTTCTTCCAGGCTGTAACAATGTTGCAAATTGACTGCACCTTATATATGACTCTATTTTTAATTGTTATGTTTTTTATGTATGTCGGTATTCCAAAAGCAATATAAAGACTGCAGTGCATATATTTAGTTTTGCACCATAGTGAGGATATGATGGCACTGTTTACTGCGTGACTTCACATTAACTCTGACTCATTTAACTTGGACTTCCAATGTTGTCTTTAACCACAAGAAATCATCTTGGACAGACCGCATGGTGACGATTGGCACTGCAGCGTCTCAGAGAGCATTTCCTTCGGAAGAAGACATAAGCAAGAGAGAAACAGTGGTTTAAAACATTAAAAAAGAATAGGTATGGTACAAGAGTTTTCAACTTACTAGCTTTCTTAGGTTCAAAGAATGAGATATGAGATTGTTCTTTATTTCTTCAATTTGTAAGAACAGATCTGTGAGCCATGTGGTCTTATCCAAGCACATAATGTTCAGCTGTATGTGACTTACAGTGATAAAAAGAGCCATTAGCTTCAAATAGAGTTTGTTCTAAGAGTTTCAGCTGAAAACTACTACAATATAAGAAATAACGGCGTGTTGGTGACTTGGTAGCTCCAAAATATCATTTCTATGGTAGAATATCAAACCATACATTAAAATTCTAGTGTGTATTCACACCCATCTTAATTTCAAGACAGATCTCATGAAATTTTGCCAGCATAAGGGCACAGAGAAGACTTAGCTTAGCCACTTTTTCTAGACAAATAACACGACAATTTTCTTTTTCTTTTCGTTGTCCGTAACGGCAAGAGTTGCGATACAAAGCAGAAAAACACACCTCTGTCTCTGTACTCTTGAAAGAAATGGAATTGCTGAGCCAACTCCGTGCATAGCCGTTGCGATAAGAGCTCTCCAGTGATGCTAAATACAAATGCAGTCAGTAAATCCAGGTCCACAGACTGCTTTCACCTCCAGCTTTGTCAGCAGGGGTACAGAGGGAAGGGAGAAGAGGTGAGCTAAGGAGTCGCTGCAGAGGAAGACAGAAGTGGAATGGTAAGGTCAAAGGCGGGGAGGGGGGCACAACAGGAGGAAAACATGGTGCGTGGGCATATCCTCACCCTCCAAGTTCACTGACTAGTTTTAATAGATAAGTACACAAGGAAACTTGCCAAGGGAGAAACAGTGGAAGAACAGTCAATAAAACCAATAGCACAACTAGTTTGCAAACATGACTGGTCCAATTGACTAAAAAAAAAAAAAATCATTACAGGACCTACTGCATCTTATATAAAGCAATTAACTTGGGATGCAGGTAGATCACTGTTTACAAATTCGGACATTGATTTTGGCTGTGGGGGTTGTTTATGCAAATGTTGATAAAACATGTTAGAACTTACAGCATGCTGTGCAGCCACAAGGTCCTTTCCCTCCAATAATATCCTAACTTGCAGAGTTTGCTGGGATCTCTTAAGGAGCCAGAATAATTACAAACAGACACATTTCCTGAAATAAGTATTATTACGTCTGTACTGCTAGAAAAGTTTCAGAGAGATCAATCACAACAGAGCTGTTAATCAGAAGGCTGGTTGTTTGGCTAGGCTAGATGCTCGCTGAATCCTTTTTCAAAATACCTCACTATTTTTAGGTCTGCAAAAGGTATTCAAATCCTCATAGAACAGGATTTTTTTGAAAGATTCCTATTGCTCTGGAGGGACCAGAAATTAGGGAAGAATTTCTCTCTTTTGGAGTTTGTTTTTCTGGTCTCAGGATGGTATGAGATTACAAATAATAACAGGAGGAAGTGAGAAATAAATGTGATATTTCAAACTTTCAAAGTCAGGTTTTATTTGAATTTTCTGTATGGATTTACACCAGCAATTTTCATGAGTTGAATCTCGTTTGACTTACAAGGTATTCCCTCACAATATCAAGTTACAACTAAGTCCTTCCATTACTTCCATGTTTCTACTTAGGACTGTGTATTCAAAGCATCTGTGGTGTCCTACATCAAAACAGAGCCAAAATTGTATCTGACACGCAACCTAGCAGCTTACGAAAAAGAGGCAGAATCTAATATCTAAGATCTCAAGGCAAAGGTCAGAACCACTGCTACTTTTGTAGCATTAATGCCTAATTTAAAAGTATTTCATCCTCTAAATTTTGCTACATTGCAAAGAAACCAATTCAATTTGCCTTCTGCTGTAAAATAATGACTGAATCACTAATTAATGACTTACAAATGTCTACTGATTCGCTAAGAAACTCCTAATATTCTCCATAATCATCTATTCATAATAGTCTTCTATTTTGTCTTTCCTTGAGATCCACTTCTATACACATCTTACTGTTTTTTCCCTGGGCTGATATTTTGTTTAGGCACATCTTTCTCCATAACATTTTTACTTTCTGTCTATGTTATAACTCCTTTTTCTATCAATAAAGGTGCTGAAAGAAAGAAGCAGGAAGGTGTGGGAAAAGCCATGTCCCTGTTAAAACAAGGAAGTTTTAGATAGCTGAAGAACGACACCAATAAAATAAACAGCTATGAAATAAATTTGCTGGGAGCACTTACATTTTCTGAACATTACACATACAAATCCCCAGCCATCACAAATTAACATTAATCCTATGATTTTTGAGATCACCTGAGCATCCCATCTGTTCTCACAGTCCTTCTCTCCCTGCACAGCTCTCCAGCTGACTGCAAGGCCACCTTGGGTGAAGCCCTGTGTTTATCTCCACAGAAAGTAGAAAGCTATGAGAACAGAAAAAATATCTAGCAAGGACAAAGTCAGGAGAAGGAAAGAGGGGGAATGATTGTGCACTCCTCAGGCCACATCTCTATAGCTTCTGTGCCAGGCATGCCTCCAGTTTTCCTCTTCTCAAGGCAATTGCGCACGCGTACACACACACACGAATTTCAGTAAGGAGGGAAATCCTACCTGCATTAAGGGTCTCAAGTTGTCACCACACATTTTGCAGTAAGCAGAAAGAAAATTTTCTGCCACTCGTCACTGGCAGCGACTTTCAACCTGCCCTGGTTTGATCCTACACCCTTAGGAGAGAAGCTGCAGAAGCACAGCACTGCCTGTTGGTGCTGCCGTGTGTACTGATAGTGAAACCATGTTTTTCAGCAGGTGAAATTTTAAGTGGATGCGAGAGAAGAGGGAGAAAAGCCCCAAGTTTTTTCAGAAGTTGAGAAGACGTCTGTCTCCAAGAATTTGGATCATTTTGAGAGGAACAAAAATTTTACTTTCAGGACTATTTTTATGAAGTCTAAGGGAAAAACGCACTAGTAGTACCTGGTGATAAGAAAAATGTTGGTTCAGTTCTGCTAGACACAAAGAAGTCATCCCATCTTACCTCGTGCAAAGGAATTTTAAGCAGAAGGTGGGGGGAATTACTTCCAGCTCATCACTTTGTGACCACGCTCAGGGGTGCCCATTTGTTTCAGGAATTTAGTAGTTTCAGGATGTCATGATTCTTCTAAAACTGTAGCTCTTTTTACCACATTTATTGCAAGCCTGACACATTCCTCAGCCCCTGATCTGTTAGGTCACTTCTGTTAATGCAGTCTTCTCGTTTACAAAGCTAATGCTATGATTTCTAGGGACATTAAATACGCCAATCAAACAGAAAAGCTGCATGGAAAATGTCAGTGAGTTTTAAAATGGGATTCCTTCCCTTTGCTTGAAGAGTATTTTCTGAAAAAAACTTTTCCACAAGAACACATACAGCAGTGCATCATCACTCCTAAACAATAATTATACCACAAAAACTGCAAGCGGCGAACACAGGAACCAAACTGGATGCTCTCTGGGAAAATAGAGTAAGGCAGATTTTTTCCCCCACACAAAGAAAACATTTCTGACAAAATGACATTACAAGAAAAGCTGTTCTGGGGCTTTCATACCAGGGATGAGTACAGTGCCGAAAGGCAGCAATTAGTAATTGGGGGTTTTCTGATGAGAAAACCGTGAAGGAAATCTGACGTAAAATTTGAAAGCTGAACATTTACTTCTGTCAAAATTTCTCTTCCCAAACAATCACCAGTCCAGAGATTTCAGCAGAAGATGCCATCTCTTAAAGAACAAGCAGGTGCAATGTCTGAGTGATTAGTCCTAACAGGTCATATAACATGTATCATAACAGATTTTAGCTCTGGTATCATCACAGATTTTAGCTCTGGTATCATCTAACAAAAACAGAATTGAAGTGACAAATAAAGTGCTTGAAATAGTAAAACGAGGCCAGAAGGGAATAAGTCCAGAACTAAGTCGGGATGGGGTGCAGAGCATCTCCCCACTCTTGCAGAGCTGCGTTCAAGCCCAGAGGAGGCCTGCACGGTCACTCTCGCTGCCTCTACTCGCTAAAAAGGAGACCTCAGAGTCAAGGGACAGCAGCCTGGTCCTGCTTGTTTATTTTAAACAGTAACCAATTATTATTTATTTTGTTTCAGAAAGAGAAGTTTTAAAAATGAACAGTCTCTATAGATGGCTACAGACAGCCATTAAAAACACACCTATTCCCTATTGCCTAGACGGACTGAACTTCTCCCGGCACTCCGCTGGGTCGTTCCATCTCATGCTCTTTCCAAAACTACTATTTTATTTCTCTTGGTAGCAGGCTCTTTTACTCCACATTTGAGCTGTTCTGTTGTTCTGGGCTTTCTACTCAAAACTTGTCCTTCAAGCTCAAAGAGCCAATGAACCCCAAATCACTCTTCCAGTGGTAAAGTTTTTGCTGACTGGGAGCTTGCTATGAACAACTCTTCCATCTGGGCCATTTTTCTACACTTTCTCATGGTGAAATAAGCCAATAAGCAATTTAATAACTAGGCCAATGTGAAATCTTTGTAAGTTATCATAATGCAGGTCTAAATTCCACTTATGTTTCTCATTACCTGCCTAACCTGATGATTTCCGACACTCAAGGATCAGAGATAACACTGGTTATCATAACAGAAGTAACTTCCACCTGAGCCACAGAGTGAAAGTCGGTATGTCTCACCGCCTCCAGATTTCATGATTGCTTAAAATCCAATGTGAAGGTATTTTCAGTAGGAAACAAAAGGATTTGGTGCTTCAGAAGGCAAGAATTTGCCTGGAGAGAATTTCTAGCCATTTGTCTCTTCCTCCTTCTTTCTGTGTTACCGTATGATCCTCACTAATTTGCCTTCCTGGGCAGTCTTCAACGTGCAGCATGCAGAACCTTAAGCACTTTAAAATCCTGAAAACTATTTCAGAATATTATACATTTCAAAATATTTCAACTGAAATTACAAGCAAGATCCATAGTAAAAGTCCTCTTCCCTCAAATATAGCCTGCACTTGCCCAGATGAACATGCTGCAATCACGTAACTGCTTTTTGAAGTTTGAAATGTTTGAATTTTCATCACATTAACGAAGAGGTATATCCACCTGTATAGTTCAAAAGTAATAGTTTCATTATTTTATCTGTCCCATATTATCTACTTCGCTCCTTCCCTCCAAATACTCACTTCTCCACTATTTGCAAAGTTTCTGTGTCCTTGTAAACTGGTATTTACATGAAGGTAATAAAGGATCATTTCAACGAAAAGCATCACAGTGGCTGTTTTAGACAGCATTAGGAATGAGGTAATCATTTTTCCCTAAAGAATCAAAAATCATCACTTTCTTAAAATGTGATTTCACATTTTTTGTGAAAGATTTTTTGTGTAAGAGGAGCCAAGAACTTGATTGTGCTGCAGAGCCTTTTGTTATTATTTCATAAGAGGTTGTTTGGATTTCCAAGCATCTTTTTAGTTCGTTAATAGCTGTTGGGTATAGGGTTTTATTGATTTATAAAGTCACAGCCATTTTTCCTGTCTCTGATGTTTACAACAGCTAGCTGGAAAACAACGCTGGCTTTGCAAAAACAGCAGGAGCTTAGAGCAGCTGAGGCTAAGGTATTATTTTCTGGGAAGGGACAAGGGAAAAGAAGGAAAACTGTTCCAGAGGAAAAACAACAGCACAGGGTTAGGGAACACAGAGGATGTTTCAGTCAATATTTATCTCTCGGATCAATAAAACTTCATGTTCACCTCAGTGAAATCAATATCTGCTTAATTTAAGTATCGCTGCTCCTTCGCTCAGTCTACCTCTCCCTGTTTCCAGGATCTAATTTCAGCGCTTAAAATTTCAAACTTGATCATCACCCAACCTGATCATTGCATTTCCAGAATTTTTACCGTGGGCTCAAATGCAAAAAAAAAAGTTATTCCCTTCACTGAGCACTATTTCCCTTAGTGCTGGAGACAGACAGATACTGTCTGTGTAAGTATGTTTGCCTGCCTGCTATCTGACAGGCCGCCAGCAACACGTTCAACTTGCTGTGGCACGTAGAATAAGCCAGGAATAAAGGCTTCGCTATTGACGTTTCTCTCTTAAGCATGATGAGAGTTTTGCAAGCTATCTAGTCATTATCCACAGAGGAAATGAAAGCAAGAAAGTCTCACTGTTGCAGCACTAAACTCTTATATGTTAGCAGGACACCATGGGAAGCTGGATTTTCCATAAATGTAAATCTTTATCTAAGCCAGGGTAAAAGTAAGGGGGCCTGAGTAAGTTGTAGTACAGCCAAAAGTAGGGGCAGAAAGATTAACAGAGATGTTGGCGTCCTTACTAGCGTCTCAGAGGTGCTGAAAAAAGTGGGGGTTTGTCTGTTAATGTTCTTGTTAATACCTGGCTTCTTGTATGGGGACAGTCCTTATTGGATTGTTTTTATAAGTCGGCAGAGTGTTATCAGTGGTATCTGCACCCAGTCTGAATCCTAAAGATCCTGAGCTTTATCACACCTATCGATGATAAAGCATCCAACACTGGAAACTCGGGCTGCTTTTTCAAGTCAAGATTTCTATACTGCCCTGCAAGGAAATTTCAGCTGAATCCTTAAAAGGGCTCTGTACCAGCAGAGTACTTAGTAAGCACACGTAGATTACCTTTTCTGCTGGAATTTGAGCATCAATTGCCAACACTTGCCAACATATTCCTCTTTTTTCCTCCCCTCCACAGCTGGACCTGGGTGTTTTGCTAGCCCCTCTCACACCGGGAAGCTCATTTTATCCTTTAACCTTCACCTCTCCTTCTTTTGCACAAAATTGCAGGAAACTATTTTCAGGTTTGCTAAACGAAAGGATGTTTTGGCTGCCAAACTGCATCAAGAGGAAAGAAAGAATGCGCTTTCATTTGGCCTTATCACAGAACTGATAATAACATTATTATATATGCAAAGAACTCCATGCTTCTTTATCTGCAACAACAGAATGACACATGCAAATATACATATGAAAGGCCTGAATATCTCAAGCTGCTGATAATTCAATCAAGAATATTATGTCCTCAAAATACAAACCCAATTATTTACTTACGTCATATGTACTAATACCTTCTTGGTAATTTTCTCTTTTCCTTTAACAAGCTCTGCCAGGTTCACTCTTTGGTTTTCAGGAAAATAATCTGAGAAAGAAAGACTCACTTTCTAAATAGTTTGCAGCCTTGATAACGAGAAGCCTGGTACAGACTAGGATTATTTACCATTTGTTGTGCTGTAAGGCTTTTACATACTTAAATTTTAAATATCATTCAAAATATAAAACATTTTATCATCATATCCACTGCCAAAATAAAAAGTTTGAACAAACTTATCTGGTATTTAAATGGATATATCTTCAAATCATGGCCCAGTAGAATTGTTTCCTATAGGATATGTCAGAAAGTGCACTGTCCTGTAACCAAAGGTTTGCTTTGCTTTGCTTTCAAGTTCCTGATTTTATCCATATTCTTTCTTTTTCCTTTTTTTTTTTTCTTTTTTTTTCCTTTACATTTGGCAATACCTCCCACTCACAGGAACTTATCTATGTGTTACCAACACTAAGCTTTTAGAGTATTCTGGTAACGTATTCTATTTTAGGACTCAATCCTATAGCAGCTCAAGTCATTGCTCACATGGCAGAATAAATATACAACCTCAGATACTGTTGAGAACTCAATTGCATCTGGATTTCTCATGTAGATATTTCACCTCTCCATTTACATTCTCATTATCTCTTCTATTGAGAACACTTGCACCAGCCATCCTGCGGATGGATTTGGAAAAAATATACTCAGATAATTAGGAGATCCCTGGAGCAGTGGGGCTATCCTAAAATAATCACCACAGGAAAACAGATTTGCAATTTCAGATGGCATGGAAGAAAAACTTACAGCCCAAATTTTAATCTTTTGCTGACCAAACATGATCCATTCAGACATGCCCCAAACTCCAGGCCACTTGTGTTCGCCGAGGGCACCACTGGCCCCTAATGGAGGGCAACATTCTGTGCGGGGGCTGTGGACCCACACACTCCCTGCTCTACCCAGTAGGACACACCAGGCCCCAGAGCATCCTCCCTTTTGGGGACACATCGGGGAAGCAGGGAGTGTCCCAAAACAGAAAAGACCAACGCTGTCAGAAAAGCCCTGCCCCACAGAACGGAGAAGCACCATCACGACCCCTGCTGCACAGGCCAAAAAAATCCAGCAAGGGGAGGCAATTCATTTCATCAGACTGCAACTGTCAAAACCATCCATCAGAGGAGTGACGCAGGTGCCTACCCAGCCTAAGCGCAGGTGTCGAGGGCTGGGGTTTATGCCCTAGGGTTGCTGAGACACCCACGTAAGGCTGGAATTCGTGACACAGGCGCCCCAGGACACCCACGCTCCCTGGAGCATCCAGAATAACACCAGACACGATGCTTACCCATTATCACTCCCCCGAGGTATGACTCATCCGACTACATTCAGGCCCCTGCGGGAGGACTATTTGCATTTGCCAAGAGAGATGCTTGAGTTTCTGAACAACGCAGCACCCTGGGGCAGAAGCCCTAGTCCTCCCTGGGAACAGGGGCGGCACTGCAGCCTTCATCAGGGATTGCAGATGAAGATGAGCAGCATGCTTGGCACGGTATCCCTCCAAGCAAGAGAATCCAGTTAATGATGAACCAAAGCTGCATACATGACTGCATTAGATCAGAGGACCCTTCCCCCTGGACAAGGGTAATGGCCCAGGCTCCTCCTGCACTTGGCTGGGATGCTCTGGCACCTCCAGACAGTGACAAACCACATCTCCAACCAGGCTGGATAAATCACTTCCCAGGTGTGCCTGCCCCTTTTTTCCATCTCTAAAAGGAGCGAAGAGAACAACCTTGGCACTAGAGGCTTGACTTTTAGTTAGCTACTGTGAGGTGAGCCAAATCTGGGACAGACTGTCAAAATGGCAAGCAATTCATTATTTGTGCACTGAGAAGGTGATGCCAGGGTTGCAAAGCATGAAGTCTATACAGCACAGAGCTGGATTGCCTCCAGGACGTTATTTTATCTTATTTTTCTCTGGCTCCCGGTGTTATTCTTCTGCCTTTCATCCATGCCCTTCCTAGTATAACCATTTAATTGGGTGATTGGCAGAGTATGGCTCTACAGGACATGATGAGAAGATGTATCAGCTCTACTGCCAAAAGGGATGCCCTCTCCTTCCCAATCTCCCTCCTCCTGCCTGATCGCCGCTGCTGCTACCTTCTGCTGGCTCTAGCTCGTAGCAAAGCCCTGCCTGAATGCAGTAACATGATGGAAAACAGCAATCAGGCAAAAGAAAAAAAAAAGGCAGATAATTTTCTGGCATGTCATTGAACTGGCTCATGCCAGGGTGCAGTGGGAGGCCCAGGCCAGTGCAAGGCCGGGGAAAACAGTCAGGGGGAGAAGAGGGGAGGGGTGCAGGGCAAAGGGCAAGACACAGGTCTCCTCTCTCAATGGGAACAAGCCTTCAGATGAGTTCTGCTGCCTTCGCTGTCACCAGCCCAACTTACCCAACCAATCGGCTCCTAATTAGCAGCTTGACTGATCACTGTTTAGTTAATAGGTCTGGCAGGGGAAGAAAATCGAGAGCAGCAATGTACAGGCTCCACCAGCCCAGAGAGTCCCGGCACCTGGGGAGGCCAAGGCTCACAGCCCCGCTCACCGTCATGCTGTATTCACTGGGCAAGAGAGGTGTCTTGGGTCAGAGGGCTAAACCAGTGTTGGAGAAACTCATACCCTTGAGTGAGACTGAAACGTGAGAGTCACCAGCTCCTCACAGCTTGGAGAAGGACTACGACTATGGCTATTCTGGCTGAGCTCTCTCATGTTGCCCACAGTGTCTATCCTGAAGCCCCAAATAAGCCTTACCATAGGTTTAATTCAAATGAGTACATTCCCATTAAAAGTTTGGGTTCTGATGATAAGGCAATTTCTTAACAAAAACATACACCTGAAAAATTCCTGGCCAGCCCTCACCATTGATCGGCTCATAGCTCTTTCTGCAAGGTGATTTGTCATTAAACCCTGAGACAAGAAGGATTTGAGGCTTTGCCCAAGGTGACCCGGGAAATTTTAAGAGGTCAGAAACTGAGTTCAACTCCTCTGGGTACTAGACCAGCAGCTTAATGAAAAACACTTCTCTTCAGAGGAGTCTTGGGAACAGCTCTATGTTCATGTTTCTCTCAGTATGGGATTGGGCTTTCTTCAGCAAACCTGAACTGGGACTGATCTGAAGCAATCCAAAACTATCTATTTCCGTAGATTTCTCATGTAATTATGTTTCTTTCCTTAACTTCCTATTCTTTCCTTCCCCTGCAGTGTTTGTGAACACTTTTGTTTTCCTCAATTAATGATCCTTTTTACTTTCTGTGCTGTACTTTTTATTTCTCCCTGCTGTACATGAGAAGGTTTGTATCTATATACTACAACATTATTTGTTAACGACAAGCTATCCCTCACCAATTACTTTGCTAGGATTTTACTACCCTGTCATTATTTTATCTCCAACAATCTGCTGCAACTTTTTGGCTGGAAAGAGAAGAAAAAAAACTTGCTGTATGGCTATGCCCTGGGACCCTAAATACAGAAATGCAGAGCTATTCCCAACCAACACACTGCCATTTCTTCCCACAGCACATTACCTCCAGTCACCATTACATCTGGAAAAGATTTGAGAAGATCACTGGGAGAGCATTAACAGTTGAATTTTCAGCCCCACAGATTGAGATATGCCATTTCACGTTGCATTATTTTGAGTAACACTTGCCACGGGCACTGAAGAGCAAGTCAACTTAATTATGAAAGACAGGTCATTGACGTGACCTGTAACAAATAAATCACTGCAGCAAGTACAGCATTCAGAATAGTAGTATTTATCACTGCACAAAAATATACCATTATTTAGTATGATGACAACATGACTTTTGGAAGGCCATTGAGAACATCCCTTCCTGGTGTTTCCATCACTCACTGTCTAAATAATTCCCTCCTGCTGTTTCCCCCCCTCAAGGGTACCCAGTTTTGCACCACATCACCTCTTGAACACCAGCATCCATTTTGCAGAACGGAGTCCTTCAGCAGCACTTGCTATGGATGCACTAACCTATGTGCTTATCCTCATCTCCTCTGAAGGCTTCGAACACCTGAAGCAACCTTACCAGCGCCCACAGCACAGTTTTGGGATGATATTCCTGAAGTCCTCTCTGTTGTCCTGTGTCTTACTGTGAGGACACCAGCCCATCTGCTGGGTGGCCTGAGGCTCAACTCCCTTCAAAGCCTACTCCCTGCTCCAAGAAACCATCCAACCCCTCAGCTGTATTCTCCTTTCTCTCCTTACACCCAGTTTCCCGTCTAGCACATCCATCCAACTTCAGATGCCTTCATCAAACCCCCTTTTAAACAGGTCTATTGACAACAACAAGAAGCATAAAGACATGAACTTCAATAGTAGATCTCCTAGAAATATGTTAAATATCGTGAACCTCCCTCAGTGAAAGGAAAAAATGAAAACACCAAAAATTCTCTGTTTTACTGCCAGTGACAAACTCCGCTCTAATTGTTCAGTTCCTGTGCAGGGCAGCCAGCCTTCAGTACCCTTCAGTACTGACACTGCCTAAGGAACACCCTTCCCTGCTCACTGAACTGTTGGGGGCTGCTGGCTCCACCTAGTAAAAATGGCTTAATTCAACTTTGAGAGAAGCACCCTGCCCCATCCACAGCTGAACTGCTTCTTCAAATTCTTCCAGCAATTAGGCTGTAAACACTTCAGTCAACTGAGGAATTCCCTTTGAGTTTATAAACTAAATGGCAATTTCCTTGTTCAAAAGAGGAAAACGTTGGGAGTAGAATAATTTTTTTTTTTTTCACACATAGAGGGGAGGGACAGAGGAAGAAGTCCCAGTTGTCTCCTGCAAAGAAGCCAAGTCCTAGATTGCTGGGCTGTCTTTCATGTATTAAATACAACATCTGTTCCCATGTTTTGTCCATATGGAGCCAGGTTGCAATAGGTGCGGCTCCCTCTACCATAAAGCTTAAAAAGACGCATTGATTAGAACAACTACCGAGCCGATGAGAGAGGGCAGGGAGGAGAAAGGAGCACTGTCATCTCCTCATCTAAACACAGATGATGCAGCAAAAGCTTTTAGAGAAAGCCCAGAATAACTGAGTAAAATGGCTTTTTTTGCCCCCAAGTGTATATTCTACCTATCGATTCTTTTAACTCCCTTAACATTTGTAAACCAAATCAGTTAAGGTAAACCTAACATATTTAGATTTGTTATTTAGTGTTGTAAAATTAATCAAGGTTTAGACTAATTGCAGAACAATAAATAAGCATCAAAGGAACTGCCAAGTGGTCTTAATGCCATGTCTAGGTGATTTACACCCGTTATTTTGGGGGGAAAAGGTCAATTGCTTACAGTGCAACATTGAAACCACGTTGCATTTTATTGGGGGGTTTCCTGGGGGAGGGTGAGAGTGCAGGAGCAAAGAACAGATTTCAGGGAAGCTGGTTTTGGTGCGTCTGAAGCAAAGGCATGGTTTCTTATTCTCCTCTAGCTCAATAAGGGTTTTGTGTAACAGAATAAATTTGGAATTTATATACTATAGCTTCTTTCAGATTCAAGGTAATCAAAAGCACTTTACAAGCCTTTTCCTCACCATGCAACAACTGCATGGGCAGGGAAATGCAGCAGCCGTTCTGCCTGCACTAATAGTTAAGACAGCCTGGCACATATAAATCCATTTTATCAAAACATTCAATGTTGGCTTAGAGAGGACATGGGCATTACCTGAGACGTTTAATGAAATATCAAGGGCTCCAGCAAGTAAAGGAGACTAAAAGGATTGCTTTCCGACTGCGTGCCTATCTCGGGAGAACACCCTACACCGCACTACAAGTAGTATGTGAAGGAAAGACTCCCCCACTCCCCCTCACACTGCCCATGGTTTCTGAGCCGCTTGCTTCATGGGTGACCCAGCTCCATGCCACTGCAGTTTCCCAAACCTACTTGCATGACACACAGTTTACCATGGATTTACCCTGCAAGGTGTAGGATTTGTGGAAAACGAAATGACTGCTTTCACATACCCAGCCTGTATCTCGGATAACTTGTGCATCCTTCCAAGTGCCTGATCCTGACAGTAACCCCCTGAAATGACTAGCACAAAATCAGAGGTGTGGCAGAGGAGCTTAGGACAGAGGAATCTACTCAGGATGGAAGATGCTCGGATAAATTTCCACCATTGTATTCCCCTCAGTGTTAAATATCAGAACTTTTTAATTTAATGAACTTCACCACCACCACCAAAACAGGCGATGCTACATGCATGAAAATACCATAAGTTGTAACCTTGTTTGCTGCCAGAGATAATTCACATCTGTGAAGCAAACCCAAAACAGGCCCAGTGGCTGCAGCTAGGCACGACTACTGGTGCAAGATCTGTGATGGATGGAGCAGATAGCAGTCCGGCCAAGTGTCCCATGCTTCCTTGGCAGTATTTTCAGGTTTTCCATCCTGCTGCCTGTGATCCCTTATTACAGACTTAGCAGAAGCTGTAATGCGAGCCCGTAGCCAAACCCAGGGAGACCTATGAGTACAATTCTCTAATGGTATCTTACGCTGCTGCTATTTCTCCGGTAATGAGCTAGACAAGAATTTCTTGCTTCGAGCCCTGCCCGGCACCACGGACTCCAGACTTCAGAGGAAGTTACGTGGGTGCTTCTGCTGGGATATGCTTAAAGACAGTACAGACGGATTGAGAGCTTGTCACGGTGGTCGTCCTTCTGTTTTTGTTTTGCTTCTCCCTCCAGCTTCTCTTTAATTGGATCTTGATGATCCTTATCTCCTTCCAGCCTTACTTTGCCTTTTTTTTTCCCCAAGCTTTTTTCCAAAACAGTTTTCAAAACTATTCAGAAGAGCAACAACTACCTACACTAGTACACTGGGGGCAAGGTATTCCAGTGGTGTAAATCACCATGCACCATTTTATACCAGCTGAATACCTGGCCTGTCTTTTTAATGGATAAAACCAAAATAAAAGCATGGCAAGCTTTCATTAGGATAATTAAAATAGAAATATAGCACACATGAAAAAGCAAATCTGCTCAAGATATTAAATTCTGTATTACTCTGCATCAAAACGCAACAACTTATGAAGTTTAAGGATTTTCCTCACATTGTTTCCTGCTTCTGCAAAAATGTAATATTCAGTTATGAAACACTTGACATACATTTAATCTGCCCAAATTTAAAAGCAATTTATCCTAAGGTGCGTAGCTTGTGCTTTTAAAACAGTCTGCTATTTTTGGTGTACCCCTGAGATGCAGGTGAGCAGAAGCTGGGTGCAGCACAGGGCGAGTAAAACATGAACACACTGCAATAAATCTCTGCTCAACCAAGCCTAGCGGGCTGTGTTTCAGTATAGCAGTTTCTGTGATGGATCCCCCAGAAGGTGGCTGTGAGACTGGTGGAAGATAAGAAAAAAAAAAAAAAGGAAAAGGAAAAGAAAAAAAAAAAGGCAACTTTTTGCCTCCATTTCAGGTAGGGCATATGAAAGCTGCAGCCTGATAACACGGCATTTACTCTGCCTCCTTTTACACAGGTACCACTTAAATTTCTCAAATTAAGCTGCTGCTGCTTCTGAATCAGAGAGG